>NW_020837961.1:15757605-16094347 GCF_003676395.1 Aethalodelphis obliquidens
AAAAAAAAAAAAAAAAAAAAAAAAAAAAAAAAAAAAAAAAATTACATGAGCTCTGTGTTCAAAAATTGTCACTAAGAGAAAACATATACAAATAGTTTATACAGTTTTCCTGTAATTACTATATCCTATATGGTGGAGTATCTAGTAGCAGTCAAGATTTATAATGCTTATTTTGGTAAATTAGTGCCATCTAAATGTTCAGAGTTCATTAACATTTATTACTGTGCAATGCAACATGAACTTCTGCATAGAGTTACTTAACAGGAATGTATTTTTCCTGCTCCTTAAAAACCCAAATTCCTCTTTTTAAAGAAACAATGCTTAATGAATAATATACAATTGAATATATCCAAATGAAATAATGTTAAGGATTATAAATCTTAAATCAAGCTAAAGGACCCATATAAGGTTAATTGGTATTACACTCACAAGGATGAAGAATTCAAATGCCTGCTGGGGCCAGGCAGGCAAATAAGTGTTGAATGGAAGATGGTGCACTGAAGATCACGCACCCTCACCACCAGGGGCAGAATTTAATCAGCCCCAACTGACTGCTGTTAGGTTGGGGTTTTTGTCTTTTTCGTTTTTAAAGAAAGCTGAAAATCTAGATTTGTATATGAAATTGTACAGGTTACAAACGTTGGTAACTAATTCAATTTTTTATAACTATGAATTAGCCATAATCCGCTTGTAGATTAAATTCAGCCCACCTAGCCACTAGATTCCATATTCTGCTCTTAGTCTATATATATCTTAGTCTAAGCATAAATGCATTAGAATGTATCTCACTATATCAATTTTTGCATATACCTCCAGGTCCTGCAAAATCAAAGCCCAAAAGAAGTTTGATAAATGAGTTGGAGTTTTCTATGCCTCTTTGTAGTATCATCATGATGAAATCATAATTACAAATGATTAGCAGAGAGTTGATCTTTACACAGATTGATAGTTCTGAAACTAGGATTACCTAGGTCTGAAGGACTCTCTGAAATGCTGTGTAGGAAAGACCAATCACTCATATTTACTTTCACTAGATTATTGTGCAGTGATCAGACTATGGAGTCACATCAAAGGCATTGCCTATACCATGAAAGACTGATTTTATCTTCACAATTCTCATTTTTATGAGATAGATGATCTAACTTCCTGTTATATTCACAAGTTAGTGAACACAATAAATTAGTATTGTCCATACTTCTCTAAGAAGTGTATGGAGGATATGTTGGTGGCAATCAGAAAATGAAGTGCAAAAGTAGGCTCAGCAGGACAGATTTATAGACCCCCTGAGAAGATATGGTCATAGATCAAGTCAACAAGCAGTGAAAGAACTAGAATAAGAACTTCCTCTTACTCTGTGTGGTGGAATATCAATATGAATTTCATATGGAAGGAGGGTCAAGAAGATAATGGGGAAATTCTGATTCCCTAAATTAAGATACTTGTAATTTCCTAAGAGTATTGGGCTTCCCTGGTGGTGCAGTGGTTAAGAATCTGCCTGCCAATGCAGGGGACACGGGTTTGAGCCCTGGTCCGGGAAGATCCCACATGCCATGGAGCAACTAAGACTGTGTGCCCCAACTACCGAGCCTGTGCTCTAAAGCCCACGAGCCACAACTACTGAGCCCGCATGCCACAACTACTGAAGCCCACGTGCCTAGAGCCCATGCTCCACAACAAGAAAAGCCACCGCAAGGAGAAGCCTGTGCACCGCAACAAAGAGTAGCCCCCGCTCACCACAACTAGAGAAAGCCTGCACACAACAACGAAGACCCGCAGTCAATAGTAATACATTAATAAAATAAATTTTAAAAAAATTACCTAAGAGCATTGAAACAAACAAGACATTTAATACTCAAGGTGAAGGAGATTCCCTATCTATAGCTTCAATAGCAGTATTTCTTAAAGTTTGGCACCTACACACTCCTTAATAGGTAATCAGTGTGCATGAATATCATCAACTTTAGGTAATTTTTTAAAAGTGTTTCTTACTTTTCTTGACAACAAAAACATTAGTTTTTAAATTAGCAATTAAATAAGTTTTATTTCAATGAGCAGGATAGTATTATTTGCAGTCTTTCACAAAGGTAGCTTTATGCAGCTCAATGGTGGATAGCTTAATTTATAATTTAGGCTATATTTGCCATTGATCTCTCATGCTGGCTTCTGCTAAACTGGAAATTTTAAATCCACAATCATAGATCACTGTAAATGGCACCAAGTGTTTAGTGGCTGCCAGATAAGTCTAGATTTTCATATTAACACAAACGGCCCTGAAATTATGGAGAGATGGCTCACTGAAGACTACTTTCAGGACTCAAATAGATAAGTTCTAACGTTTTATAGCCAAAAGCTGGAAGGTTGGAGGTTTCAACTTTGAAGACAAAAGTAAGTGTATTTCTAATCCACTCTTGTTTTCAGTTCTCAAAATTATTCCCTCATGCTCTGCCGCAACATTTGGATGTGGTTTATATATTAGCTAAATAATACAACATCACTTTCTTTCTCCAGACTAAAAAAGACATGCTAGGAAAAGATCCACATGTCAGTCTCAAGCTATTTGTATTTCAGTTTGATTGTCTTTAATTAAATCAAAGAAGCACCACTTCTCCCTTTGGTAGAGTTTTCAAAGATAAATAAACTAAGTGTTGCCAAATTCTTCCCCACATATATATGTAGCACACATAAGCAAGAGTTGATTCATATTCTGCAAATCAGTAGTTTAAAATAAGCATAAACCAAAATATCTATACACGTTTGTACAGATATTAGTACACGTTTATAGGTGCTCTTGTACACATGTGCTACTGATATTGTATGACATTTGACTGCTATCATTTAATGAAAGAAATTTCACTTTTACTGTGTTTTCTCTCAGCATAATTATTGTCTTTGACTTTTCAGCTTGTTTTATAAGAATATCAGGTACAAGTGTATCCAGCCACAAATAGCAACAAATCCAACACTGCCTTTAAAAATAAACTTTTATTTGTCTCATAAAGCAGTAAGTCCAGAAATAAACTATGTAAGTACTGATTCAGTGGCTCAACTATGTCAGTACCCAAGTCTTTGGGATTCTCTTGAACATTTTCTCATTTGGTACTTCATGGTTATAAAACAACTACTGTAAATTCATTACTCCATCTACATTCCAGAAAGTATAAGAACAAAAAGAAAAGGCAAAGAATAAAGAGGCTGTCCTTTATTATGCAGTTGGATTCAATGGAATTTGAGCTGGCAAACAGTTGATACCAGGACTCCTGGAACTGTATGTTAGCAGGGTTGTGCTTCCTTGCCTTAACCAACTTCTAAAGGCTGTCCCTGCCCTTGGCTTGTGGCCTTGCGTCACTCCAACATCTGCTTCTGTCATCACACTGCTTTCTCTCCCTCTGCTTCTGTTGTCACACTGCTTTCTCTGACTCTGACACCCCTCTGTCCCTCTTAAGAATCCTTGTGATTATACTGGGCCCATATGAATAATCCGAGATAATATCTCTACACCAAGACCCTTAATCTCATCTGTAAAGTCCCTTTTACCATGTTAACATATTCACAGGTACCAGGGATTAGGACTTGAGCATCTTTGAGGACACATTATTGTTTCTACCACAGTCAGCCCTGTGGTCCCCAAAGATTCACACCCATCCCACATTTAAAATGCATTCACCCCATGCCAACATCTTCAAAAGTCTCAGTCAATTATGGTAGCAACTCAACGTGTGAAATCTCATCTAAATCTCTTCAACTCAAAAGTCCCAAACTGCATCATTTAAATCATATAAATCAGGTATGAATGAGACTCTGGATATGCTCCATCTGGGGCAAAGTTCCTCTCTGCCTGTAGACCTGTAAAACTTGAAAACAAGTTATCAGCTCCCCAAATACAATGGTGGGACAATCAGAGGACACCAAACATAGACATCCCCATTCAAAAGGGGGGACAATAGAAGAAAAAAAGAAGTCAGCCATCCCAAGGAATTTCAAAATCCTGTCAGACAACTTCAATAAGATCTCAAGCTCTGAGAATAATCCTCTGTGGCTCATAATCCAGCTTCACCTTGGGGGGCGGGGGGGTGCAAGGCTCCACGCTGGGAGTCAACCTTCCTTTTTCATGAAGGGTAGTATGTGCTTCCAGCTCAGTAGTTTCATCAGCCTGGTTCCTACTTATAGGATCGGGCATCCACAGCCTTCTTTCAATTCTCTTTCTCTCTGTCCCTTTTAGTCCAAGCTGGCATTGTTCTTGTTGATGTAAACTTCTTAAGAACCATTGTGGTGGGGCTCCCAAGTCTGATACAGGGATTCACTCCACACAAGAGGCTCCTCCAGAGGTCTTTCCTAAATTATCCCATCTCTATTTTTCGCTTCTGCTGAGATGGCTGAAGGGACCCATGAGTCACATACCTACTGTCTTAGAAGAGTCCTCTGTGTCCTCTAAATACTCAGATCCTTCTAAGCAGAAGACTGTTCAGCCACCACCTTGGCTTTCTCTACAGAGCACGCTTTCCAAACAGTGAATCTCCTACTTTTAGTGTCTTTTTCAATCTGGATATTCAAGGCTGGATATTTCTTAAATCATTAAGCCCTGGTTCCTTTAGCTTAATAGTTCTTCCCTCAAATTATCTTTTTCCTCTCACGTTTTACTATAAGCAGCAAGAAGAAACCGGAGTGTACCTTCAACACTTTGCTTGTAAATCTCTTCATCCAAATATCCAAGAACATCTCTTACAAATTCTACTTTCCACATAATTGAGTAGGAGGCAATTCATCTAAGCTTTCTGCCACTCTATTACAAGGATCTGCTTTCCTATAGTTCCCAATACCGTGTTCCACTTCTCTTCTGATCCCTCACTAGCAGTGCTTTACTGTCCATAGTTCTACCAACAGTCTGTTTATCATGATTTAGGTATTCTCTAAGATGATACAGGTTTTTTCTACCATGCTTCTCACTTCCGTCTGAGCCCTTGTCAGAAGATTCTTTAACATTTATATTTCTACTAACATCTGTTCAAAGCAATCTAAGCTCTTTCTATCACGTTTCTCAAAATTCTGCCAGCCTCGGGCTTCCGTGGTGGCGCAGTGGTTGAGAGTCCACCTGCCGAGCAGGGGACACGGGTTCGTGCCCCGGTCTGGGAAGATCCCACCTACCACGGAGCGGCTGGGCCCATGAGCCACGGCCGCTGAGCCTGCGCGTCCGGAGCCTGTGCTCCGCAACGGGAGAGGCCACAACAGTGAGAGGCCCGCATACCGCAAAAAAAAAAAAAAAATTCTGCCAGCCTCAACTCTTTCATCACACAATTCCAAAGCCACGTGTACAGTGTTAGGTATTTGTTACAGCAGCACCCCTCTTCCAGGTACCAAAATCTATATTAATTTCCCATTGCAGCCCTAAAAAATTATGATCAACTTAGTATCTAAAATACACACATTTATTATTTTAAAATTATGGACATCAAAAGTCCTAAAATCAAGGTGTTGGCAGAGCTGCACCCCTCCTGGAGAATCTAGGGGAGGATTTGCTTCCTTATCTTTCCAGTTTTAGAGGTTGCCTAGATTTCTTGGTTCATGACCCTGTAATGCCCCAGCCTCTGCTTCCATCACGAAATTGCTTTCTCTGACTCTGACTCTCCTGCATCCCTTTTATAAGAACCCTTGTGATTACATTAGGACTGACCAAATAAGTCAGGATAATTTCTCCATCTCAAAACACTTAAATTAGCTCATTCTGCAAAGGGCTTCCACCATGTAAAGTAACATATTCATAGGTTCTAGTGATTAGGACATGGGCATCTTTGGAGGGTTATTATTGTGCTTACTACACAAGGCTTACCTCCCTGGGCCTTTTTTCTCCCTCAATCATATCTTGCTTAGTAAATTTTTAGTGCTTCAATATATTAAAGCAGATTTTTTTATTCACATTTTAAATTGTCCTTAACTAGAGAATTCATCCAAAATACACTACAAAAAAAACTATAAAAAAAAAGAAAACCTAATTTTAAACAGACGAAAACCAAAAGATGTATACAAATGGTAGTTAGCCACATGAAAAGCTACATAATTTCTCATAATAAGAGAAATGAACTGAGACACCATTTTCACCTATAAAATTAACAAAGATCCAAAATTTGGATACATACCACTTTGCTGACCATGGGGGAAATAGGAGTACTCATATATTTCTGGTGAGAGAGTAAGTTAATACAATCTCTGTGAAAGGCAATTTGGAAATATCTATCATAATTACAAAGGCATATATGTCCAATCAAAAACCAATTCTAAATTTTGGAATTATCCTACAGATAGAATTATACATCTATGAAGAAGCAAATACAGGGTTATTAATTTCAGCATTGTTTGAAGTAGCAAAAGACTGAAAACAACATGATTTTGCATCAGTATGGAACCAGCAAAGTTAATCATGATATATAAGTATGATGCAATGCTACATAGCTCTTTTTTTAAAAGGATATTCTTTGTGAAATGATATGAAAATATCTACATTTATTGTTAAATTTTCAAGAAAAGTTTTATAAGAGCATCTAGAATCTGTTACCATTTTTGGTAAAAACAAACACAAAAAAGTAAAAACTGTATTTTTATTATGTATGTGCATAACATTTTTCAAGAAGTGAATGCTGGAAACTAATGTAAGTGGTTTACTTATTGGGGTGGGTTTTGAGATATGGGCAGACAGGGAAAAGTGGTAGGAAGTAGACCTTTCACTAGGTGCATTTTTAAATACGTATTGATTTTGAACCATATGAAATGTATTGTCTATTCAACTTCCTTTTAAACTATTTTTACAAAGAAGTTAGAAGGAAAATTAACAACATAATGAACCCCAATTTTTTTAAGAAAAGGAAATTGATGTAAGAGAAAATATTTGAGATAATCAAAGATCCAAAAGCTGGTGCTTTGCAAAGATTAATGAAACATATTTTTAATAACTTTTTAAGAAATTCTGAGATTTAAAATGTTAATGAAGCACAGATTAACCCTGAGCTTAAAGGTGAATGGATATGTGATACATAAATATGGCTGAAAGTTTTCCCTGATGAGGAGGAAACTCTCACAGAGACTAGAGTCCCTGCAACACTGCTATTCAATTAAATGTAATATCAGAATCATTAGAATGACTCTCCAAGAATATACAAGTGAGGCCCCTACCAACCCTACTGACTCAGAAGCTAGGTATAAAGGTTTCTTTTTTTTTTTTTTTTTTTTTAATGCATGATTCTACTGAACTTCCTACGTTAAGACCCACTTCCCTGGGTCCCCAGGGAATGTACAGAGCAAGAGGGCGGAAGGAGTAATCCTCAAGGTTGGAAAGGATGAAGCAATATATTATAGTCTTGCCTGGTTTCTCATGGCTTTCTCTTTTAACTCACAAGATAAAAGAAGATAAAATAAGTACAAGAATGTACAGAGGAACTCTAGATTCTTGAGAATAATGAGACTCTGTCCTGGATAAAAGTTCATATATTTGAGATATCAGTAAAGCAATTAATCCTACCTGAAGAACAAAGTTTCTCTTAAACTTGAAATGGAAAGACCAAGTAAAGCTATATGTAGGCTTTCTGATATATAATAAAGCAAGAGAAAGCACACATAAGTTTTGAGTTCTTTTTTCCCTTAAAGCAGAATTTGTGGAAACTCAAACAAATGCTAAATAAGAATTGAGTTCATGGAGTACTCTCCATGTCTCTAATGGCTACTGGACTTGGAATTTTTAGAATAAAATGGATCTGGGTCAGAATATCAGGCCCCTCACTTTCCTCCACTTTAAAATAAGGATAATACTAAAAGGAACCAAGACTCTGTCAAGAAATGGCAGATTACATGTCTTATAGGGATGAGCTTGGGACATTTTATTAGACCAGAAAGGAAGAAAGGGATCAAAGCTAGCTTTAAATAAAAAGCCAAATTAGGCTCCCAACTGCCACGGATGGAAGATGTTGGCAGCAATAAGAATATTGATTAAACACACGTAATACATTTAACTCCATGAATTCATAATGATATTTTTTAAAAAATAGAAATTGGTCACCATTGGAGGATGCTAAGCAATAACACATTATTTGGAAAATGGTAAATAAAAGGAATAAATTATGCATTTATCTTGACTTTTCTATATGAACTGTAACACAGCATAACCAAACAGTTGTGTGTATTTCAACTAATAAACAAGGTGGAAAATTATAGACTATCACAATTTTGCAACCCCTAATAACTAGATCTAGAATATGATCATCAATGGCCACCAATATCACAAAAGAGAGAGAGTAGATACTATGTACCCCCTGATGGAAGTATACAACACCACCTATGAAGTAGTCTTGCTGAAAGGATTGAACATTAATCTGATCAAGCCTCTAGGTCTACTCTGTAGGAAGTAGGAGACAAAGGAACATTAAAGGAAACCATCAGGAAATACTCAGCAAAGCCAGACTATGGGAATTTAAGAGAAAAATAACCCTTTTCTCCAATAAATAGATATATAAAGAGATGGAGAGAAAGATTATATATTAAAAGAAAGTTAAGAACTACATCAACCAATTACAATGTATGAATCTTATTCAGATTCTCATTGAAACAATTTTTTTAAATGTGAGAGAGTTGAGAAAATTTGAACACCAAATGGCCAGTTGAGGCTATTAAATTATTTTCATTTTGTAGGTATAATAATGGGGTTGTAATTATTTTTAAGTATACATATTGAAATTTACATATTAGAATATATAATATTGGGGTTTTGCATCAAAATATTTCAAGAGGGAAAATAAAGAGATAAACGTGATTGACCATGAGCTGAAAATTATTGAAGCAGGGTGATGGTAACTCATTATAACAGTCTCGCCACTTCTGTATATGTTTTAAACTGTTCATATTAACTATTTTTAATAAAAACAATTTATACCCCTCTCCCTCCCTGGCAAGCCTTGCTCAACCTGGCCAGGCTGCTTGCCAGTCTGGAACACCCCTCACCAGAGCTCCCTGCAGCCTCTGGCACCCACAGAGAAGTCAAATGAAACCTGGGTTCCTGCAGAAGCTCAACTGTAAGGTTTCAATCATGGGGCAGATCTACTAAAAAAAACAATCATCAAAAAAAGTGATGCTAATGAAACAGAAAAATCCATACCAAAATTTGAAAAAAGGGGGTGGGTAGATACTTTAAGCCTTGAGGACTAGTATTATACTATGCAAAAACTACATGGCAATCATTTTTGATAAGGTAGATCTGACTGATGCTAATGTGGTTGAGTCCAACACCAAGTTTTGTGGTCAACACTCCACGTATACAGTTCATCTTACATACTGATAACAAAAAGGACATGGAAGATTGGATTGAAAGACTGAAAAAATGTTCAGAATGGGGAACATTTTGAGTGTGCTCAGTACCACGTGTACCATTTCTCAGGGACGTATAATTGGTATTCCCATTCACATGCTAGGCCAATGTACTGTAATTTGTAATTAAGAGGTTTAATCCAGGATCATATCACATAGATCAGGAGTTGGCAACATTTTCCAGTAAAGGGCCAAGTAGTTATTACTTTAGGCTTTATAGATCATATATGGTCTCTGTTGCATATTCTTTTTTATGTTATTTTACAACCCTATAAAAAATGTAAAATCCATTTTTAGTTCAAGGGCCTATATAAAAGAAGCACAGGTCTATAGGCTATGGTTTGGTCCATGAACCACAGTTTGCCAAACCCTAAGGACTGTCTTGTGAAGTGTGCAAGTTTAAAGTCCACAAACGTGCTACGCAGGCAACCAATAACTGTAAATGGACCACATAGTCATTGATTGGGAAGCACTGCATCAAGGATGAAGATGGGATAGCCATGCTGGAAGGAAACTTCCCTATGAGTGCCAAGTGTACAATGAGCTACACTGTAACAGCTCGTAAACAATCATTACTGACCAAGTGTCTCCTTGACCTGTATAAAGTGCTGGCCTCACATCCTTCACCCCATCACAGGTCTTTGTTAATTCAAAGAGATGGACAATAAAGGTATGAAGTTCTTAGAAGATTCAAATAACTGATGAATCCTGTTTGGGTCTTTGCCCTAATTAACAGAAGACCATACCTTAGACAGATCAGGCATGGCTAGACATGTGGAGGAAGTTCCCTCTAGCCTGCCAAAGTTAAAGTTGATTCTATCAAAACTGGAGCACCTAACTGATTTATGTTGATGCTGCTTTATCATTCTTTGGAAAAAAATTTTTCTGGCACAGAAGAAAAAGAACCGCTAGATAAAGGTTTTGGAGGTTATGCAGATTCTCAAGGAGAAGAAGAAAGACGGGACAAGAGGCTTGATATCAGCATAGAGGTACAGAAGCTCAGGCTGTTACGTATAAATGGGAAACAAATTCACATTTAACAAGTAAAATGATCTATAAAATGCATTCTCTTCCAAAAATTCCTGAAGTGAAAGAGGAGGATCTGATAGAGATCAGGCTCCTTCATCCCCCAGCACCTCTTCTTTTTGGACAGGCGTGTAATTTATTGTTTGATGCATTTTTTGGAGAGAACTTCCTTATTGCCCCTATTTCTTTATCTCTCGATGAGAAAGAAATTTAAATGTCCTTGAACTTGTCAAGTCAAAGATGGGGTTCACTGGCCTTAGTCTTTTGTACGAAAATTAAAATAGCTTGTTTTTTTTTATTTTAAAAATACTCGGTATTCATGAATTCTCACACCTCCTTCCTCCTAGCCCCAAGAGATTACTAACCACCATTAACATTTTGATAAACATCCTTTAAGACCTCTAAGCATATACATATGTATAATATAGTTTTAAATCGGTTTTGCTGTTTTGTTAATGGCTTTCTAAAACTCAGTAATATGCTCTTGACATCTAGAATTCCACTTTAATAAATACAGATCTATATAAATCGTAAAAAAATTAAGAAAGGCCAATAATATAGACCTAATACAGGTGGTAACTAGAAAGGATTAAATAAGATCATATATTTAAAATACCTAACACAGTGGCTATCACTTAGCAGACACTGAACTGACGGATCCATTCTGGAGAAGAATCTTTATACATTGATACGTACATAAATAGGCATCACCTATTAAGAGTCAGCAAATTCAGTGACCAAGTCCATTCTTTCCTCCCTAACCTCACTGAGGGAGGGTAACACTATCTTATTCTCAGAAAGAGTACTCTAAGTATATTTTACTTTTCAAGGTTTAGGCAGTACACAAGGACTGATGAAACATCAGCAAATAGTAGCTCTCAAAGGCTGGTTGGTCGGTGAGTTTCTCTGACAGTCTCTTAAGCTAGACAAAAGACCTGAGGCCCACTTACACCAAACATTACCCATTTCTTATAACAAAATGATAACAAAGAATTGGGGAAAAATAAAGTGGTAAAAAAATTCAGGTACATTAGTAAAATTTTAAAAACTTACTCTCTTTTAAGCTGCAAAATATCATCAGAATAGCTGCCGAAAACGTCATTGATTTTGGCCAATGAGGACAGGCTATTGGAGATCAGCTGTAAACACTTTATGAGAACCCACCTGCTGGTAATCACACTTTGAGACTCCTTTGCTTAGAATATAGGTACACAGCATCCCATATCCTTTAATATTCTGGTTTCTATATATATATCTAGCAGGGACTTGACTCTACAAAAGCCATTAACCATACCTACATAACAACTTTAAGAATCAATCCCTAAGATACTTACAAAAGCAAATAATACAAAATCTAAATTGGAGTAAAATTAACACACGTTCTTTTACTTTGGGCTTTTATTAGGTACCTGTGTCATAATGTATTTCCTCATCCCATTTCATTCTATACAGAAGGAAAGTTTAGACAACCAATAATTTTATCTTTGTCCATCACACGAATTTTATGAATTGTCTTGAGACATAATCATGGAAGCATTGATTGATTTCCTTTGGCAACATTTTGTGATAAATACACTGCTCATTCCCCTCAAAGCTAAGGATATATAAATCTTTTGCATATATCTTATTTTTTAAAGTAAGCAAAGATAGTTATATATCTGATTTTCAGGTTCTTTCATCTGAAATTTCATTTGTTTAATGATATGGATGTACTACGGAAGACTTTAATCAGACTTGAATTTTGTAGCAGTTCCGTTTTTAAGCTCTAATCATGATTGTGCACATTCCTTTTTGTGAATTATAATTTCTCTAAATTATTTAGATAGCTAATTTCAGATAAAATGTATTATACACTCCTTTAGTTTATCCTGAAGCCTCTAACCTGTAGCTAAATCCTTTCTCTGATCTCTCTGAGATATATCCCTTATAAAAAACTAAATTTTTATGATAAAGAGGGACAATACCGCAGCTCCAGAATATGAATTTTTAAGATAAAAATAGCTTAGGTCATGCTCCTATTTTTATTTTTCACCATTCCTCATGATCATCATGTCCTCGTAAATTTCACGTATAACAGCAGATATTTAACAGGAAATCAAGTCAAAATGCATAACCTCATTCAACAGGATACCAAAAGCACAGGCGTTACTCACATAGTTTAACTTAGCACTTTACATTTTATACAATTTACTCCAAAGAACCAAAATACAAATGTGGAAAGTTGTTATTCAAAAGGAACAATACCCCTAAGCAATTATGAATATAAAGAAAAATTACCTTTGCATTACTGTAAATTTGAACTATAATTGTAAGCAAAATTAATCTGCATAAGGGTTTATTTTGTTAAACATTAGTAAATGTGATTTCTCTAGATACTTAGAGCTCAGAATTCTTTGGTAAGTTATCTTTACTCTATCCACTAAAAGAAAAGTTTTGAGTCAATAGTCTTAGTAAAAATTTTCACTAATCTTAATAAATTTACCATAGAACGAAATTCTTGTAACTGAGATCCATTTTGGAGCCTATCCAGAAGCTGTTAATTATTGAAAATATTACCAAATCATTAACTCCAAAAATAATGAAGAGAGTGATATTTTGGTGCATGCTATTCTGTGATTTTACTGCAATTTTCTTTTGGTGGAGTTCTTTTCACAATGTTTTAGTGAGTTATAAATTTATTCATAAAATAAGGAATTAGCAATTCTAGTAACTAGCACATAGTGTTTAGTAAATGTTTCCTTTAATACGGCTTCCCTGGTGGCGCAGTGGTTGGGAGTCCGCCTGCCGATGCAGGGGACGCGGGTTCGTGCCCCGGTCCGGGAAGATCCCACATGCCGCGGAGCAACTAAGCCCGTGAGCCATGGCCGCTGAGCCTGCGCGTCCGGAGCCTGCGCTCCGCAACAGGAGAGGCCGCAACAGTGAGAGGCCCGCGTACCGCAAAAAATAATAATAATAATAAATAAATAAATGTTTTCTTTAATAATTATACACAAAATGTCTTGTAGTAAAAAATTTCTTGAGCCTAGGTCTAGGACAAGGCTAACTGCAGTGCTGTTCCTGGGACCTATGTTGGGTAGAGAAAGCTGGGACTAAGCTGGATCATAAAAGGCCTGGGAGAAGACTGGATCATGGAAACCTGAAACAGCCAATGGGAGAATCCTGAAGCCAAGATGGCAGGCTGAAAACAGTGCCAAATAAGGGGCACAAATGAGACTACTTATATAATCTTGAGGCACGGTGCAAAAGGAAAATGTCATATTGCTTGTTCAAATATTATTAAGAATTTCAAGATAACAATAGTCAAGCATTAAATCAAGCATGGGGTCCTTCTGAATGTGATGCCCTGTGCAACTGTATTGGTTGCATACCCATGAAACTTGCCCTAAGTGCAAATACATATGGTAAGTGTATAAACAGGAGAACAAATAGGGAGGTCAGAAATTAGAAAGACCAAGATCAGCTCAGAGTTCATCACATACAACAGGTCAGATTAAGTAGTTCAGCACTAAGTCTGTGAAGGACAAGAGAGTACTGGGGAGGACAAGTGACAGCTTAAGGCCTGCTTTTATACGATACTAGTTATGCAGCAAAGGATCATCTGCTGTGGCTTTACTTCATAGAATATCTGATATAATCAAAGCATGTTTGTTCTGGGGTGTAAATTTACATGAATGCCCTTACTAACCATACTCCTCTCACCAGATTACCCAGTAAAATTGGTTTATGTGGCAAAAGGAGTCCAGGGCATCTTGTGGTATATCTCAACTCTCTATCCTTGATTATTCTTTGATTCTTTTAACAAATATTTACTTAGCACATTTTCCTAAGGGCTACAGATAAAGTTAATAAAATAAAATGTCTGCCCTCATGGAGCTTAAATTTTAAACAAATATATAAATATACAATACATAATATTACACGTAATGTTGACAAATGAAAAATGCTACATGGGGGTAGGTGATTAGATTGGGTAGTCAGAGAAGGCCTCTCTGAAGAGGTAATATTAGAGCAGAAATTTGAATGAAATGAGGGTAAAGCCTTTCAACAGTAAAGGTATTCCAAGCAGAAGTAATAATAAATGCAAAATAGTTGAAAACAGCTTGGTTTTTCCAAAGAAACCAAAAAAGGACAGCAGAATACTTAAGAGTAAGTTGGGAAAAAAGTGACGGAAATAAAATTAAAGAGGTAGTCTGGGTCTATATCATTAAAGACCTTGTAGACTGTGATTATATGTATGAATTTCATTCTTAACATGGTGGAAATCAGTAGAGGGTTTTGAACAAGAGAAGTATATATATGATCTGATTTTATTTTAGAAAGACATCTCTGAATGATAGTATAGAATAGATTATATAGAGAGATCAATAAAAACTCCTAAGTTTTTTAGAAAAAGAAACTGGTACTATTTAATGACTGGCTTATTGGATTGAATGGGAAAGACAGGTAGGAGAAATCAAAAGTTCTGTTTGGACACAGGTGATTTGAGAAGCCTATCAGATATCTGAGTAGAGATGTTAAATATGCAGTTTTTAAAAACATCTAAACTGTGAAGTCTGGTTGGGGAGCTAACGTGGGCACACAAGCCTGAGAACCCATATTTGTGACTACTCTTATGAAGAAGGGGTGGAATCACACTTACTCAAGAAATGCCTGTGTGTGTGTGTCAGCTAGCAAAGCCAGGGAGGAGAACAGGGTGGCCTTACTTGATCTCTATCTTCTGCTGCCTTGTTAAGATTACCAAAAAAAATAAAGAAACTTCATAAAGTAACTTCTACAATGACTGCGTGTTTTTAAAAGCTCAAGCCAAAAGGATAAAGTAAAATCTTGACTATAATTTCAGACTGCCTAGATCCCCTGGTTTACTGATGGTATATTTTTGAAATATACCACCAAAAATGAGAGAGGCATGTTTGATAAAAAGAATATAAAAAAATCACTGTACCATGTTTGGCTTACTAAACACTGTCATGTATTTTTCCCTGTTATAAATTGACCTGAGATCTACAGAATTAAAAGATATGGTGGGCCCTAGAAAACTAATTGGCCAAAAGACTATTCCAGTTAGTTACAGTAGAGAGTGAACATTAATGACCCATTGAATAATGCAAATACTGGTGGTCAAAAATGTGCTGATTGTCCTTGTCTATGTGAATGTGTTAGCCAAAGCACAGGGAGCAGACCATAGGCAAAGGATTAATAAAACCCTTTCTACTTTGCTAGCTCTGTGCCCCTCATAACCTGAAAAGAGAGTATGTCCACTGGGCTGCTAGACAACATTATTGAAAGTAAAATGCTCCCTGACTGGTAAAATGTAACTGTACTCGGAGAACTATAAATACCTAATGGGGCACCATGGCTTTATCATTTGTACCTGGCATGTCCCTTGTGGAGATCCTGGAAGCTATTCCTATGAAGTAGTTTAAAGAGACAGTAGTTCCTGTGGACATGAGACTTTTTAACCGGGGAGAATATCACACCCTCCTGATACGTATCAAATCTCCTTGCACCTGAGCTATAATTCTGTGTGATTGCTAGAAGGACGCCTACAGAAGAATTCCTGACACTTTGGGCAAGCAAGCATTGCTAGAAGGACTCCTAGAGAAGAATTCCTGACACTTTCGGCAGGCAAGCTGTAGTTCCTATCCTTTATCCTTCTGAATGGATTGTGCCAAGTACGGCCTAGGATAGTTTTGCGAGTCTGAATGTTTAGGTGAACCTAAGAAGAGGGTATTCACAGCCCAAGATACTACCCTGACTGGCCATCAATCTTTAAAAGCTATATAAAGCACGGTTAGATTTCTACACGAGAGAATGCTCCAAGACTAGGATACAACATAAGGCCCTTGATCTGATACAATATGTTTGGAGAGGCTGCGGAAGGAAATGATAGGGTAGTAACAGCTAAGGCTAGAGTTGGTTGAGATAGAGAAGCAAATAAATAATCTTTGTTAGGCCATAGACTAAAGGACAAGAATAAGATCATAACCCTGATGCGGAAGTCCAAGAAAATCCTAAGGTCATAACTTCTAAGTCTGCTTTATTCCTAACACATCCCATATATTTCTGTATGTTTCAAGGCATGGCCTAGATAAACGTTACCAAATGTCTCAGTTGTCACAATAAGTATTTGAAGGGAAACAGATGGTCCACTATGGCAGTGCCATGGTACTGGTGAACAGACACTGGCTCTTATTTCAACTGCTGAGGATTACAAGTGGCTATGTTAAACAGTAAATACCACCATCACCAGTCTCACCTTACCTGCACCCCTTTGCTTGCTAAAGAAATATGGTGAACTGTGGGGCCACAAAGTCCTCCATAAACGAAACCCAAATGGAAATGGCTTTGGAGGACATACAATAAAGATCCTTAGCCTACTAGATGTGGATAACTGATGTGTATACAAAATTCAAATGATGGAGAAACCAAGTCATTTCATATAATACAGGCTTGCTTTCTGTCACAACTGCTCCAAAGTATATTCTTCACAGTTGCCTCCAGACTTCAAGCAATGCTTATTCACAACACATAACCTGAATCTCATATGGGATATTTCATTTAGTAGGGAACAGTACATGTGAAAATTATACATATGAGAAGCTATCATTCAGGAATCTTCCTATGAAGAACTCTCTCCCAATAAAAAAAGGTTAAATGTACTTGTTTCTCTTCTGAATGAATTCTAAAAACAAACTAAAGAGCATAGGTGACAGTATCTGTTTCCATACTGATTAACCAGAATTAAAGTACAACTTTGCTCCTTCCATTAAATACTGAGTTAGTCATTATAAAAGTATACACAACCATTTAATTTTGACAATCTAAGCAGACAATTCATAGGGAAAGAAATTGCACATACCTACTAGTCCTAATAAAGTTACCAACAATTTCCCAATAATAGACTACTCAAGGAAGATTTTTTTAAAGGAAAAATAAGATCATCATTGAGAAGTGGGATTCAGAGAAAATATATAATCAGAATCTAATAGGAATTTCCATGTTTCATGGCACAGACATAGAGCAAACCTGAAATAAATAAAAGGGTGACTTCAATACTTCCCTATTATGCTCCCTTGCTAAAACTCATGAACTAAAAATGTGGGTAACAATCCTTCTACTGGGTCTATGCTATTTTTTGAGGCACCCAGAGCACTACTCCACCCCACCTCTCTCCACTCAACTACACATCTCTTTCCCTGTACACTGAGTGACACATCTCAAAAAATGTAAGTAACAGAGATAGGGAATGTTATATCCTAGGATGTAATGGTCCCTAAAGTAAAGATGTTTTAAAAGCCCTATTAAACATAGGGGCTGGAAATTGCCATTTTACATGTACTCCAACCATTTAAACTGTCAATAAAATTCTCTTAAATATTCTGCACTCATGGGTAGAATAAAAAGATATCATTTTGTACATAAAGTTGATAATATGAGAAATAATGACTTAAAAATTTGCAAAACCCTGAAATAAATTATAAATAGGATTAAAACGAACAAATGTATATATTTGTCTAAAGAAAATGCTGATTCTTTCTCTTCACCTATAGTATGTGTCTAACTGAATCCTTCAAACTTTCCAGCAAATTAACTGATTATGAGCCAAACACTAAAGGGAGATGTGCTTCAATGTGGAAAAAAAAAATCCTGCTATTCATAAAGAGGTAGTTCTACTTCCCCTGAAAATATAATCTCAAATCTTTGTTGCAGGTGACACTTTCTACTGCTGATTCAGCCACAAAGAGAAAGCTGTCTTTGCTTCAAGATCACCTTGAATGTTTTTGCCTTGAATTATATTTTTTAGAAAATGAATTTGGTCACTCACGTTTTATTTTCTGTTTCTATTTGCCTGATCTATCCTTGTCCATCCTTTCATTTATAACCATTATACATCTTTGTGTGTATGTGCCTGTTATAAGCAGGACTTTAATTTTTTAAAAGACTTTCAAAAAGTCTTTGCCTTTCATATAAGAGTTTAAACCATTTACATTTATTGCCATAATAGAATGAATTAATTCTGATTTCCATTTCCCATGTGCAATCAATTCAAGTTTGTACCATAGCAAATAATGGCCATATCTTCACCTTGAAGGTGGTTGAAGTTTCCAACCAATCATGGGCTTCGAATTTTCATTCTCCATAGAAATTTTAAAAATTAAATTCCCCATATGTTGGAAACATTCTATCAGGAACAAAGCATGTAGAAATGTAGCTACTCTCAATTCCTGCTCCCCCCCGCTATGTTCCAGAACAGTCACATCATAAAGAGCCACAAGGTGACTATGGCTTCTGTAGGGAACCAACCAAAATCAATTGCTTCACTCCTCCATTGTAAAACTGTTACAAACTAATATTCTATCATTTATTATTATATTCCTTTGTGTAAACTCCACTAAGAATTTGACTCTATTTTTTGATGTTTGACTGCTGACAGCTTTTAAAGCCTCACCTCTTCTTCTTCCCCTTCTGCCTACATCTGGGCAAGCTGGTAAGAAAGCCTGGATGATCCCTCCTTCAGTCTTAAAATGAGTTTCAAACCCTACCAGCATGTCAGAAGCCCCAGCCTGGCCCCACCTGCTAACCAGAACAAAAATCCCAAGCCAACTGATTCAAAATTTAGCAGAAAAATCTTATTAAACAAAAAAAAAATTTATAAAAGTTGAATTATAAAATTTAACTAATAACTCAGAAATGATCCAGGCAAGGAAAATTTGCCACCAAGTTCTTTAAAATGTAAAGATTAAATTATGAAATATCAAGATTAAATTTATTTTATGAAATAAATAATTCTGATACCATAATCTGACATATTTGTTATCACTACTATAGACTGATCTCACAGGTACAAAAATCCAAATTAAACACAGGCATCAACTGCATAACATCATTCCTTCCTAAAAATTAGATGTTCTGTGCTAAAACCAACAATTATAATGCATTATACATCAAACTAAAACCTCTAACATTTTTTATGTAGTAACTAAAACCCTATAAAATGCCTATATATTTACCAAACTATGTTTAAGATATAAAATGTTAAAACATAGCTTCCTGATAAACAATTCACATAGTTATTAACAAACAGTGGCTTTGCATGTTTTAATATTCTCTTATCCTCTTATCCTGGCAACACTGAAACCTTTGCTAATAACTTTTGTAGATTCACAAAACATCTACAGGTAAATTTTATATTCTATCAAAGTTGTATTTAGAATATGCCTAGAGACTTTCCCTGCACATCATTTGTTAAAATTTTTGTATTGGGTATAGAGGATGCACATTCTATGACATTGCTGTATTCATAAATAAGAGACAGTCCCTACTGGGGAAAACATTAACCCAGGAGATGTTTTGTGAGACAGCTGCATACTTATAAAATTGATTCAACGGTATTTTACAAGAATCAACTAATATCACTCAAAAATTAAAGATGGCTTAATATAAGAAAATCTCTTAGTAGGTTTAGTGAGATCCTCCACTTGGTGACCTCATTAGATAACCAAAAATAGGCACTAAACACACTTTCCAAATTAAACAATATTGGAAAGCAGGAATAAAGGATGTTTTAAATGATAAAGAATATTCATTTTGACCTAGAAGCCAATGCCATGCTGAAAGGGGAAAACTAAAGTCGTTCCCATTAAAAACAGAATAGTCACATAAATATGGAATCTAAAAAAAAAACACAAATGGTTCTGATGAACCTAGGGACAGGACAGGAATAAAGACGCAGATGTAGAGAATGGACTTGAGGACACGGGGAGGGGAAAGGGTAAGCTGGGACGAAGTGAGAGAGTGGCATGGACATATATACACTACCAAATGTAAAATAGATAGCTAGTGGGAAGCAGCTGCATAGCACAGGGAGATCAACTCAGTGCTTTGTGACCACCTAGAGGGGTGGGAGGGAAACACAAGAGGGAGGGGATATGGGGATATATGTATACGTGTAGCTGATTCACTTTGTTGTACAGCGGAAACTAGCACAACACTGTAAAGCAATTATACTCCAATAAAGATGTTAAAAAAATAAAAACAGAATAGTACAGGGAGATCAACTCGATGCTTTGTGACAACTTAGAGGGGTGGGATAGGGAGACTGAGAGGGAAACACAAGAGGGAAGGGATATGGGGATATATGTATACATATAGCTGATTCACTTTGTGGTACAGCAGAAACTAACACATTGCAATTATACTCTAATAAAGATGTTAAAAAAAAAAAACAGAATAGGATGCCAGATACCACCATTATCATTTAATACTGACCTGTAATTTCTGTTCAAGGCAGTAAAATAGCAAACCAAAGATAATGCTAAAAAAAGCCAAATGACCATTTTGATGATAAGATTATACATATAGAAGAGCTAAGAAAATTATTTGAAAATCTCTTAGAATTAAGAAAAAGCGTTTTGTAAGGAAACCAGTTATTAGATAACTATTTTAAATAAAATATTTTTTCTATGCCACTTATAGTTAGTTAGAAGTGTTGTTTTCACTTAAAAAAGTTTCATTTGTGCCAAGAAGTTACAACTCTTGTAAACAGCATTGTTACAAGTGTTTATAAACAATTCTCTGATAATATTACAAAAGAGCTACCACATCCATTCTCTAAAATAACACTCATCTCAAAGTTACAATCTCTAATAAGATAATAAAAAAAAAGATTTCTTCCACAACATCCCTGTCCTATATTAGCTGTGAGAACAATCTAAGCAGCCCAGAAACTGATCTTACTGAATATAGGAATTTAATACATGATAAATAAACATCACAAACCAAAAGATTATCCCAAATGGACTTTTGTTTGATTTATCCAGGAGCAGAGAGACTCTTTTTTCACTATACTTGAACAATAGACTGTGAGGCTCTTCAGTGCAATAGCCTCCTTGCCACTATTAGGAAAAATCCCGTCTATGAAAAAAACAAGTACAGAAGAGGTTCTCAGAAGTAAATGAGACAAATCAGGTCCTGGTGACATCACTGGAGCCTTAAACAGCGCCTGAGTCAGACCTACTCTAAAATGTACTGATAAATTCCTTTTCTATTTAAAACAGATTGAGTTCTCTTTACTGTCACCTGATATACCTACCAAGAAAAGTATATACCCTTAAGGAGTATGCAAAGTAAACAAATGCATACTTCAATAACTCCAACAATACAGATAGGTCAGAGACTCGCTCACCACCAATCTTTCATTTAAACAACACAGAGCTACTTTGCCTAAATAATTGCCCCAATATCTAGGCTATTTCTGCTACTTAATCACAAGGCAATAGAGTTTAAATACAGATGCACTAAGAAGACCACGATTAGTTATGACACTGACGTATACTATTACACTTTATATTTAAGCTTTATGTTTTTATAACTGCAACTTTATCAGAATGAGTAAATTTGCAAATATATGTATCCATGTTTTAGTTTGGATATCTATCTGCAGTTCAGTAAAGTACTGTATCATAGTGTGTTTCATAAGTAAAGAGAGGTTGGTATATCTTTCATTTTATTTAATGTTTTCTACTGGATTATGCTATGACTTAAATATAACTCAATGATTTGATGCCTCAGAGTCTTTAGCTACTGGGAAGCAAGTATGTATTTGAGTATATATATGTATATTGTATTTCATACATATATCAAAGCTGAAGGAAGTTTGTTTCATATACCAAAAATATATCATTAATAATATAATCAAATATATTACCTATCTTAATATTTAAATGAATTTAGTGACTAACAATTTTTTTAAATTACACATTTAGTGAAAAATGTGATCCAACCTGATTCTCACAAAAGGCAAATTGTGTATGGATATACAGTATGTTTTAATACAGAAGTTATTTGTCAAAATTTAAAGAGAAAGCCACACTTTAATATTTGTTCCATTTGGAAAAGTGCTTTTGTCACATTCATTTACCCAAATCTAGCAAGAAAATATATCTTCATCTGTAGGAATACTGATAAAAGACATCAGAAATGGCAGAAAATATATCCCCTTTCTACTAGACCAATTATGAACGTTACCATTCATGGGTCAGGAAGATGTTATCCATAAATCACCTTCACTATTAAGTGAGTAACACGTACTCAAATTGCCTAATTCAGTTTCTCCACCTGTAACTGTATAAGTGACTGCTTTATTTATTTACAAGCTTATTTTTCCTGACAATATCAGTTATGGTCCTTTTTATTAAATGTATAATATGTATTCAGAAACATGAAGAAATTTCATTCTTTTTTTGAGTGTAGCATTTACGGATGTCAAAAGGCTCAAAATTCAAACACGGACCCATAAATTACACCAAAACATTGAGGAAATGTTTCCTTCTCTCCTCTCTCCTTTTTAGGAATCTCAACAATCAATCTAGTTCACTGAGCCAAACATTCTCCTCATATAAAAACACTTATAAAATAGAAAATTAAAATTGCTTATTTGGTTATCACATAGAGAAAGGTGAGCTTTTTTCAGAAGGCAGTCTCGAACTGTGTCTCAGACAAGTGCTTTCTGAATTCCATAATAAAAACACTAAAAAAAAAGAAATCACTGTGACCTGAAATAAACTTTCCAATTTATATTACTGACATAACTCTCATAATATTCAGTTACAAAGAAAATTTCAATCCAATGAGCCAACATAGTAATTTAGCTGTTAAAAAATAAATAATTAAATGATTTAACCTTTTGAATCATACTGCTTATTATACACCTGGCAACCAGAGAGCCTGTAAGTCAATATTTTCATTGTCTTTCAGCCAAAAATATCAAAAAGATTCTGCTGCTTCAGGAAGTTTTTAGAGCAGGAAAGGAGAGCAACAGCAAGTTATAAAATACATTCAACATATTATTTTATCACTTCAAAGTACCCATATCCATATAATCTCTACCTGTACTACATTACTTAGGTATAAAGTTAAAAGAAATGAGGGATAGGGCTGATATATTTTTGAAAGCTTTTCAACAACGAGCTCTGAAACAAAAGGGGTTTCCTGATAAACCTATACCTTTCAACTTAGTTTTTGGGGTTGAAGCCTTGCTAATATTATGTTTTATTGGGGTTTTGGGGTTGAAGCCTTGCTAATATTATGCTTTTTGGGTATTATGAAAAAGAATCCTTCTGTTCCTAAGCCTATATTTTTTCTATCAACGTCCAAAATTCTATGTGCCATTTATTATTCAAGTTAGAAGAAAACAAAAATAGTTTTTAAATTTTTCACTTCTCTGGTATTTTCCTGATGTATTCTGTAAAACACCTAGGTCATCTCAACTTAATCTTAATTCCACAATAAGATGCTCATTTTACAAAGTATCAATAATTCGTAATCTTTTGTATATTTCCTTTTGTATATTTCCTTATATTTCCACAATAAGATGCTTATTTTACAAAGTATCAATAATTCGTAATCTTTTGTATATTTCCTTATGCGTATGTATAAGGAATATCCAGGCTGTGCTCCTTTAACATCCTCTGCCCCTTGCCACCACAGGGCCTTTGATATTCTCTCTGCCTAGAATGTATGTCCCTTACCTCTTCCTCTAACTTATGTTCCCCTTCAGATCTCACCTCAAACCTCACTTCTAAAGGTGAGCCTTCCTTTCCTGATCTCCATGACTAGGTCACATTCCTCTATTTAAACTCTCCAAATCCTGATTATCTCTCCTCCCTATGATGCTTTTTTTTTTTGGCTAAGCTGACTATAAAATCCCTGAGGAGAGACACTGTACATACTTTTGTTCACCATGGTATTTCCAGAGGTTAGTAGAGTACCTAGCATATACCTAGCATACAGCAGAAGCTTATTAAATATATGTTGAATAAACTATGAAATGAAGCACAAGTATTTGAAAATGGTCATTAATCTGAATGGCTCTTGATTTCATGGTAATATTGAAGTGATCTAAAGTCAAGAGAAGAACGTTATACATTTCTTCCCCTAAATATGTGTAAGGGTTTTTCTGGATCCAGACTCAAACAATGAGTTCCAAAAGTTGTGTGTGGGTGTATAAGAACAGTGACAACCTCTACATGCTATTGCATTTCTGAATGAGTAGAAACCAATCATTTTTAAAATATTAAAAATATATGTGCAAAGATATGAATGTTTGTTCATTCTACCACAATTGGTCATCTATGTAAGTATATCGATCACCATTTTTTTTGAAACATTTGCACTGAAATACTTTATTTTTCATCCAAGGAGAATTTAGTGTTCTACATAGATAAATTTCCAGATAATTGAAAAGTATTTTTAAATAATTGAACTTTTAAAATTTGAGTATTTTTAGCTATTGAGTAGTGAGTGTCTCAGAAGTAACTGATATATAACTCTTCTGACACAGTAAATAGTTCTAGGGAGGTATTACAATTTTTGTGTATGTTGTTTATAAAGTTTTGCCTTCTTCCTATATGTCATGATGACTTGCTATAGTCACTGTGCTCCTAATCAGTTCTTCTGATTTGCTGTGGGATAGGATATCAAAGCAAAAAGTTCATAGACAAATGCCAAAAGTAAGAGCAGTAAGTTCTAAGGGTCTCCCATCATGAAAAAAAACAAAAAACAAAAACAACACATGAAATTTAGTAGCTACAAAATATTTGCTGCTTATCAGAAAAGAGATGAAGTTCTAGCTGTTGGGACACAAGTCTCCATGAATCTATCTCATTTCCACACAACTAGACAATTAACAGTCAATTTATTCCAGGACTATCTTTTCAAGAAGACTGGTGTAAGCAGATGGCCCTGGAAAGATGAAAACAGTGACTTCCTGAGCAAAATTATTTATTTTCCCAGACAGCAAACATAGAGATCTCTCCCTCCCCTACAAGCATTCAAGAGTAATAAAGAAAAAAAATTCCCATTTCCTCCTTTCTGCAGTAAAATTGCTACACTCCACGTTAATGAAGATAATCTCTCCTTCTCTGAAGGTAAAGATGGGAAGGTTTGCCAACAGGCCTCATATAAGATCAGAGTTTACATGTCAGGGTTTCTGTCCTGACATCTGGGGGATAATGCACCCCCACTGTGTGTACAGGCAAGACCTGGCCTCATTCAAGTTGCTCTCTGGGGATAGGGAATCAGGGATGAGAGCCAAGATGTTAATATTGCTGTAAGTATTAACTGCCTAAATCCATTTATTTACTATCTCCTTTAGAGGCTGAATCTATGGAAGAGTAGCAAGTCAACCTAACAACTGTCACCACACTACTACTCAGAAACTTCTTGATCAACTTGACACTAGTTCCACCATTTACTAGTCCTATGATGTTGGACAAGCTATTTTCTCTCTTTATCTCAAGTGATCTCATTTGCAAAATTTCTATAACAATAACTTCCTCAAAAGACTGTTGTAGGAACTTAGCTAAATGGCAGAGTAGAAAGACCCTGAGGAAACGTACTCTCAGGGGCACACCAAAATTACAACTATTTATAGAACAATTATCAATGAAAAAGACCAGACCAGTAGGAGGGGTGGAGTCTTGATATAGTCAAGTCTCATGCCCCTGGTCATGGACCCATAAACTGGAGAATAATTACAATGAAAGAAGTTCTCCCCAAGAAGTTAAGGATCTGAGCCCGACATTAGGCTCCACAGCCTGGAATTCCTGCACTGGGAAGATGAGCCCCCAGAACATTTGGCTTTGAAGGCCAGTGGATGGCTGGGGGAAACAGAGACTCCACTCTTAAAGGGCACACACAAAATCTCACATGCTCCAGGACCCACGGAAAAAGCATTGAAAGGAGCCTGGCTTAGACCTACCAGCTAATCTTGGAGAGCCTCATAGAGAGGCTGGAGGCAACTGCAGCTCACCTTGGGGACACAGACACTGGTGGCAGCCATTGTGGGTAGCTCATTCTACCATGTGGACACTGGTACTGGCAAACGCCATTGTATAATCCTCCCTCTAGCTTATTAGCTTCAGGACCCAACCCCATTCCCGCCCAACAGTCTGTAAGCACCAGTACTGGGATGCCTCAGGCCAAGCAACTAACTGGGCAGTGAAAGCCCCACCAACCAGCAGACAGGCAGCCAGCCTTAAGACTCACTGAGCCCACAGCCAACCCTGGTCACAGCCCTGCCCACAAGAGGGCCCAGGACCTGGCACCACTCATCAGTGTACAAGCACTAGACCAAGGACCCCCAGGACCCCACAGGTAGAGACCCCAGGGACAAGTTATACCAATCAGTGGGCAAGCACCAGCCCCAGAATCCCTGGAACCACTCACCACTGAGCCTGCTCTAGCCTCGGAACCAGCCTTACCCACGAGTTGGAGGACACCAGCCCCAGGACAACCACAGCCCTGCTGCCTGCAGACCCAGCCCACCCACCAGCAGGCCAGATCCTGACCTGGGACTAGTTGGACCCAGCCCCACCCACCAGTGAGCCTGATCTAGCTCTGAGGCCACCTGGGGCTCCATAGCCAGCTGCCTCATGACCCAGCCCTGCCAACCAGCAGTTGGTAGGCTCTGCACAAGCACAGCCTGGCAACCAACTGGACCAGGGCCAGCCATGCATATCGTATCACCCACAGTAGTCAGCTCACCACAACAGAAGGACCCACACAGGCCACATAGGGGGCACCCATAGAGCATATAGCTCTGGTGACCAGAGGGAAGTATGCTGCTGGGACGCATAGGACATCCCCTACAAAAGGTCACTTTTCCAAAGTCAGGAAATATAACCAACCTACCAGATATGCAGAAGTAAAAAACAGCATGTTAGGCAAAATGAGGCACAGAGGAACATGTTCCAAACAAAGAAAGGAGATAAAACCCCAGAAGAAGAACTAAGTGAAGTGAAAATAGCAAATCTAACCAAGAAAGAGCTCAAGGTAGCCATCATAAAATTGGTCAAAGAACTCGGAAGAAGAATGGAGGCACAGTGCAAGACGCTAGAAGTTTTTAACAAAAAGTTAGAAAATATAAAGAACCAAACAGAGATGAAGAATATAGTAACTGAAATGAAAAATACAAGAAGGCATCAACAGTAGACTAAATGATACAGAGGGACATATCAGCGAGCTAGAAGACAGAGTGGTGGAAATCACTGATGTTAAGCAGAAAAAAGAATGAAAAGAAATGAGGGCAGTTTAAGAGACCTCTGGGACAACATCAAGTATACTAATATTCTCATATAGGGGTCCCAGAAGGAGAAGAGGTAGAAAAGGGGGCAGAGAATATATTGGAAGACATAATAGCTGAAACCTTCCCTAATGTGGTAAAGGAAATAGGCATCTAAGTCCAGGAAGCACAGAGTCTCAAACAGGATCAACCTGAAGAAGACCACACCAAGACTCACTGTAATTAAAATGGCAAAAATTAAAGATAAAGAGAGAATATTAAAAGTAGCCATGGAAAAGCAACAAGTTACATACAAGGGAACTCCCGTAAGGCTATAAGCTGACTTTTCAGCAGAAATTCTGCAGACCAGAAGGGAGTGGCATCATATATTTAAAGTGATAAAAGGGGAAATTCTACAAACAAAAATACTCTACCCAGTAAGGCTCTCATTCACATTTATTGGAGAGATCAAAAGTTTCACAGACAAGCAAAAGCTAAAAGAGTTCAGCACCACCAAACCAGCTTTACAAGAAATGCTAAAAAAGGGCACAACTAGAAACATGAAAAATACAAAATGAAAAAGCTCATCAGTAAAGGCAAATATACAGTAAAGGTAGTAAATCAACCACGTTCAAAGCAAGTAGGAAGTTTAAAAGACAAAAGTTGTAAAACCATCTATATCCACAACAAGCAGATATAGGATACACAAAAAATATAGATGTAAAATATGATTCAGAAACAGTAATCATGAGGGGAGGAGAGTACAAATGATGGAGTGTTACAATGTGTTTGAAGTTAATAGATCAGCAACTTAAAACAATCGGTAGATAGACAGATTCCTATATATAAACCTCTTGGCAGCCACAAACCAAAAATCTATAGTAGATACACACACAAAAAAGAAAAAGAATCCAAATATAACACTAAAGATGGTCATCATATCATAAGAAAATAGAGCAAAAGAAAGGAACAAAAAAGAACTATAAAAACAACCCAAAAACAATGAACAAAATGATAATAATAACATACACATCAATAATTTTTAAATGCAAATGGACTAAATGCTCTAACCAAAAGACACAGAGTAGCTGGATGAATACAAAAACAAGACCCATATATATTCTGCTCACAAGAGACACACTTCAGATCTAAAGATACATGCAGACTGAAAGGCAGCGAATAGAAAAAGGTATTCCATGCAAATGGAAATCAAAAGAAAGCCAGGAGAGCAATACTTTTATTACACAAAATAGACTTTAAAACAAAGACTGTTACAAGAGACAAAGAAGAACACTACATAATGATCAAGGGATCAATCCAAGAAGAAAATATAACAATTGTAAATATATATGCACCAAATATAGGAGACATAAAGGGAGCAAATATTAACAGACATAAAGGGAGAAATTGACAGTAACACAATAATAGCAGGGGACTTTAACAACCCACTTACATCAACAGACAGATCATTCAGACAGAAAATCAATAAGGAAACATTGGCCTTAAATGGCACATTAGACCAAATGGATTTAATTGACATTTATAGAGCGTTCCATTCGAAAGCTGCAGAATACACATTTTTTCAAGTGCACATGTAACATTTTCCAGGATAGATCACATGCTAGGCTAGTAAAACAAGTCTCTGTAAATTTAAGAAAACTGAAATCATATCAAGCATCTTTTCCAACCACAACCCTGTAAGACTAGAAATCAACTACAAGAAAAAAACTGCAAAAAACACAAACACATGGAGGCTAAACAATATGCTACTAAACAATCACTGGATCATTGAAGAAATCAAAGGGAAATAAAAAATACCTGGAGACAAACGAAAACAAAAAACCAATAATCCAAAATCCATGGGATGCAGCAAAAGCAGCTCTAAGAAGGAAGTTTATAGTGACACAAGCTTACCTAGGAAACAAGAAAAATCACAAATAGATAACTTAAACTTACACCTAAAGTAAGTAGAAAAAGAACAGAAAACAAAACCCAAAGTTAGTCGAAAGAAAAAAAAATCATAAAGATCAGAGCAGAAACAGAGACTTAAAAATACAAGAGAAAAGATCAATGAAACTAAGAACCAGCTCTTTGAAAAGTTAAAATTGACAAAACTTTGGCCAGACTCATATCAAGAAAAAAAGAGAGAGAACCCAAATCAATAAAATCAGAAATGAAAAAGGAGAAGTTACAATTGACATCACAGAAATACAAAGGATCATAAGAGGTTACTAAGAGCAACTATATGCCAATAAAATGGACAATTTATCTTTAATTTTTGCCATTTTAATTACAGTGTGTCTTGGTTTGGTCTTCCTCGGGTTAATTCTGTATGGGACCTTATGTGGACTGTTTGGATCCTTCTGTTGTAGCAGACTGACTACTGTGGGTGATCTGGTATGTATGGCTGACCCCCAGCACAGTTGGGTTGTCAGGCCATGCCTTGTGCAGAGGCTGCCAGCCACTGGTTGGCAGGGCCAGGTCATGAGGCAGCTGGCTGTGGAACCCCAGGTGGCCCCGGGGCTAGTGCTGGCTCACTGGTGGGCAGGGTCCAGGAGATCCCAAGACTGGTGCCCACCCACTGGTGGGAGAAACTCAGTCCTGGGGCTAGTTCCAGCCCAATGGCAGGCAGAGCTGGGCCATGGGATCTGGCTGCAGGGTCCAGGGGTCTCAGAGCTGGTGTCAGAACTGCTGGTGGGTGGGGCTGATTCCTGCCACAGCTGGCTACAGGGTCTGGGGATGTCTTAAAGGTTGTGTTGGCCGTCTGGTGGGCAGGGCCAGGGACCAGCTATTCCCAGAACTGGTATTGGCCTACTGGGGCGTGGGCTGGGCCTTGCCACAGCAAACTGTGGGACTGTGGTTGTCCTGGAGCCAGTGCCCACCCACTGATGGTAAGGCTAGTCCCAAGGCTAGAGCAGGTCACTGATGAGTGGGGCCCGGTCCTGGGCCATCTCGTGGGCAGGGCTGTGTCCAGGGGTGGCTGTAGGCTTAATGCGTCTCAAGGCAGCCTGTCTGCTGGTTGGTGGGGCTGTGTCCCTGTCCAGTTAGGTGCCTGGCCTGAAGCATCCCAGCACGGTGCCTATAGGCTGTTAGGCGGCAGTGGGGCTGGGTCCTGAGGCTAATAAGCTAGAGGGAGGATTATACAATGGTGACTGCCAGCACCAGTGTCGACGCAGTACAATGAGCTCCCCAAAATGGCTGCTGCCAGTGTCTATGTCTCCAAGGTAAGATGCAGTTGCCTCCGGCCAAATGCCATCACATTGGGGATTAGGTTTCAAAGTACGAATTTTGGGGAGACACGTTCAGTCTCTAGAAAATACTAAGATTTTATTTGCCTATTTGTCTACTTGGCTCTTGCTTTCTCATAAGCACATATATTCTTGTATTTTAAATGTTTCTCAGTTTCAATTTCTAATACAAGTGTCAGTAGATACAGCCCACATAAATAAAAGTTCTTTAGGGTCTTCAATCATTTTAAGAGTGTAAAGAGGTCCTGAGGCCAAAAAGTTTGAGAAGCAGTGACCTACAACCTAAATGATAAATTAAGAGAGAAAATGATCAAACAAAACGTGTTGCTACATCTATAGAACTACTTTTTAAAATATCACATAAGTGAAAATACAGCTGACCCTTGAACACCACAGGTTTGAACTGCAAGGGTCCACTTATACACAGACTTTTTTCAATAGTAAATACTACAGTATTACATGATCCGAGGTTGGCTGAATCCACAAATGCCAGCTGTGGATACAGAGGAACTATGTATACAGAGACCCAAGTAGAAGTTATACACAGATTTTCAACTGTAGGGAGGGTCAGCACCGCAACCCCTGGGTTGTTGAAGGGTCAAGTGTAGTAAAAAATTAATTTTACAAGTTGTATTGATAAATCCTAAATGTCTAAATGTACCAATAAAATATAATAAAAATAAAACACAAAGCAAAATTCACTCATATTAAATATTCCCACTCTCCCAGGATGATATGGACTGAATTGTGCACCCCCCAAATTCATATGGTGAAGCCCTAACCCCCTCCCCTGGTGTGACTATATTTACATAGGGCCTTTAAAGAGGCAACTAAGGTTAAATGAGGTCATTAAGGGTAAGGGTGGGGCCCTGATCCAATAGGACTCGTGTCCTTATAAGAAGAAGAGATACCAGGGATGCAGGTGCATAAAGAAAGACCATATAAATAAAGAGCAAGAAGGTAAACAATGTAAGCCAGGAATAGAGTTCTCAGAAGAAACTAAACATGCCAACACCTTAATCTTGGACTTCAGCCTCCAGAATTGTGAGAAAACAAGTTTCTGCTGTTTAAGCCACCAAGCCTATAGTATTTTGTTACAGCAGCCCTAGGAAACTAATACACAGGACTAAACTTTGTCATCTTATTCTAATGACCTTCTGTAACTTTTAACTATTTTAGTGAGAATCACAATGGCAGAAAAAAGACATTGTGTAAGTTGCCACAACATAGTCTTAATTCTTTTATTCTCTTTGCTCCTTTGAAAACTTAAAACTTAATATAAGGGTAGTTTTCCTGAAATAAAATAAATTTTATCTCAGACACAGAGCTTGAATGTCATCTCAAATGTGATCCTGAGAAATCTATGTTTTTCCTCTCCCTAATTGTAAAGCAAGTTGATCACTGCAAAAATGAACAAACTATCAAACATGAAGAAAACATTTACTTTTTAACAAAAAGTGGGGCATTGTGTTTGTAGTATACCCTTATTTGGCTTATTAGGCAAAGAATATCTTCTAAGAATATTATAAAGGGAAAGCTAGCCCACAATTACTACTATTATTATCATCATAATTATCATCATTTAGGAGCCCTCATAATATTTTTCTCTTAAAAACTTACATGAAAGTAACCAAATTCATCACTAGCCAGCCTATCAGATTTAAGGAAAAAAATAATTCCTAGAATTGCTAAGTCTTCCAATTCCCCAGGACCCCAGCCTCCAGATTCCTAAATTCAGAGCACTAAATTTAAAATATTACTTTACAGTGTTATGGGAAAAGTAACCATTTCATAAAATAGTTTTCCTAATTCAGTGTTTTAAGTTTATACTCACAGCCTGCATTTGTGGTGACCGTGAACATTAATGAACAAAGGCATCTCAGTAAATTAAAAAAAGAAGAAGTGCAAAGATAAATGTGCACAGTCAATATCTTCCCATCATTTACACCCAGGATATTACAACTAATGTAATTAATCTACCCTTACAAAAGTTTTTGCTGCCACTGAAAAAAATAGACAGTCTCAGATATAATTCAATACTAAATTTGCATACTTCAAGACTATAGACATGATTTTCCTTTTATTTAAACCAGTTAGATGGATCAAATATATGTCTCTAAGATTTTACTATCTTAAATTTGGAATTTAGTATCATATGTTATAAGGTATAATCTTATTTGAACTCTACTATATAAATGGAAGGAAATCTTGAAATACGTTGTATTTATGATGTAAAAGCATCATCAGTAATAACCACGTCTATTACATACTATGTTTCTACTGAAGTCTTTCAGTATACTATTAAATTCAAATAATCTGAATAAAAATTTATCAACTTATGTCTAAGTTACAATTCAATTGTATCCTAGCTTTCACAGAGGTTCAGAATAGTTATATTTTAAATATACATTTAAGGAATTTCCCTCTCCTCCAAAATAATATTTTTGCATAAACTGTTCACAAATATGAATCCACATGGGCAGGCTTTTGGTTAAAAGTATCTTAATATATCATCATTACTCAAAATATTTTGCTCACACCCTAGTAGGTAAATATAGATGTGTCCTATACAGGATGACTTTGCATGTCCTCCAGGTAGGCCCAGAGGGCAGTGTCGGCAATAATGACCCATCTGTTCACTACTGGCAACCAGAAAACTTCTAATGAAGACAGATGTGGGTCACCCTGTACAAGCAGGCTGCAGGGTGTTAATGAATCCACCTAATGGTCACTACCTGCCACTCTTAACTGATTGATGACCTAAAATGTTTATTTTGAAAAGCAGAGATGAGTATTTCACGTACTCATCAGTCTTACCAGGACACTGCTCTCACTTTCTCTTACAAACTCATTCTTTACTACTTGTCTTTATCAATTCTTAGGAAAATTACAATTATTTATTAGACTCAGTCTTTTAAAATAACCTTGCTGCTAGCACTTTTGAGAAATTAATTCCTCCTAAATTTCTCTACTGACTGACTCACAGATATCAGCTCTATATGGTGATACAGCAACACTATATATATGAAACACAAAAGGTGATATTTTCTTTTATCATAAAATTCTTTAGGTACATTTATATATGTTATCATTGATATCAATCTGTCTAAAATGTTATTTTAAGATATATTTTCAATACCTGCTTTGAAATAAAATTATGATTTCACTCTAGATTCCAAAAAGAATGTTCACTTATAGAGACAAATTCATGAAATATTTATATGCCCATAAAAAATGTATACAGATGGTCATTTTACTTTCCGAAAGATACTATGGGTAAGACTCAAGAAACGTAATTTATGTAGCTGTTTTTCAGAATAAATCTGTATTACATTGTACCTAAAATCTTAAAGAAAATCTAATGCAGCCATAAATTGGTTCTTAGAAAAATTGGTACATATAAAAGGTGAATATATACAATCAAAAAGTGAAAACATACAACTTTTAAAAATACACATTTTATGTATAAATAAAACTATAAGAAATATTATTTAAAGTAATTGTTTAAATTAAGTTTGAAGGAGTATCTATAGTTTACAAACTATATTGCTATAAATTTCATTTTCTGTATAGAGATTTAAAACAACCTGCCAGGGCTTCCCTGGTGGCGCAGTGGTTGAGAGTCCGCCTGCCGATGCAGGGGACACGGGTTCGTGACCCGGTCCGGAAGATCCTACGTGCCGCGGAGCGGCTAGGCCCGTGAGCCACGGCTGCTGAGCCTGCGCTCCGCAACGGGTGAGGCCACAGCAGTAAGAGGCCCACATACCGAAAAAAAAAAAAAAAAGAGAATAACAAGATTTAGCAAATAAAAAAACCTCTAAGTTCACAACAAAAATAATGTATTTCACTTCATTTTTTATTGTATTGTATTTTATCTTATTTTTTATTATTATTATTATTTTTTTGCGGTATGCGGGCCTCTCACTGTTGTGGTCTCTCCCGTTGCGGAGCACAGGCTCTGGACGCGCAGGCTCAGCGGCCATGGCCCACGGGCCCAGCCACTCCGCGGCATGCGGGATCCTCCCGGACACGGGCACGAACCCGCGTCCCCTGCATCGGCAGGCGGACTCTCAACCACTGCGCCACCAGGGAGGCCTCTCACTTCATTTTTTAAAGAACCTAATTAAATACAGGTCTATATCACTATCCAAACTCTCACTACCTGAATGCAAATATTTAAACAACGACTTGCCAAGCATCTTACCCAAAATTCAATACTTAAATAGAAACTTGTTATAATGAATCTGAAGATGCATGCCGGCAAAAAATGTGCCCTGCACAAATCTGGGCAGAACGTACAGAGTGGTCTGCAGTCTTGTCTCAGCTGTTATCCTGATGAGATCACTACTCTTTTTTTTTTTTTTTTTTTTAGAGTACTGTGTATTACTGCACTCATCATCTTCCCACTCCCCTCCACCCCTCCCCTGCTCCCCAGGCTTAGCACTTCATTGGTCCCAGATTTTGCTTCTGCCAGGTGGCTGAGGATAAAATCAAACCAGACAATTTAGAGACTTTTAGTATCTATAACAGCTATTTCACTGTTTATTTACATTACAGAATATGTTTTTTTCAAATTAAAAAGTAATATCTGACATAGAACAGTATTATTGTCTATTACATAAGAACATACTAATGAGCTCAATAAATGTTGTTTTTTTCTTAATTAGGGAACTGATGTTTTAAATACTCTGCTGACATCCTTGTGTGATTGTTATACAGCTGTTTAAGAGTGTTTTGGAAAATTGATGTAGGATTTTTGCATGGGCTGGTTGTATTATTTTTTGTCACTTGAAATAACAGAACACAGCTTCCTGCTACCCAAATATTTGCTATCCAACATGTTTTCAGGAATGGATTAGATTTGAACAAGGGAGTTCTGGAAAATAAACAACTATTAGAATAAACAACCTGAAAAACTTTTCCACATCATCATGTTTAAGAATGACTATTACAGTTTATGTGGAATCTGGATATTTCCAGCTTGCATTAAAAGTCCTCCATTATTTCCATCTTCAGCTTTCTCTCAGTACTCACTAAAACAACCTCACTTAGAGTAGTCACATTAGTCTGCCAGCTACACACACATTATGTCTTCTACTCAAAATGTCCTCATTCACTACTCTCCATCAATCTGTTCTCTAATATTTCCTTTAAAAGCTAGCTTAATATAATTTTATTCCTTCATTCAATAATTCTTTTAATCTGCCATGTGTTAGGGATTTAAATTCAGTAACACATAATCCCTCAAGAATGGCATGGTTTGGCAGACAATTATAGTATGATAAATGCCATGATTGAGGTATGCATAAATAACTAAGAGTTGAATCTCACAGAAGGAATGGGAGTCAGCCATATGAAGAGAAAGGGAGCAACCCAGGAGAAAGAACAGTTTATGCAGAGGGAGAGGGTAGGGGATGAGAGTGAAGAATGGTAAATTCAAGAATCTAAAGGTAGTTTGATACAACTAAAGTCCAGGATGCATATAGAAAAACTGTGATGTGTGCAGTTGGAGAAGTAGTTAAGGGTCAGATTATAACATCTTTGCATGTCATGATAAGAAATATTAAGACCCATATCACTCAGTATATCCCTGTATTTCACATACACTCTATTTTTAACCTTCACAGATTTATATCATTCATTCATTCATTCAGCAAATGTTAGAGGGAATACCATGTATTTTCTCTAATTGTTTCCTCTACGTGATTTGTGTCTCCAATTAGGAAGCAAATAAAACCCAGGCTTTTTTTTCCCCAACTTCTGAAGTCCTAAGGCAACTAGTGTAATGCTAAGCACATAATACTCACTTCAATAAATGCTTCTTGAATTAAAATATTAATAACCTAATTATCATCAGGTTATTTAAAATCGTTAACCTAGCTTTTATCTTGGCAATAATCCTAAATTAGCAAAAGGTAAATAACACATGCAGATAATTATAATGTCTCTCCTTTAAGAAAAAAAAAAAATCAGTAAAAGCTTAGCTCTCTGCCTTTCATTTTAGGCACACTCCCTGAAAGAGCAAACAGTCTATATTCACAGGATCCTGTTCTTTACCATCCATCCGTTCTTCAATCCACCACCACCTTGCTATCTTCAACCAGTCCAGTCCACCAGAAGCGATTTGCTAAAGTAACCACTGATCTCAAAATTCAGCAAAGTTCAGTGGACCATTTTCAGTTCTTACCATTATTAACCTACCCAAAATATATAACACAGGTGGCAACTACTTTCTTAAAATACAATCAACCTCTGGCTCCTGTGAGGTCACTCTTCCCTATTCTGTTCCTACCATTTTTAATCCTCCTTGTTCCTTTCTTAGATTCCCCCTTCCTCCATTTACCCATTAAATGCTGTCAATCTCCCTGGTTCAATCCTCACCCTTTGTGGGTTATAACCCAATGACTAATTCCTAAATCTCCAGTCCAGATTTTTCTCAACTTTCTGACTACCTTCAAAACATTTCTACCTATATAACAAATAAATGTGTAAATTAATGTGATTCCCACACTCGTGCATACACGTGTGCACGCATGCACACACATACACAGAGTGTGGTATGCTTTCTGTATTTTCTCTAACTCTCTACAACACCATTCACACAGTATTGTAAGTGAGAAATCTATAAGTCATCCTCAACTTCCTTGCCACTCATCCTCCCATATCAAATTAATCACTAGATAAAATCAATGCTAACATCCAGGTATATATTACCCCCTCATTTCACTGTCTTAATACAGCCATTCACTATGTGAATCACTATGCATCACCTCATGACTTCTCCCTCCCTCCCCTTCCCCATATCCCATCCATTTGACTCACAGCTTACTGTCCTATTTTTCTGAAATTACAAAACTATTCATGAATCATCTGTTTAAAATATTTACTAGCTCATCATCACCTATAGATAAAAATAAAAACTGCTTTTCTCAAAACTTCAAGGCTTTGCACATCCTCTTTGCCTATAATTTCTACTCCATTAGACAAATACCTACTCATCCCTCAAAACACAACTCAAACATATTTTGGGATTCTTTTCTGACTTGTGTCATCCCCCAAGCAGAATCAATGGCTTTCTCTTCTGAAGTCTCACTGTACCTAATTTGGATATCACTGTATAATTCTTTATATATTTGTATCTTCCGTCAATGTATGAATTCCTTGATTCAGAAAAGTTTGTACTATTCCTCATCTTTCTATTCACAGCACGGAGTAGGTGTTCAATCAATACTCATTAAATAAGTAATAGGGGACTTCCCTGGTGGCACAGTGGTTAAGAATCCACCTGCCAATGCAGGGGACACGGGTTCGATCCCTGGTCCAGAAAGATCCCACAGGCCACGGAGCAGCTAAGCCTGTGTGCCACAACTACTAAAGCCTGCATGCCCTAGAGCCCGCACACCACAACTACAGAAGCCTGCACACTCTAGGGCCCACGTGCTGCAACTACTGAAGCCCGCGCACCTAGAGCCCATGCTCCACAACAAGAGAAGCCACAGCAAATGAGAAGCCCATGCACTGCAACGAACAGTAGCCCCTGCTCGCCACAACTAGAGAAAGCCCGTGAATAGCAACGAAGACCCAACGCAGCCAAAAAAATAAAAATTAAAAAAAAGTAATAGTAATAACTATAACTTACTGAGTGTTAACAAATGTCAAACACTGTGTTAAGCAGTGTCTCTGTGTGTGTGTATAATCACATTTCATTGAATTCTCACAATGACATTTTTGTTATATTTTTATATATATTATTATTCATATTTTAGAGATTTAGAAGGAAAACTACATAGGCTTAGAATGGCAAAGTAACTTGCCCAAGGTCACACAACTAATATGTAATGGAGCAAAAAAATTGCAGTGTGGTTCCAAAGCGTGAATTCCTTACCACTAAACTACGAATAAATCTAAGAATGCTTTGTTTATTTTATAAAGTTCTTGAAATTTTACCATGAATGAGTGTGACTTCAATATATATAAAACTCACTAATAATAGTACAAACTATTATACAATTAGGCTTGAAGATATCAGATGCTCTTCCAAAGGATACTGAATCACTGTTTAAGCATTAAATAAATGTTTCCAACTCCAACCTCACAGCTTTTTTCACACAGTTTTGTCCATTTATATTTTAATGATTCAATCTTTTCCTCCAATCCTTCTTGACATCTATCTTTTTATTTTTGAAACCCATAATTTAAAAATTGGAAAAGTTGGGGTTCCCTGGTGGCACAGTGGATGAGAGTCTGCCTGCCGATGCAGGGGACACGGGTTCGTGCCCCGGTCTGGGAAGATCCCACATGCCGCGGAGTGGCTGGGTCCGTGAGCCATGGCCACTGAGCCTGCGCGTCCGGAGCCTGTGCTCCGCAACAGGAGAGGCCACAACAGTGAGAGGCCCACATACCGCAAAAAAAAAAAAAAAAAAATTGGAAAAGTTTTTCTAGAAAATAAGAAAAGTGATCACTCAGATTTCTGGATACAGTAACCATAATTCAAACAATTAATTTGTGTTTGGGGGAGAAAAACACATTTAATTGTGTGCAAGTCTTCCTAAATCTTTGTTTATCCTCAAATTTTAGCTCATTCAAGGTCACCACTACATATTTCTAGCTGCAGTAATTTCCAAGTGTCTGTTATAATGCCCACAAATCCGGTAGTTTAATAAATGTTAAAGACTAGCAATGAAAAGAGAAAAGGTGAAATTTTCGCATCAGAAATACTGGAACAATCCACCCATAAGAGAAAATCATTAATAATAACGTAATGGCAGGCCTCAAAAAAAAATCACAAAAGGCTATATATTATTTCTGCCTCTTATGTCCTTATTATTAATTTCTGTAGCATGTTTTTGAAACTACAACTTTCTACTAAAGATCTACTTAATATCTACTTAAGAAGAGTACATTATTTTTTGGTATATTCTAATCTAGAGGAAAACCAAGTTTATATATTACAACTTTAAAATATAACTTCTGAAATTCTAACAATTTTCATAAATTTATATAGACAAATGAACAGAAACGACAGCTCTATAACTTAGTTTGCAACCAGAATTTAAATAACATTTTGAAATATATAGTTCCAAGTTATTTCAAGGTGGCAGACCTATCAAAGAACTAAAACTTCTAATTTAGGTTTGCTCAGGATAACTACAAGGCGAATTTTCATACCACATGATTTTTAACCATTTGTTTTAATGAATATGGGAAATGAATGAATAAAGATTTTCTGTCAATAAAGAACCAAAGTACTGGCGCCACCTACTGACATTTTACTCAGTTTTTCTGACTGATCAGAAGCCACTCCAGCAACTTCCTGTTTTTTATTACCAAATCAAAGAACTTCAATAGAAATAAGTTAAATGTTTTTGTATATTAAAGACATCATTAATGTTAAGGAGGATACTAACAAGAATTTTCATTGCCAAAGGCAAGACATATTCCTGTGGAAAATATTCACTTTGAATAAAAGTTAATAGTTGTGTTTCTTAACATAAGTTATCGGTAGAGTAAAATGCCAAAATGCATTCAAAAGATATATTGAAACAATACTGTGTATAAAACAGAATTAAATAGATTTCAAGGATATGATAAGTAAAAAACACAATCATTCATATTATATTCATATTATTATATATCATATTTTGTTGTACCATCAGAAAATGCTTACATCCAAAGACATTAGAGCACTTACTTGCCTAATTATTTTATTACTTTAAAACTTATCCTTCGAAGGCACTATTATGAAAGGAAAAACCTAAGCATTCTCTAAATTAAAATTTTAAAATAAAATGGCTCATTTTTCAGATCTGTAATCATTCATTCAAAAAAGATTATTAAACATTATGTACCTCACTCTATTAACTATAGGAATACAAAAGGAAAAAAAAGTAGAATTAAAGATTCTTGTCCTCTAAGAATAATGGTTTAACTGGGGACATAAGATAAAAACATTTTTTTATAAAAAAGATTCCATATACAAGAAATAATGTTATTCAGCCCTGAACCAAGATGGCAGAGTAGAAGGACATGCTCTCGCTCCCTCTTGCGAGAACACTAGAATCACAACTAGCTGCTGGACAATCATCAATAGGAAGACACTGGAACTCACCAAAAAACACACCCCACATCCAAAGACAAAGGAGAAACCACAATGAGACGGTAGGAGGGGTGCAATCACAGTAAAATCAAATCCCATAAATGCTGGGTGGGTGACTCACAGACTGCAGTACACTTATACCACAGAAGTCCACCCACTGGAGTGAAGGTTCTGAGCCCCACATCAGGCTTCCCAACCTGGGGGTCTGGCAAGAGGAGGAGGAATTCCTAGAGAATCAGACTTTGAAGGCTAGTGGGATTTGACTGCAGGACTTCGACAGGACTGGGGGAAACAGAGACTCCACACTTGGAGGGCACACACGAAGCAGTGTACTCATCGGGACCCAGGGGAAAGAGCAGTGACCCCAGAGGAGACTGAAACAGACCTACCTGCTAGTGTTGGAGGGTCTCCTGCAGAGGCAGGGGGGTGGGAGGGCTGTGGCTCACCATGGGGACAAGGACACTGGCAGCAGAAGTTCTGGGAAGTACTCCCTGGCGTGAGCCCTCCCAGAGTCTGCCATTAGCCCCACCAAAGAGCCCAGGTAGGCTCCAGTGTTGGGTTGCCTCAGGCCAAACAACCAACAGGGAGGGTACCCAGCCCCACCCATCAGCAGTCAAACAGATTAAAGTTTTACTGAGCTCTGTCCACCAGAGAAACAGTCAGCTCTACCCACCACCAGTCGCTCCCATCAGGAAACTTGCACAAGCCTCTTAGATAGCCTCATCAACCAGAGGGCAGACAGCAGAAGCAAGAAGAACTACAATCCTGCAGCCTGTGGAACAAAAACCATATTCACAGAAAGATAGACAGGATGAAAAGGCAGAGGGCTATGTACCAGATGAAGGAACAAGTTAAACGCAAGAAAAACAACTAAATGAAGTGGAGATATGCAACCTTCCAGAAAAAGAATTCAGAATAACGATAGTGAAGATGATCCAGGACCTCAGAAAAAGAATGGAGGCAAAGATCGAGAAGATGCAAGAAATGTTTAACAAAGACCTAGAAGAATTAAAGGACAAACAAACAGAGATGAACAGTACAATAACTGAAATGAAAAATACACTAGAAGCAATCAATAGCAGAATAACTAAGGCAGAAGAACGGATAAGTGACCTGGAAGACAGAATGGTGAAATTCAGTGCTGAGGAACAGAATAAAGAAAAAAGAATGAAAAGAAATGAAGACAGCCTAAGAGACCTCTGGGACAACATTAAACGCAGCAACGTTTGCATTATATGGGCCCCAGAAGGAGGAGAGAGAGAGAAAGGACCCAAGAAAATATTTTAAGAGATTATAGTCAAACAATTCCCTAACATGGGAAACGAAATAGCCACCCAAGTCCAGGAAGCGCAAAGAGTCCAATACAGGATATACCCAAGGAGAAACACGCTGACACACATAGTAATCAAATTGACAAAAATTAAAGACAAAGAAAAATTATCAAAAACAGCAAGGGAAAAATGAAAAATAACATACAAGGGAACTCCCATCAGGTTAACAGCTGATTTCTCAGCAGAAACTCTACAAGCCAGAAGGGAGTGGCAGGACATATTTAAAGTGATGAAAGGGAAGAACCTACAACCAAGGTTACTCTAACCAGCAAAGATCTCATTCAGATTTGATGGAGAAATTAAAACCTTCACAGATAAGCAAAAGCTAAGAGAATTCAGCACCACCCAACCAGCTTTACAACAAATGCTAAAGGAACTTCTCTAGGCAGGAAACACAAGAAAAGGAAAAGACGTACAAAAACAAACCCAAAACAATTGAGAAAATGGTAATAGGAACATACCTATTGATAATTACCTTAAACGTGAATGGATTAAATGCTCCAACCAAAAGACAGAGGCTTGCTGAATGGATACAAAAACAATACCCATATATATACTGTCTACAAGAGACCCACTTCAGACCTAGGGACACATACAGACTGAAAGAGAGGGGATGGAAAAAGATATCTCATGCAAATGGAACTCAAAAGAAAGCTGGAGTACCAATACTCATATCAGATAGAAGAGACTTTAAAATAAAGAATGTTACAAGACACAAGGAACGACACTATATAACAATCATGAGATCAATCCAAGAAGAAGATATAACAATTAGAAATATATATGCAAACAACATATGAGCACCTCAGTACATAAGGCACCTGCTAACAGTTATAAAAGAGGAAATCGACAGTAACTCAATAATAGTGGGGGACGTTAAAACGTCACTTACAACAATGGACAGATCATCTGAACAGAAAATTAATAAGGAAACACACGCTTTAAATGAAACAATAGACTAGATAGATTTAACTGATATTTATAGAACATTCTAACCAAAAACAGCAAATTCCACTTTCTTCTCAAGTGTGCATGGAATATTTTCCAGGATAGATCACATCTTGGGTCACAAATCAAGCCTCAGTAAATTTAAGAAAATTGAAATCATATCAAGTATTTTTTCTGACCACAACACTATGAGATTAGAAATTACAGGGGAAAAAACGTAAAAAACACAAACACATGGAGGCTAAACAATACACTACTAAATAACCAAGAGATCACTGAAGAAATCAAAGAGGAAATCAAAAAATACCTAGAGACAAATGACAATGAAAACATGACAATCTAAAACCTATGGGATACAGCAAAAGCAGTTCTAAGAGGGAAGCTTATAGCAATACAAGCGTACTTCAAGAAAGAAGAAAAATCTCAAATAAACAATCTAACCTTACACCTAAAGGAACTAGAGAAAGAAGAACAAACAAAACCCAAAGTTAGCAGAAGGAAAGAAATCATAAAGATCAGAGCAGAAATAAATAAAATAGAAACAAAGAAAATAGCAAAGATCAATAAAACTAAAAGCTGGTTCTTTGAGAAGATAAACAAAATTGATAAACCATTAGCCAGACTCATCAAGAAAAAGAGGGAGAGGACTCAAATCAATAAAATTAGAATGAAAAAAAAGAAGTTACAACAGACACCGCAGAAATACTATGCATCCTAAGAGACTACTACAAGTAACTCTATGCCAATAAAATGGACAACCTGGAAGAAATGGACAAACTCTTATAAAGGTATAACCCTCCAAGACTGAACTAGGAAGAAATAGAAAATATGAACAGACCAATCACAAGTAATGAAATTGAAACTGTGATTAAAAATCTTCCAACCAACAGAAGTCCAGGACCAGATGGCCTCACAGATGAATTCTATCAAACATTTAGAGAAGAGCTAACATCCTTCTCAAACTCTTCCAAAAAATTGCAGAGGAAGGAACACTCCCAAACTCATTCTATAAGGCCACCATCACCCTTATACCAAAACCAGACAAAGATACTACAAAAAAAGAAAATTACAGACCAATATCACTGATGAATATTGATGCAAAAATCCTCAACAAAATACTAGCAAACAGAGTCCAACAACACATTAAAAGGGTCATACACCATGATCAAGTGCAATTTATTCCAGGGATGCAAGGATTCTACAATATACGCAAATCAATCAATGTGATACACCATATTAACAAACTGAAGAACAAAAACCATATGATCATCTCAATAGATGCAGAACAAGCTTTGGACAAAACTCAACACCCACTTATGATAAAAACTCTCCAGAAAGTATGCATAGAGGGAATCTACCTCAACATAATAAAGGCCATATATGACAAACCCACAGCAAACATCATTCAAAATGGTGAAAAACTGAAAGCATTTCCTCTAAGATCTGGAACAAGACAAGGATGTCCACTCTCACCACTATCATTCAACATAGTTTTGGAAGTCCTAGCCATGCCAATCAGAGAATAAAAAGAAATAAAAGGAATACAAATTGGAAAAGGAGAAGTAAAACTGTCACTGTCTGCAGATGACATGATAACATACATAGAGAATCCTAAAGATGCCACCAGAAAACTAATAGAGCTAATTAATGAATTTGGTAAAGTTGCAGGATACAAAATTAATGCACAGAAATCTCTTGCATTCCTATACACTAATGATGAACAATCTGAACAAGAAATTAAGGAAACACTCCCATTTGCCATTGCAAGAAAAAGAATAAAATACCTAGGAATAAACCTACCAAAGGAGACAAAAGACCTGTATGAAGAAAACTATAAGACACTGAAGAAAGAAATTAAAGATGATACCAACAGATGGAGAGATATACCATGTTCTTGGATTGGAAGAATATTGTGAAAATGACTATACTACCCGAAGCAATCTACAGATGCAATGCAATCCCTATCAAATTACCAATGGCATTTTTTACAGAACTAGAACAAAAAATCTTAAAATTTGTATGGAGGCACAAAAGACCCCGAATAGCCAAAGCAGTCTTGAGGGGAAAAAACGGAGCTGGAGGAATCAAACTTCCTGACTTCAAACTATATTACAAAGCTACAGTAATCTGGCACAAAAAGAGAAATATAGATCAATGGAACAGGATAGAAAGCTCAGAGATAAACCCACGCACCTATGGTCAGCTAATCTATGACAAAGGAGGCAAGGATATACAATGGAGAAAAGACAGTCTCTTCAATAAGTGGTGCTGGGAAAACTGGACAGCTACATGTAAAAGAATGAAATTAGAACACTCCCTAACACCATAAACAAAAATAAACTCAAAATGGATTAGAGACCTAAATGTAAGACCAGACATTATAAAACTCTTAGAGGAAAACATAGGCAAAACACACTTTGACATAAATCACAGCAAAATCTTTTTTGATCCACCTCCTAGAGTACTGGAAATAAAAGCAAAAATAAACAAATGGGACCTAATGAAACTCAAAAGCATTTGCAAAGCAACAGAAACTACAAACAAGACGAAAAGACAACCCTTAGAATGGGAGAAAATATTTGCAAGCAAATCAATGGACAAAGGATTAATCTCCAAAATATATATGCAGCTCAATGTTAAAAACAGAAACAACCCAGTCCAAAAATGGGCAGAAGACCTAAATAGACATTTCTCCATAGAAGACATACAGATGGCCAAGAAGCACATGAAAAGCTGCTCAACATCATTAATTATTATAGAAATGCAAATCAAAACTACAATGAGGTATAACCTCACACCACTTAAAATGGGCATCATCAGAAAGTCTACAAACAACAAGTGCTGGAGAAAGTGTGAAGAAAAGTTAACCCTCTTGCACTGTTGGTGGGAATGTAAATTGATACAGCCACTATGGAGAACAGTATGGAAGTTAGTTAAGAAACTAAAAATAGAATTACCATATGACCCAGCAATCCCACTGCTGGGCATATACCCAGAGAGAACAGTAATTCAAAAAGACACATGCACCCCAATGTTCATTGCAGCACTATTTACAATAGTCAGATCATGGATGCAACCTAAATGCCCATCAACAGATGAATAAAGAAAATGTGGCACCTATTTACAATGGAATATTACTCAGCCATAAAAAGGAACAAAACTGGTTCATTTGTAGAGACGTGGGTGAATCTAGAGACTGTCATACAGAGTGAAGTAAGTCAGAAAGAGAAAAACAAATATTGTATATTAACGCATATATGTGGAACCTAGAAAAATGGTACAGATGAACTGGTTTGCAGGGCAGAAATTGAGACACAGATGTAGACAACAAACATATGGACACCAATGGGGGAAAGCGGCGGCAGGGGGTGGGTGATTAACTGGGAGATTGGGATTGACATGTATACACAAATACGTGTAAAATGGATAACTAATAAGAACATGCTGCATAAAAAAATAAATTAAGTTCAAAAAAAAATTTATAAACCTCTAGCCAGGCAAACTAAGAAAGAAGAGAAAGGATACAAATTACTGATATCAGAAATGAAGGAGCAGGGGCTTCCCTGGTGGTGCAGTGGTTGAGAGTCCACCTGCCGGTGCAGGGGACACGGGTTCATGCCCCGGTCTGGGAAGATTCCACATGCCGCAGAGCGGCTGGGCCCGTGAGCCATGGCCGCTGAGCCTGTGCGTCCGGAGCCTGTGCTCTGCAACAGGAGAGGCCACAGCAGTCAGAGGCCCGCGTACCACAAAAAAAAAAAAAAAAAGAAATGAAGGAGGGGACATCACTACAGTTCCCATATGCATTAAAAGAATAAAGGAATACTATGAACAATTCTATGCCCATAAATTTGATAACCTAGATGAAAAGGACCAATTCCTTAAAAGACTCAATCTCCCAAATTCTCATGAGAAGAAATAGATGATCTGAATAGGCCTATGCCTATTAAAGATATCAAGTCAATAATTCATAACCTTCCAAAACAAAAAGCACCAGACCCAGATGGATTCACTGGTGAATTCTACCACACATTTAAGGGAAAAAATTATACCAATCTCTACAATCTCTTTCAGAAGACATAAGCAGAGGGAATACTTCCTAACTCATTTTATGAGGCCAGCATTACCTTAATACTAAAACCAGACAAACACATTACAAGAAAACCATAAACCAGTACCTCTCATGATTTAAATTAACACTTTTTATCTTGTTTGAGATTTATAATTGTTATTCTATGAAAACAATTGCATTATATTACTCTGTTATTGTATCTTTTTCTAATAGATCTATAAGCAATATTTTTCCTTGCTGATTAACATTCAGGGCAAGACAGAGAAAATTCTTATTGAAATACTCACTGATTTCTCAACTGAGAGTCATTTATCCTTACTCTAAATGATCCACTTTGAAATGTTTATCCTATAATCTTCAAGTTTTTAAGTTTAAATATACTAGAGGAAAAAAATCCCAGGTTTTTGTGCCTACAAGTTCCAAATGATTAAACTGAAACATAGCTACAAAAAATATTTAATGGCATTTAGATTTTTATATTAATAAATATACACTACCTAGAACAATGAAGATAAAAATATTACTATGTACTAACCAGACTTCACCAAGAATATTATTCTTAGTTCTCAAAATCATATTTTAAGGAGAGAAAGATTCAAAAACTAATGAAGATCCCTAGATAACGTCAAAGGAAAATAAGTTATCCCGAAGCTAAATACTGAGAATAGTCAAAGATATTTAGAACATTTATCCTTACTAGAAAAGATTTAAAGGGAGATTTAAAAGAAGTCATAGGAAAAAGGAGAATAAATAGACAACAAGCAGCTAAAGTTAGGTCAGTTTAAGAAGGAAATTGTAAGAAACAGAGTAGTCCACTACTGAAACAAGAAACCTCAGGGGTATTGAGTTCTTTATCACAAGAGGTGTTCAAGCAGAGACAGCGATCAACTTGAAGGAAATTTTAAACACAGTTCCTCAGTTCCTTCCACAAAATTCAGAGTGACAACTACCTACGAGGAACAGTAGAAGAGTACTCTGTGTGATAATAAGATTCAATGACCTTAAAATCTAGGAAGTAGATGAAACAGTTACTTTTCAACTTACCTTTTTTTCCTCCTGCAATATTATTACTTCATAAAGTCGTGGGAGATTTGAACAATGATTTTGCTGTTGATCTTTCTTGATGTTAATATTTTCATAATGTAGTGCCTTTTTCCTTTAGAAAATTCAGAAAAAAATTATTCTCAATTTCAAATATATAAATGTCTATGTAAGTTAAGAGAATATTTTTATACCATTTCCTGCTTAAAAAGTATTCAATAAGATATCTGGGTGTGTTAGGCCAATATATCCTAAACTCTGTCAGATCTATTCATTTATATTGGTTAGATCTGCGTTTTCCAATTCAGAGCATTAAAATATACATATTCTAATAATGATTCCAAAAAGAAAACAAAATGTGGGATTTATGTCATGAATTTAAATAAAAAGCTACCAAAAATAGTTTCCCGTGTAGTTTATTCACCATAAAAGGTCTTTAAATTTTCAAATCACTTGGTATTTCAACTATTAACTAAAATAAGGGGAAAATAGTCAATGCTATTTATATCATAAAACAATCAGGAAAAGGGCATAAAGAAAGATCTTTGAAAATGAAAGGGAAGCTTATTTTCATTGAAATTTACACAAGTAAGAATAATAAACCAAGTAAGCAGTGAATAACAGCCCAAGCTCTGGAGTCAGATAGCCTGATATGAATCCTAACATTGCCACCTACTAGCTATGTGACCTTACACAAATCACTCACCCTCTCTAAACTTCAGATTTGATTCTTCATCTATGATTGGAAATAGTATTAACCAATTCTCAAGGTTGTAATGATTAAAGTGGATAATATACGTGAAGTATTTACTGCCATACAAAACCTATAGTAAGTATACAATAACTGTTAGCTATTATATTCAAATAGGTTACTTTTTTCTAATTCTTAAAAAGAATTTGAAAAAAAAGTCATATTAAACACTTCCAGTGAACTATACGGAACATAAGAGGTTTAAAAAAAAGGTAATATAAAAACATAAAAACAAATGTTTAAGTTACATAATTGCCTTTTTGTTTGTTTAGACATTACTATGATTTAAACATGCATATAACATCTCAGTTCACTGTCAAATGCTGACTTCATTGATTTTTTTGCACAAAATTCAACAAATGAACATATTTTCAAAACCTAAAATAGTTTTATGGATAAAAAATTTATATTTGGGATATCAAAAGGGTCACATATCATTTAGGTCTGTGTTTTCCCAAAAAGAAACCTATGAGCTCATCTTTCCATTCGAAATACCCAAGTATTTCCATTTTTATACCATATCAAATCCACAATAATTATGACTCAATCAATAAACAAAAAGTAGGAAAAAAAAGGTAGAAAATATCAACTACCAGAAGGAACCAAGACAAGGCCAAATAAAAGATAGTGAAGGCAGCAAAAACAAAGAGCAAATTACGGAAATGATGAAATATCTGATGCAGTTAGGAATGCAATCTATATGCATACATTCCTACTAGCAAAAGTGAAAATACAAACAGAAGGAAAGAAGAAACAATGGAAATAACAAAGATCAAAGAGAAAGAAACATTTAAAAAAAAGGAGAAGAGGGAAATCCCTGGTGGGTCCAGTGGTTAGGACTCCATGCTTTCACTGGTGTGGGTCTGGGTTCAATCCCTGGTGGGGGAACTAAGATCCCACAAGCCGTGCGGTGTGACCAAAAAAATAAAAAATAAAGTCAGACAGACACTTATTTAAAAAAAAAAATAGGAGGAGAATGGGAGTGGGACAGGGCTGGAGAAGTAAAAAGGACTGTCAGGAAAAAACTATCAAGCAAAATCAGAGCAATAGAATTAGACAGAGTGCTGGTCATGCCTGAGGTACTTAGTTAGACGTGTAGTGGAATGGATGGAAAACAATCATCACAGAACCACATACCCTAAAAAGGGTTAATTTTGCTTAATGTTAATTAAACCTCAATAAAACTGACAGGCAAGCAGGCAGACAGATAGGAAAGCAAACCAGCCAAACTGGAAGAAAAAGATAACAGTAAAATACTAACAAAAGCATTATGTCAAGGGGATGAGTAGAGTTAGAGCATTTGACAGACTTTATTTGGAATGACAAAGATTAAATTTAGATCCCATTAAGCTGTATATACATGTTAAACTTCTAGTGTAACTACTAAAAAAATTAAAATACATGGCATATCACCCAAATTAGGAGAGTGAAAAAATGAAAAGGACAATAGAATAGGGTATAAATTCCCAAAAACAAGGGCCATGTTTTATTCTTTTTATTCTTAGTTACTAAGTTTAGTACTAAGACATAGCAAGAATTCAAACAATGTTTGTTCAATGAATAGTAGTAGGGGAGTTTAAGTAAGAGCCTAAGCTACGTCCACTGCTGGTATACAGATGTGTCTGAATCTGTCCAGCAAATTAATTGGATAGGTAATCACTGTGGGCCTTCCTGCTAGAAAACTCATCCTATAAGAGAGAAAGGATCAGGCAGATAAACGGGAACCTGTTAAAAATTAAATCATGAAAAGCAGCAATAGATTCTGAGAACAACATATCTGTCACTCAGTTTTGCTTTCCATGGACTCATGTCTAAGACCTTACTGTAAGAGTAGGAGAAAATAAAGACAGAAAGAATTATTTTACAAGAAATGTATTTCCTAGTTAGACTTCATAAATACTACCTTCAACCTAATGTTATGGCTCTGACTTATACTGAGAATGCCTTCTAAATCCAGCATGTAGTCAAAAGAATGGACACCAGAGCCAGGAGCAAGATGCAGAGTCCTGGGTCACCTTCTTTTATATTTTCTCTGATCTTTTCTCTATCTTGTAATTAAAGACAGTATATTTTAGTACTTAGATACATGGGCTGTAGAACCGAAAAGGCCTCAGTCAACGTCAAGCTCTGCCACTTAATAGCTACATAATATTAAATACATTATTTATTCTCTCTGACCCTTTCATTTTTCACTGATAAAATAGGCATAACAATAGTAACTACACAGAGACTTGTGAAGATAAATGAATTAATACATGTAAAACAGGTAGCACAGGATCTGGCAGACAGAAAAGCAATGGTTTTCATATAGGTTACTCTAAAATATCATATTTCTTGAAGTTTTTCATACTGATTTTTCCTTTCATAACAGCATAACCTAGTCTAAATTATTAGAATATTTATAGTCAAAAACTACAGTAAAGATATACTATTTTTTTACTTACTGGGTTATATCATACTGTCCAGGACCAGGCCCTGACTTTACAGGTAACTCTAGTCTTCCCAAAGAGTTGCCAAAATGCATCCCCTTGTATTTCAAAGTTACATTGGAAAAATCCTCACCAAAAAAAAAAAAAGTGAAGACGAGAGACAATTTAAATAAATTATGAAACAATGTTTAACTTTACTTAAGTCTAAAGCAAGGGTAGCCTTAGTCAAGGAGTTTCCACTGGTAAATGCTAGACTCTTCCTTGATACATCTCAAGAGTATCACTCTGTGCCCCATCCCACTCCTGAGTCATCCAGGATTCCCAGAGAAGGGCCTCTAGTTTAGTATATCCTCAACCAATATGAACAACTTTGCTCTTGGCAGTACACTCAACAGTCTAAAATCTTAAGGGCAATGAAAATTAGCTCCTCATCATTTAAAAAGGGGAGAAAGGGCAGAATTGCATGATTTAGGGAATGGGAAAGCCTAACAAAAATGACTTAATTAAGTAGAAATTAATTTTAAGAAATTAAAATTCAAACATTACCAACAGATGCTACATAACTTCTAATCACCTGGTAAGTGCAGAAGATATTCATGTAAAGTTTTCATAGAGTAACAAATATATAACAAAAATTAAACACTACCCCCAAATCATTTCATAGTTAATGTTTGAGGTCAGGATCAGTACTTTAATACCAAAGAAGTCATTTGTGACAAAAGAAATCAGGAATAATCTTCCTTCACAGGCATACAATAAGCATGACTCACTAAAGAGTTCACTTTAGAGAAGTTAAAACACATGCTTTCATTAGAAACTAATAAAAGAATAAAGTATGAAACACGAACAGTAGCATCTCATAGGAATTCTTGTGTTGACCTAATACATTCTAAATTGAGCAATCATTTAAGAAATTTATAAAATCTTACTTTTTTATCTGATGGTAACTCTAGTCTATTTCACTTACTTTTAATTCATATTTGTAAAAATATAGCTTTAAAATAGGCATGGATTATTAAACCAATTAATATATATATTGAATAAAATCCCAGTAACATAAACTGATAGTTTAACTGCATAAAACAGTATATCAGTTGTTCTAGGTGACCATTACTATTCTTGAATAGTGGAACCAATCTCTCTCAATTACCATTATAAACAATATTAATGAAATAAATAGCAATTAAATGATTAGAAAGCATAATTCCAGTTCAGATTGGTGAATCAAACCCACATCTGCCCCCCTCCCACCAGAATCTCAGAAGAAGCGTATAAAATAGATGTAAATTATTAGTTCTAGAAACTAAGAGAAGGTATCATTCACATTCCACTTCAAGGAATTTCTGGAAAATATAGTACAGCAGAGACTAGAACTGGAAAAAGATCTCACTGCACGTGAAAAGAACCTCAGCTGAACCCTATTAACATCCCCAGAAAGACAGAAACTAGAGGTAAGGATGGACTCATGGGTAGTGAGTAGGGAGCAATTCTCAAAACTACTAATAATCTTACAGATTTATTTGCACCAGTGCCATTACACGAAGTGATGAAAGAATGCAAAAACTCATTCCATTCTTGACATGGATGGCTGGAAAAAAACTGAAAGCACTGCCACTGTCTCCTAACAAGGACAGACTTCCTGGTTAGAGAGGCACCACTCTAGAAAGCTTTGGGATGGCACAACAAAATCCAAAAATAAGCTGGTACAGCACTAAAATTCCCTACTATGTGAAAACATCTTTTACTTCCTAGAGCTTAACATTAACAACTAGCCCTCAAATATTATAAAATACAAACACAATACAACTAAACTTTCCCTTTTACACCACCTGACCTGAAAGAATTAAACAGGGGCCAACACAATCTCTGACAGAACTTTGACGTTTGCATGAAGTGAAATGGGACCTTTGTTGATTCTTTTATCATAGATGGCAATCTCAAAGAGAAATTGAATTACAGTTTTTCTAAAGGTTTCTCCTGCTTCAATTTTAGTAAATCTCCTTGTTTGTTTCTTGCTTGGGTGATGGAGGATGTTGCAGCTGAGGGTACAGAAACAGGGAGTTACTAGCTATGTCCAAATAAGATTCAGACACACTTTGGAACGTCTAGTGAATAGAGCAAATCAACCAGAAGGTGAACACAAAAACTATTCCTATAGGAAGCAGCTAATCATGGTAACCCACACCCAGTTAGAAAATCTTACTGTCAAAAGAGCGGCAATGCTAACTACTGAGTATTTTCTGTTGACTGAATTTGCCTTCTAACAGATAATCCCCCACTGGATTTATGCCTGTGTTCTGTAGAGTGCAAAAGGGCTATGATAAAAATCTAAAAGACATTTCATTAAAACACTGGTAAAAATCAATACTACTTTTAGAGCATTCTATCTAATAGAGTATAAAACAAAGAGAGAAGAGCAGTATCCCTGCCAGCTTCACCTCAGCTCATCACGCAGCTTTCGCTCTGATGGAGTATATGGGTGGAAATGCCCAGCAGAGAGCACCATCTGGCAAGAGACTGAACTGCCTGGGGGAACAGAAGCTGTCTCAGTGGAAACAGACTTATTCAGAAGCATAGTTGAGACAGCCCTTCTAGAAGCCCGTGAAGGGGAACTTTGAGGAAGGCTGGAGGTCTACCACATCAACAAGAGGAGACAACATACATATATTTGAGTTACTGACATAATTGTGACTCTCTGTAGTACCCACAATCCAATAAAGCCTGGGAAAACTTGTTACATAAATAAAAAGCATTAATCCTTATTCCCACCAGGAATATTTCCAGCACTGTAAGTGGTCTTAATGCACTTAGCTTATCGATATGCAGAGTCCTTCTAATGAACTACAACACAAAGAGCAGAGAGGTATTTCCCCTCTTCACTGATCAGCTTTAACACACTATGAAGCTATAACACTATAAAGCACCAAATCAAAGTAAGACACTGATATTATTATTATTGTTGTTACTGTTATAAATAGGTTGTCTAGTTGATATATGATCCCCAAGCCCAGACCCCTGTCAGTCCTAGGAGGAACAGAGCTATGAATAAAAATTGAAAGGGCTATCCTACCAATCTCTCTAATGCATAGGGTATACACTGCCTTAGCACTTCTGAGTGTAACACAAAAGGAAATAAGGCAGTCAGATCATCCAAAGGCTTTGGGTCTGGGGTGCAGAGACAAACACCATAACAACTAGCAGAACAGCACAGAAAAATAGCACAGACTGACATGTCCAGCAGAGCAGCAGATGGTAGTAGAGGAGTCCTGGAAGAAACCATGGCAACCACTAGAGTAGCTGAAAAGCAGCCCATTCCTTTGGGTCAATGGCAGCTCTGAAGACTGCTGTACCCCACAGAGCTTCAGGAAAGGAAAGAATGATCAGCCATGCAACTGTTTTGCTAAAATAAGTGTTCTAGACCATCTTTCAAATGAAATTACTTAATAGAGGCATGGATTTTAAAAGTACATACACAGTTTTGATGGCAGAAAGCGAAAATTTTTTCACTCGTACTTTATTTTTACTTAGAAATGAAACAACGTTTCATAATTGTGAAGATTTTAGGCTTAGTAAGTAATGAAATAAATGTAGAACTCTCTTCTTATATAATAAATATAGCCATGTTAGATATGCCAGATATTTTCTATATTTCAGGCAGGAGCATATCTAATATATTGATTTACTATAGGCTATAGATTTGTAAAAATAAAATCAGTATTTTAAAACAGAGCATTTTGACAAATCATCTTTAACATATTTTTATACCCTAAAAAAGTATGTTACAATTTTATAGTAATTCTTCTATACAGCATTTCAGGAGAAATTATATCCAAGTAGAATTATGTCTAAGAAGCTTTCCTCAGGTTAATTATTGTGATTTTGCAGGTCAACTGTTTAACAATTCTTAAGGTAATCCAGCAGAAAGACTATGCACACACACATACATAAACACACACCATTCAAGACACCAGCAAAATCCTCTTCCTGTGTATACGCTGAAATTCATTTCATTTAGACCATGTGAACTACTTAACTCACTAACCTCTACAGTTCTCAGGTAAATGTTCAATTGGAAATTTAATTTAAAAGGCTTTTAAAAATACAGATAGAAAATAAGGAACAAATTGACGTACTCAACTCTAAATCACACTCTCCTTATGTCAAGAAGTGTTGACAACAGATGTAGAGAACAAACGTATGGACACCAAGGGGGGAAAGTGGGGGCAGCTGGGGTGGTGGTGGTGGGATGAATTGGGAGATTGGGATTGACATATATACACCAATATGTATAAAATAGATAACTAATAAGAACCTGCTGTGTAAAATTCAAAAATAAAGGGATGTGATATTAAAAACAAACAAACAAGAAGTGTTGACAATACCATCTACAAGGTCATCGTCAAGCTTGGAAAATCATTAGCAAATAAAATATGACTTAATTGAAGCAAACTCAGCACGGAGGTGCATTATTTTAAGTGAATGATGTAATATAACTTGAAGAATTGCTAACTGCTACTTTCACTGTCAGTGAAATCAATGAAGAAGGGGCTATGCAACTTTCTTCTCATGTCTTTTCCATAATTAAGTGTGGAAACAGAATTTGTGAAGAATTAAAAGTCCCAAAGCGTGGCAGTTCAAAACACTAATGGACTGCATTCCACTGTGGCAGCACACAGGTAGTTCCCAGCATGTTATCATTAGCAAATACGTCAGTGTCATAATTCCAACCACAAACTTTGCTTGTGAAATCCACCTCTGAAAAGCAGACTTCTAATGGTTACCTGAGCTCTTCTTTTGAAAAAGACAGAGAAGCTAAATTTTCTAATTCAAAATGTTATACAAAATAATTTATATAGAGGATTTCTCTTTACAGATTAAATACAGCTAAAAATTACCATTTGTTGGCTAGAGTCTTATACAACTTGTAATTTCAGAGTTGCTTCTATATTTAAGCTACATAAGATACCTTCAGCAGATGTTATTTCAACAGTTCAGGGAATAATCACAATAATTACCTATCTGTTGGATTATTTTCTCAATTTTCTATTAATGTTCACATCTGGAAACTGAGCCCACATATAGTATTATCTCAAAAAGCAGCTAAAGAGATACATAGAATTACCAGAAATTTGGATAATACTTGAATTAACATTATTACAGTATCAATTTCATAATAGTCTGTGAGGCACCTGTGTTTTTATTTTCCCCTGCAGGAAAAAATAAGAAAATTAAGCCTTCAGCTACTGATCTTTGCTACCCTACCTCTAGTCTTTCTCTCAAATTCAAGATGGAGGTTTCAGAAAATATCACAATTCAAATTAAGCTTTGTTGAATCTTCTTGAATATTAACCACTACGTCTTTAATTTATACGTAAAACTATGTTTTTACAAACATGTTCTCTTAAATTTGATCTAGATTTTTATTCTAATAAATACAAATTGGATCGAATCAGTAATTACTAAAATAGGCCATCAAATTGGACCTATTAAAATTGTAGAATAAATTTTCTTATTGTTATTTCTCTCTTCTATGAATAATAATGTAGCCAGAAAGAAATCAAATTTTATATGTTAAAGTAATGTTTATTCATACATGAAAAAAGTTTTGCACATCTAGCTTGGAGGCATTATTCTGGCCTTTTAAAGGATGATACATTATTCTGAAACAAAGAAATAGCATATACAAAAAATATAATTTTAAAGCAAGAATAACATTTTGGGATTTAAGTTAAGAATAACAGAGAGCTGTTTAAGCTGAAACCAAGGATCAATGACTACTGTGAAAAAGAAATACTAGTCCAATATATAAAACCAAAGTTTTTCCCAGGATATTTTAGATCAGAAAACTTAGCACAAAGACCTTAAGTAACTTGGCCAAAGACAAATAACTATTAAGTAGTGAAGCCAAGAAATAAACACAAGCAGTCCAGTTCCATTACACTACCTTTTGTAATTGTCCTTTACCTTGGACAGAATACACTGATATTAGACCACAGGACTTCCATTAACTTCAATGTAATTTTTACAGAGTTATCTCCATTGTTCTTCTGAGCATATCTTACTCAAATACCTAAGATACTGGCACTGTCTGTGGATGAAAACTAATTATTTTTATATTAACAGGATGATAGGATAGTCAAGGCCTGAAAAACCAGGCACGGCATTGACAGGGAGAGCAAAATACTCCTGGGATAAAAGACCCTATAGCCAGAAAGAAATGGGAATTCTAAGGGTGTGAACAGGAGACATATCTATAACTTACAATATCTTTACTCTCCATTTTATCAGAGGTAAGTTGGTTATTCGTAAGTTTTATAGTATGGAGCAGTCTATCAGGTCTTCAAATACCTGTATTTGAAGATAAAATGTATTATCTCTAGTGTGTTCTATAATCAATAGAAATTTAAAAGAGGAGTTACAAACTAAAAGTAAAATACCAGCCTGTCTATTTACCTTTACCTTTGTACTTTAATTCTTTAAACAGAATGTGAGTTATTCTCTAATGAACTTTTCATTTCATCCTAAGGAACTCCAGTATTTCTTTTAGAGGGTGTACTACAGACAAAATCTATCAGTTTCTGTTTATCTGGGAATGTCTTAATTTTGTCTTCATTTTCAAAGAATAGTTTTGCTGGTTATAGAATTCTCGATTAGCAATCTTTTTTATTTCAGTACTTTGAATATATCACCTCACTGCCTTCCAGCCTCCATGGTTTCTGATAAGTCAGCTGTTAATCTTCTTGGGGATTTCTTGTCACTTTTCTTGCTGCTTTCAAGACTTCTCAATGTCTTTGGCTTCAACAGTTTGATTGTGATATATCTAGGTGTGCATCTCTCTGAATTTATCCTGTTTGCAATCCAATGAGCTTCTTGTATGTGTAGACTGTTTTTCATCAAGTTTGGGATGTTTTCAAGTTATTATTTCTTCAACTATTCTCTCTGCCCCCTTTTTCTTCTCTCCTTCTTTGACCCTCATTATGCATACGTTGGTATGCTTGATGGTGTCCCCAAAGTCTCAGATGTTATGTTTATTTTTCTTCATACTTTTCTTTTCCTGTTCATCAGGTTGCATATCAATTGACTCGTCTTCAAGTTTGCTAATTCTTTCTTTTGCCAGTTTAATCCACTAGTGAATCCCTCTAGAGAATTTTTCATTTCCATGATTGTACTTCTCAACTCCAGAATTTCTACGTAGTTGTTTTTTTATAATTTCTATCTTTATTGATACTGTTCGGTGAGACATTGTTTTTATATTCCCCTTTAATTATTTAGACATACCTTCCTTTATTTACTTGAATATATTTAAAATAGTTGATCTAAAGACTTTGTCTAATAAGTCCAACATCCTGGCTTCCTCAAGAACAGTTTCTAATGATTGCTTCTTTTCCTATGTATGGGCCATATTTCTGTTGTTGTTGTTTTTGCATGTCTCATAATTTTTTGTTGAAAACCGGACATCTTAGGTAATATAATGTGGCAACTCTAAAAATCAGAATCTCCCTCCTGACCCAAAGGTTTATTGTGGGTTTTTCTGTTTAGTGATTTCTGGACTAATTCTCTAAATTCTGTATTCTCTGTCATGTGTGTCCACTAAAGTCTCAGTCTGGCTAGCTGACTGGTCAGGTAATCGTTGGACAGAGGTTTTCTTAATGCTTTGAACGAGTAGGTCTTCAACCTTTGCAGAGGTGCACTGTGCATGTGTTGAGACACACCTTCAACACTCAAGCAGGCAGTTTACAAGTCTGTCTTAGCTTTCACTTCCCGAAGGTCACATAGAGTTAAGAGCTTTGTACCTTCTCAAGTCTGGTTTTTGAAGTGATGGGTTAGCAATTCTGAAACTACGTTCAGTGTTTTACAAGATTAAGCAAGTAAGTAAATATACTGAGTATAGTGGGAACCAGGTTTCTCACTGTGGGAGAAGGGAGATCAAACACAGAAAAGGAAATACAAGAATAAACATGTGGCACTGAACTGGAATTAGAGATATCAATATAAGCTCAAAGTTTTTAATAGACAGATAAGAAAAAGTATAGATTTCTAACTTTGTCCATTGAGATGGCCTAGAAGGAATGATACCCCAAATGTACCTAGTGTACTGATCTTGTTTTGAAAAATCATTCTCCAGTAAATGAAAGTAGAGCTCCTTGAGGAAATGATTGATTCCAATGATTCTGGCAACGGAAAAAATAAGATGAACCTGCAACATTTTATTGTGCCATAAAATAAAGAAATGCTCAAAGAATGATGGAGATATGTCAAAAAGACACAACAAGCAGACTGAAAGGGCTCCCAAGGGTCAAATATTAGATCATTTTAACCTCAAAATAAATAGTGAGAGTAGTGAATTACAACCTTTTCAGTAAAACAGGAATTCATGAACCCATACTGATATAAATACATAAATGGAAAAGAATATAAAGCTGTTCTTTATAGTAAGTAAAGTGCCAACAAAAAATATGTTAAAGAAAATATAACATTAGAAAACCACCATTTGATAAACATCACAGTAAAATTGATTCAGGCATCATCAATGGATGTTAAACTAATAGGTGAGAGTTTGATAAGGAATAGGATATCTACTCATTCTTAAAGTAACCTCTCCAAAATATTTATAAATTTTTAAAACTAGTAACTTTACAGTAGATAAAACCAAAAGACACCCCCTCAAGTTAACATCACTAACTACGGGATAAGTAAACATCCTGCGCCTTTTTATGTGATACACTGAGTAGGATGCTTCACTTATGTAGCATTCCTGCTAAAATATATAAACTCATCCTAATCATGATAAAATATACACGAATCCAAAACTGAGACATATTCTACAAAATAAACAGCCTGTACTCTTCAAAAAGTCAAGGTTACAAAAGACAAAGCAAGACTGAAGAACTGTTCCCAATGACAGGACTCTGAAGAGACACGACAACTAAACGCAACTTGTAATACCAGATGGGACTCTTGGTCATTTTCTAAAGACTATCATTGAGATAATTAGTAATATTTTTTAAATATCTACAGATCAGATAATAGGATTATATGAATGAAATTTTTCTGATTTTGATAATTACATTGTGGTTATAAAAGAGAATTCTTGTTCTTAGAAATTTTACATTAAAAGTATTTAGGAGTAAAGGCATCATGTCTTAAATGTACTCTGAAATTGCTTAATTAAAATAAGAATATAAATATAGAGGGTAAATAATAAAGCAAATGTGATAAACTGTTAACTGCAGGATCTAAGTGAAAGGTATGTGGGAATTATTTGTATTATTCTTGTAACTTTTCTATCAATCTGAAATTATTTCAAAATTTAAAATTATTTTTTTTAAAAAGAAACTCACTAATTGGAAAAAATGAATGGATTAGATCTAGTATATTGATATAGCTAAATCTAGAAAATATAACATTAAGTGAAATAGCAAGCAACCTGCATGCCAGATGATAACATTTACTTAAATGTTTTAAATCATACAACAATACATATTGTTATTTATATGTAGTTAAGATTTACTGTTTACTTTGGCAAAGGGAAAAGAATGGAGGGAGGGAAATTGGGTAGGGTAATAATTGTAATAATATATTTATTTTAAAATATAGCTAATTCGAGTGTAATAAAATTTTAATATGTGTTATATGAGATGGTGGGTACATGATTATCTGTTTTTATGTTTGTTCAGGTCTATGTGCAATTATATTAATTATAATAAAAATATTTTAGGAATAAAAACAATTCAAAGTATCTAAGACTCCAAAATACCCCAGTATACCTATTGCCAAAAACCAAATGGTTTCATAAGGTGCTTAAGCCTAAGCTTAAACTATTAAACTATTTCCTCTTTTTCCTGGATACAGTTAGACTGTATTTCCCAGGCTCCTTGGCAGTTAAGTGTGTCCATGTGCCTGAAATTTAACTCCCAGGCCTAGCCTACAAAAAACCCCCACTACCAGTTCTCTGTCCTCTTTCTCCTTCTGCCAGCTGGATACAGAGGACACCAAGGCCTTTGGAGATGACAGTAACATGAATGGAATAAGCCTGTGTCCCTGAATCTCTACATGGAGGAACATCTCTTATCAACAAGAAATGTCCATATGAATGAGGAAAAAAAGAATTTCTGTTGCATTAAGCCACTGAGATTCGGGGGTCTATCTGTTACTGCAGTTAGTATTACATTAACTAGAACATGCATAATCATAAACAGTCTTCCAACTGTCAGTGTGAAATGTATCATACTTACAAATTGAGGTTTATAGTATGCTGGACCTAGTGTACTGTCAATAGCAGGTGGAAAATATTTTGTGATACTGCCATCCTCATTAATACGATAACCGTATGACCGTCCACAAGAAGGAATCAAAGGAACATCAACACTTCTGGAAACTGTAAGTGCCCTTGACATTTTCTGTAAAAAGAAAAAAAAAAATTATATTATTTACTCAAAGACAAGAAAAGGAATGAATAAACAAATATTAAAATTTACTAAAAGACAACTATTCAATATTGACTTTATGAGTTTTATAATATAAACCAAAAATGTTTGCCTGTAAAAGTAATTTAAAAGAGTGAATTCAAGTCTTACCTCATAATATAAACCAAGATTTAACCAAACTACTATTAAATAGTAACATAAACCATAATATAAACTACTGTTAAAGCCACTTTTAGAGATAAGGAATCTCTCACCTGGCTCAGTTATTTATCTTGCTTAGTATAGCAAGCATGAGTGATTCCAAAAACAGGCATTCATTCCTACAGTCACATCAGCAATCAGCAGTTCAAAGTGCTTATGTGTGCTATGCTATCATAGTATCTGCCAGGTAAAAACAAACTTTATATTTTCTGTAACATTTTCTGGCTTCATTCCTTTCCAGCTCCTGACTTACCTTCATCTTACTGGTGCCCTGCATAAATATCCTAACTTTGCAGACCATGTAGCAAGGAAAATGTCTGATATGATGCTAAATGGAAATTTAAAATATAAAATTGAATTTATTACTATAGCTATGTAAGTTATGTAAAATTATATGTAAGTGTATAAAATCATATACATATATGATTTGATACTGAAAAGAACTATGCAAAAATCAACAGAATTATCAATGTTAGAGTCAGAAGTTTTAAGGTGCTTATCCTTTTTTCAAAATTTCCTTTAATGGAAAACATTTTATAATTTAAGTAAAAACAGAAAGGAATAACATATATTAGAAATACCAGTATAGAATACATCAAATAAAATACTGGCATTTAAATAATGTAGTAATATGAAAAATTACTTATTAAGAATATATTTATAATAGATATATTTAAAATAGATAACCAACAAGGAAAAAATGAAGGGAAGCTCACATATTCATTAAAAAATAAAAATAAATAGAGTCTGCAACTTCTATCAAAAAAAAGAATATATTGATCCTCTGTAGGTTTTAAATAAATAAATAAATGCTAGAGTTGACTGCACACATGCCCAATATACAACTGTGTCATAAACATACTATCACCAGCAGAATTTCACTTTTTTTATCGTTAGAGACAACTATTAAGTAGTTTCAGTGATACTTAAGAGACTGGTTACCAAATTAAAACAGGAAAGTATTGAATGGCCTCCCCTCCATTCACTACTTTCAAAACTTATTTGCATGATGTCAAGACTTTCCAAAATGTAGCCCCAACCTTAGTGAATGCTTCTTCAACATCCAGTTTGTGATATCCCTAATTCCCTCCAACAACTATCTACTTGGGGCTACTAGTAAAAATTTTTATTAAATGTTTATTAAAATAGCATTTCATCAACTGTTTTGTGCTGAATTCCATTCATTACTTCCCTGTTAAAGTTATAGATCCCAGGGAGCAGTGATTTATCTTCTAAGTATTATCAGTGCCTAGCATTGTCTGGTTCACATAGTTACTCAAAAAATGTCTGACAAACACTTTCATGAGTAAATGAACATTTACTTTGTCCACACACATGAAAGAGCTGATATTTAAGTGTACTTATAAACCTTAACCTTATTGTCATTACACTGACATTATTCAACTGAGTACTTAGCCCTAAAATATATCCTCCTAAACAAAGAACTGATTAAAATTTAATTAATATGAGCTATGTGAAGTTGTTATGGAAAGAGGAGAGGTAACTATGCTAAATAAACTATGACCAAAATCTGCTAGATTTTATTAATTATTTCAAAGGGGTAGGCTTTTGGTGTAAAGATTATTCTTTATATAACACCAATGTACCTTTCCAAACATATCACCTGCTAATCTCCTACACAAATTCTTCACTCCAGTCAAAATAATCTCATTGTCCTCCATAAGATCCCACTTCTCTATCTGCACTCATGTAGTCCTCCATGCCTAGAATGCATATTCCAACCCTATTCTTCAAGGCCAACCTCCTCTATAAATCCCCTACAAATTAGACTCTCTCATAACATTGAGTTGGCCGAAAAGTTCGTTCAGGTTTTTCCATAAGCTGTTATGAAATACATCTTCTTCCTTTAAATTCCTATGACATTTAATCACATGATCATTCACTTAGCACCTGTCACATTTCATCTTGCATTAGTAATGATCTACATTATCTCTCTCATCTAAATTTTGAGCTTATTTATTTCAGGAGTCATGTTTCAAATTTCACGGTATTATTAACAGTACTTACACAGGAGTTTCCTCTATATAGAGAGGTAAACCACTCAGCCAGTTTTTTAAATCTCCCTTACTTTCTGTTCACCACAGACATTAGAAGAGATATTATAGATTTATCAAAAGCAGAAGTGAAGTCAAATATTAACATGGTTAAAAACTAAAGTTTATAAACATCAAATATCCATTTAATTATAAACTACAATATGGATACTAATAAACCTACTAATTTTTATGGTAAGTTTTTTAAATGTACTAATCACATAAAACAGTAAACCATTTCTACTTTATTTTAATTTTAAAAAAGGCCTTAGAAGCATAATTCAAAATAGCATGTACAGACTGAAGATGCTCTTTAGCCTCTAGTATTTTTCTGTTCATAGCTAACGTTCCAGGATAAGACTGATCATAGCTTGCTGGCCCTGGACCATCTGAAATAAACTTCTTAAAACATTTCTCCCAGTTTTGTAGACTTTGGCCTCCTTTTATATTATATTAAATTGTAGAGAAAAAATGAAATAATTAAAAGAAACACTTTAAAATTAATACCTATTTGATAAATATTACATATTAATATGAATATTAATAGTTTTAAAACTCAGCCTGAGAAAGTTAAGGCTCTTGACTGAAGACAACTGTCTAATGAGAGAGGGTAATAAGAAAGGATGACAATTAGAGCTGTCAGTTTTAATGCTGAACTCAAACTAAAATTTACTGTACTTTGAACACTCTAAGAGAATGCAACACTCAGTTTTAAAACAGGAATCAAACACAAAGGAATCTCCAAAGCTGTGAAGCAAGAATAAAGAGTGTATGCTTATGTTTACAGGCCCCTGGAGAATTTATACCTCAGAAATGAGCTAAAAATGCTCGTATTGGAGGGGAAAAGCAAATCTTCCAAGCTTGTTTAGGATTAATTATTTTCATGAATAACATTTTGGTCATTTCCAGAGATGTTTACACAGTTTTATTGGCAACAGCTTGGTTTTATGCTCAGATTAGTTTTAAACATTGTTTATTGCAGAGAAGAGTCCTGGGAGGAATTGTCCATGGCTCTCCATGTCACATATCTGGATTCTCTAGAATCTGAAATTTATCAACTGGATAATAGCCAGTTAATTCAAATAAAATTCCATCATACTAGTTTCACTAAACAGTCACAGTTCAATCATTGCAAAGATGATTCATATTAACATTGGGTTAGCCAAAAAGTTCATTCGGGATTTTGTACGCTATTATGGAAAAACCCAAACTTTTTGGCCAACCCAACAGTTGTTGGCATTTGATTGATCAGATAAGGTTTTTTTGTTATTGATTTACCAACAGGCCTTTTCACATGACGTGTACATGTCAGTTGTTCACATTCACTATTAACTGAGCCTATCTTTACTTTGCATCTTATTCAGCTTTATTCAGCTTTTAAGAAATACACAAAAGAGGTCTTTTTAAAAAAATGAGTCAAATTAGATAGTCAATTAGCTACTTGATTACTGTTTTAATAAGATCACAATTCTTATGTTTAAAGAGTTTGGATCTATAAGAGTAGACTAATGATTTTGTAAAAAAAATTAACAAGTTAGATTAAATAATAAAATCATGTGAAAAGAAAAGATCTCCTCAAATTTTCATTCTTTGCAAGCCATTACTATAGTCTCTACGATCTGACATTTCAAACTGCAATTTGAACTTATATTGAATACTTCAACCGAGGATAGTAAAATCAATTTGATTTTTTTAACTGTGTACAAATTAACCAGGATTTTTTCAGATTATTCATAATTACCAATTCTATTTTACAAATGGTTACAAAAGGAACTTTCATATGTCAGATAAATGACCCAAAATTAATTACTAAGTAATTATACATTTTATATAAAAACCTGTGAGACAATGGTCTTAGTACTTCTTGAGAACTGTGCTTTGTCTATATGCAATGGCTATTTGATGAATTTTTATATTGTCAGCAATCTCTCAGCTCTACAGGAAGCAGAGTCTCATATGAAGTGTGAGGCCATGCACTGTATCACCTATGATAGACTATCATTCAGCTCTAATGAGATGTATCTCTCCAATCAAAAATCAAACCTAATCTGGACATCTATTCCTAGGCCTAGCTAGTGAGAAATAAGAAATAAACTATTTATCTGGACCCAGGGAAGACATCCCCACATCTAGAGCCATTCTCATGTAACAAGGAACAAAACGGTATCTGCCATGCAGAAACAGGTCTGAAACTAGAAGACAACCAGAAAACATAAGTGACATTTATACTGAACTTCTGGAGTGGGAATCATCCTAGGAAACAGGATATGAACAAAACAAATTACGTGACTTAATAAGTTAATTATCAAAGGATCAGAAGCTTGTACTTTGCAAATTTGATTCTTCTGCTTCTTTTATTTTCTTAATTTCCTTTATGTTCTTTTCTACTAAGCAAATTTCCTTTATGCTCCTTTCTATTTTTCTTTTCCTTTTGAAAAAAATTAACATGCTTCAGATATGCTAAAGGAACAAAGGAAATTGTTTTGCCTATAACTGGGCAAGAGCTATAAAGGCAAAACTTATATCCCCAACCCCAACTTGTGAATAATGGCCACAACCATAGCCAAAGTGAAATAACCATAAGAGGAAGAGAGAAATAGAGGAGACCAAATAGGGGAAAAGAATTTCAACTCCCAAATATTCTGCTTTTATAAAAGCTTCAAGTATTCGGTATTTAGCAGTGGAGGTGGGCCCTCACAAATACAACCCACATTTTTGGTTTTTTAAACTTTCATGTGAAGTCTCCAAATAATATTTACTAACTAACTTCTGATAGAAAGCAACATGTCAACCTATGCTTCCAAAAGAAAAGTATAAAGATAAGTTGTTAAATACATGCATTAATTTCCAGTAAGATTATCCCTTTAATTATTATCTAATATATTAATTATTTACAGAATATGTAACCCATGTCACATTACAAATATGTTTCCTAATTCAGCTATTTAAAATGAAATGCCCTGGGCTTCCCTGGTGGCGCAGTGGTTGAGAGTCTGCCTGCCAATGCAGGGGACATGGGTTCGTGCCCCGGTCCGGGAAGATCCCACATGCCGCAGAGTGACTGGGCCCATGAGCCATGGCCGCGGAGCCTGTGCTCCGCGGCGGGAGAGGCCACAACAGTGAGAGGCCCGCGTACCGCAAAAATAAATAAATAAATAAAAATGAAATGCCCTTTATTTTTCAAATAGTATGATAAATTCACACTTCTTGAACTTCTAAAAGTTCTGCAAGAATTTAGCCTAAAACTACAAAAAAATCAACAGCAACTACGTAATAAGTCATTTTTTTAAACAAAGGAAATCAATCATCTCCTGGCACTTGTTTATAATTTTAAGTAGAAAAGTAGAGAATACCAGAACTCTTTTTCTTAGATCATCTATTATACAAAAAAGCACACTTCCTAATTTCTTATTCTTGAAATCCAAGAAATGTACCCAATTTGGAATAAAATAAAATTTGATCTAAATTGCACTTTATATTATTTTACAGGAACTGACTAAAATCAGTATTAATATAAAATAACACTCCAGGGCTTCCCTGGTGGCGCAGTGGTTGAGAATCTGCCTGCCAATGCAGGGGACACGGGTTCGAGCCCCGGTCTGGGAAGATCCCACATGCCGCAGAGCAATTAGGCCCGTGAGCCACAATACTGAGCCTGCGCGCCTGGAGCCTGCGCTCCGCAACAAGAGAGGCCGCGACAGTGAGAGGCCCGCGCACCGCGATGAGGAGTGTCCCCCGCTTGCCGCAACTAGAGAAAGCCCTCGCACGGAAACGAACACGCAACACAGCCAAAAATAAATAAATAAATAAATTTTAAAATAAAATAAAATAACACTCCAACATCTTGATACCTGTCACATTTAACAAATTTGAAATCTACCTGTTTTTTTATTACATTTTCCTCTTGGAATACTGGAGTTACAGATCAGGCTTAATGAGGGAAATACTGGTAGAACTAGCGAGCCCATATACCCATAATATGCTGGTCTGGTCTGTGAGCCATGGAGTGTAGGCAGGAGTGACACTTCTAACGATTAAGTCTAATGTCCCACTATTTACTGTTTTGCTTTTTGTGCTTTAGGCTCTAGTTTTCTGAAAGTTTTAAGATGCCACGGAGAAGCAAGACATGTTTCCCTGAATTGGAAGTTGAACCACCAACTGGCCATTCCAGGTTCTTTATGCTACCAAGCAGAAAACGAAATAAGGTTTGTGTACTGGCTGGGGTGATTAACCCTGACCCGGACAGAAAAACAGGACTAATGAGAGCCAAGAGGAGTGTGGTGGGATGGAACATAGGGAACACCCTGCAGAGCCTACTAAGTAAGCCAGTGAAAATGCTAAGAGCAAGTTTATTTAAAGGTTAAAAAGCAAGCCTAAGAACCAAGAGCTGAGACGCCTTAGATCTGAAGAGTCTGGTGATCCCACTAAGCTTAGAACTCTACTGGATAAAGTTCTTGCTGAAGACATGGGGAACATGGAATGAGTAACGGAAAAATCTTAAGCTACCTGTAGCCTCGTGATCAGTTACAGAAACAGAACAGGTCCCCACCTGTATTTCCTTGCTTCATACAACACTTTCATTTTCCCTCTATTTTTTTCCCCTTTCTATTATAAAATCGCAACACAAATAATGGTTAAAATTTATTGAGCGCCAACCATAATAAGGCACTATTCTAAATGCTTATTAATATATTTAATCCTTAGAAAAAGCCTACCAAGTTATTACCCCTACTTAATAGATGAGGAAACTAAGACCCAAAGAGATTAAGTGGTTAAGATTAAAACTCACAGCTAGTAAGCAGCAGAGATGGATTTTGAATCCAGGTAGTCTAGAGCTAGCTCCAGTCTAGCTCCACAATCCTAACCAGTTCTTTATAATAGCTCATGTTATATTTACCATCGAATCTATAAGTTGCAGAATAATGAAACAGGAATATTCAAGAACAAGAAATAGCCTAAATCTAGAGACCCAGGATTCATTTAGCAGTGACACTGTAATACCAGCTTTGAATGCAGTAGCTAGATACTAATTTGGCTCCTTCTGGGACGGAAAATTATACATAAAATAATTGCACTTTTAAAATTATATATATGGGAAGAAGTGTGTGTATGTTGTGTGCATGAGAGAGAACTAGGCAGTCAAGGGGTGAAAAATAATGGAAATCTATTGTTTTTATCTGTCCAGTATCCCTTCTATTATCTGCTCATAACAGCATATTTGCCACCCTTGGGCCAATCAAACCTCCCCTATATTTTGTGATTTTTAAAGGAGCTTCTAAACACAGGAACCCCTGGCCCAGGAATCATAGGTGTGGGTCCATAATAAAACTGGACCAATCAGATTTTCCCTACTGGGGATTTTAATCGTGAGTGTTGTCACACATAAAAAGTGGAAGAAGTTATAGAATTGTTATCTAATGGCAGTTTCCCATTGAATGATGCAGAAGTTCCTACTACCGAAATACCTGGGATTATCTTAGTCCCATCCTTCTTTGAGTCCTGACTGCTCAATTCTTCCTTCAAGTCTATGAGCCACCCAAGTACCTTACCTATAAATCTATGATAAACCTAGTATCTGTTTTAAAAATCCATTTTATTGCTTGCAACCAAAAACCCCTAACTGGTAGAATCATTGCCATTAATAACTGAGAAAATCTAATGTAAAAATTAAGGCATCAATGACTTGATCTGGGCCTCCAACAGGGGAGATAAAGGTCTGCTAGGGTCAAGTAGGAGTCATTATGAATGAGTACAAAATTTACATGAAAAGGGAAAACTTGATATTAACGGTTATAAAGACTGGAGTTACAACCACTGTTTCTGAAGAGTGAAGATATTCTGGTCACAGACTCTTGAGAAATAGAAGACAATGGCTATAGCTATAGCTTTAGAATATGGCACACAAACCAATTCCTTCACTCTGTTGCCATCCTTATTCTACATATTTTGACCATCTGCACAACTTTCATGGGCCTTAATCAATTCAGTAGTCCTATTCTCCCATTCAGGAATCTCAAGGTCTATGAGGCATGTAACAATGTTTTATGTCTTATAGAATATGTGGATTAATGACAAACACCCAACCAGACAACCGACAGTGAACACATCTGTTTTTCTCTTATTCTAATTGCAAAATATAGATTGAAAGGTAAAAGAAGATCATATGAAGGGAAAATAAAATATGACAAATGACATGTTAGTCTATTAGAGGACATGTTAGTCTATTAGAGGAAGAAAGTATGAATTTTATTAACTCAGACAATTACAGTAACTATTATAAATTTACCTGCACCTCTGAAACATTATAGTGACCTGGAACAGCTTTCTCAGTGTTAAAGGCAACAGTAAAAGTACTTTCTCTGGCAGCCAAAGAAAGGAATGGTGCATAGCCACCTATGAAAGACAATCATATCACCGGCAGATAAGACAGGATTCTGATAATTTCAGAGAAAAAGCACTCAAAATGTGTAAAATCATATGGTAACCTCAACTGCTGAGACTGTATTATTAGAACTAATGTCTAGCCACAGAAGTTTTTGCATTTCAAAAATTTTATGTAAGAGCATAATTTGTATTAATATACATTAAATATAAGAACCTACAGAACTGGACTTACTAAACACCAGAAAAAATATCTAAAGAAAATAAAACAAGTCTTTTTTCTTCTAAGCATATTTGGTTGAGATGAAAATTGAAGTTCTATTTAACTGATAAAATATTTTCATCCTCAGAAGATCATAGTTTTATATATTGGAAAAACATATTAATTATAGAGAATAGCATATATGAATTTATAGGCAGAGCCTAGATAGAAATAATTTAGAGTGAGCTTACGGCAAGTAATTAATATGTTTCCTCGCTTTGGTACATAGTTGGCACTCGGTAAATATTTCTTGACTGCCTGACCCCAAACAAAGGTTTATAAATCCAAGATACAAGCAGAGACATACTCAGTAAGAAAACTTAGTAGACAGATTTAGTCTGCTGAAAGATTGATAAAAATTTTCAAGAAATGTAACAAGAAAATGAGCATAGTTTAATCAGCATAGATACTAAAGAAAAAATGACAGAAAATAGAGCAGCTATATTCAACAGGTAATAAAAGAATGAAAGTGAGGACTCAAAACTTGTGAGAATCTTGTACAACTAAGGACAATGTACACTATGCAGATTTATGGTGATAATTAGTACAGTTTAAAAGCTTGCTAACCTGGACTAATAATATATTTTTAAAACCAGAAATAATGTTTCTTTTGAGGCCTTCATGTATTAAAATGCAACTGAAATCAAAAGTCATTTATTTGTGTTGGGTATTAAAGCACAGAAGAGGTGAGTCAAATGCAGACCTTACCCTTAAAAAGCAACAACCTACTGAAGCATTAAGAAAAGTACTAAAATAATTTTAAACATGGAAAAATATCTGAAGTGCTAAAAAATGCCCAGAGGGTCAAAAAGAGAAGTTCTCAACCACACTGAGGTGATTAGAAAAAGCTTCATGAATGATGTTAAAACTCTGGGTGTTAATTTAGTGACTGATGGTTTGAATTTGCTACCCCAAAGCAAAAACAAACAAACAAAGAAAACAACACAAGGACCATAACAGAAATCCTTAAAAGGAAGCCAAGTTTTGAGAAACCCAGGACAGCAGTTGAAATGTTCCAAATCAGGGTAAGCAACCAAAGAACAAGATACAGATTTCAATCAAAACACACATATAAGCACACAGAAACCAAGCCACAGATTATATACAGTGAATAGTGAAAACAACCAGAGAATGTTCTACCAAGCAGCAGGAAAATATGTCCTATAAACTGGAGAAAAGTCAATGAAAACAAACACATTTAGGAATGAGAAGATGGAATTAGCACAAAAAACATTAAATATCTATTATAAATATTCTTCGTATGTTCAATAAGGTAGAAGAAAGATGAACATGATGAGGAGATAAAGATATAAAAAAGACCCAAATCAAACTTCTGAAATGAAAAGTATACTGAATGGGATTAACAACTAATTTTATATGGGTTAATAAAAGACATTTTTTCTCAATTCTTAATCACTTTAAAAAAAATTGACTGTTTTAATCAAAAATAATTTCAATTCATTGTGGCATTACAGCATACGTAGAAATAAAATATATGGCCACAATAGCACAAAGAATGAGATGGGGAAAACAGAAGCACACTGTTGTATGGCTCATATACTACACATGAAGTGGTACAATATTATTTGAAGGTAGATTGTGATAAGTTAGAGATGTATATTGTAAACCCTAGAGCAACCACTAAGTAATAAAAGAAAGAGGTACAGCTAGTAAACCAATAGTGGAGATAAAAACAGAACCATTTTTGTAAAAACTCAAATCATTCAACTATGTTAGCGAAAGAAGAGAAAAACAAAGAACAGATCAGATAAATACATAACAAATAGCAAGAGATTAAATTTAAACACAACAATATTGATAGTGAAATTAAATGGAAAAGTTCTAAATGCCCCAACTAAAAGAGATTGTCAGATTAGATAAAAAAGCAAGACCCAACTTCATGGTGTCTATAGGAAACACTCTTAAAACATAAAGACACAGAGGTTAAAAATAAAAGGATGAAAGAAGATATACCACGCATCCACGTATCAAAGAAAGCCGGAGTGACTAAATTAAAATCAGACAAAGCAGATTTTAGAACAAAGAATACCAGGAATAAGAGAGACATTTCATTATGTTAAAGGGGTCATTTCATCAATATGGTTTAATAATCCATAAAGAAAAGCAAGGAATTAATTGCCATAAAAATTAGAATAGTCCTTACCTGTAGGGGAGAGGGAAAGGGTTATGGTTGGAAAAGACAATTTTGCAATGTTATATTTCTTTACTTGAGTATGCACTTTTTAAGTTATTTAAATTTTATGCAATTTTCTGCATCAGTATTTCATCTCACAATTAAAGGTATATTTTTTAAAATTTATGTTCATTTAGGTAATGTGAGACAGATATGAAAACTAAGAAAGCTAAGCTCAGGCTAGTTCTGAGGCAGCTGTCATCAGAACATGGCAGAGATTCTAACTGAATCTATTTAAAGAAACATAAAATGAATTGCAAAATACTGAAATTCATATAAAAATGGGGGGAAAAAACCCCTACACAATAGCCCCATGTGTTCAAGAAAGCCAGTACTCATAAAATCTTCATTGAAGTTCCCCAATATTAACCACAAAAGAATCTTTCATCAATAGGTTAAAAGTTTGTATGAAATATTGAGCTCAAGTAAAACCACAAGAAAATTTAAATGTTTATACTAATAAGCTCCATAAGAGAAGGGACTTTTCTGTTTTATTCATAACTATATGCCTACTGTGTACGGTTAGGGTGACAAACTGTCTTAGTTTGCCCAGGACACAGGACTTGTAGTGCTGAAGTCAGGACATTCCCAGATAAACCAGGATGGTTGGTCTCCCTGTCATACTGTCATGCATATTAAACAATAAATATAGAATTAATAGGTGATATTCTAAACTACACCTTTAGTCATTCATTCAGCAATACTGAATGCTTTATTACATGTCAGAAAGAGGCAGTTAGGGTACAATAATGAATAAGCTAAAACCCTTGCCTCAAATAGGGGGGAAGCCAAACAAGTAAACAAACAATTACATTACTAACAGTGCTGCTAATAATTAACATACAAAATATAGGAGAAGACGATTCTGGCACATTAGGGTTGGTGGAGTGAAAAATTTAAAGTTTGATTTGGGACATATGACTATACTGACATGTTAAGTTCCAACAATAAATGATAAATCAAACTGTCAGGTAGAAAGAAGAAATGAATATAGGAGAAGATAAGATTCGAGAAGAACGAAGTAAGTTCAATTTGAGATATATTAAGTTTGTGGCACCAACAGCAGAAATCAGACTGGCATGAAGCAATAAAAGTCAGTCTATTTTTTGAGAAAGAAGGCGGGAGGCGTGGGATAAAGGACAAGTTCTGCAGCCACAACAACTGTACAAAGCAAGCAGGGCATTCTTCACATAAAAGCAATAGCTAGATCTTTGAAACATACTCATCTTCAGGGACATCAACATTTTATAGCAATCACATACATATTTTATTTAAACTTAAATATAGAATTCCCTGAAATGGTCTCCCTAAATTCTGAATGGCTAATAAGATAAAACCATTATTGCCGGCATAAGCACATAGGCAGGAGTACAAGACCATGGACAGCTCATGCTTCTGTGGCAGATAAAACTAACTGCTTTCCCATCAAAGAAGAAATTTAGCAAAGAATATATTAAGAACCACTGTCACCCAGCCTAGATAACTAACATAGAACCAGGACAGATAACTAATATATGCTAACATGGGGTACCATTTGTTATGTAAATCAAGCTCAAAAAGCAATGAAATATTCCTTAGCACAATAATGCCAGGAGCAGTCACATTATTAAAAGGACTATGTTTTTATCATATCTTACTAGGCTGGTCATTTGTGGGAAAGCTTTGCTTTAATGAGATAAGATTTGCTTGCTTCTCAGATAATTTGCAAGAAAATCAGGAGCAGCTGTCACTAATCTGGAATCAGAATATCCATTATCTCTCCCACTCATGAAATCAGAGCAGCTGAGTTCTATTCCTTTCCCGCTGCAAATCCTGGGTAGAAATCCCTGATCAACTGGACAAAAGTCAAGGCAATGAAGTTTGAAAATTAATGTGGAAAGAATTTTCTGAGGAAAATATGAAGACAACACACTGGAGGACTGACCAAGCAGCCTACAGTAAGAGGAAAATGATAATTAGAAGAGAAAGGTTGAGAATAAAGAGTATCTGCACCTTTCTTTTGAAGTTCTAAGACTAAGATCTTCTCCTCTTGTGTAATTCAAGGTAACAAGTAAATTACATAAAGTCCCAACATCGCTTTTCCTACATCATACTCTACAAAATTTCCCTGACCCTTAAATAAGTGTGTATACTTCTGTATAGTCCAGTGTTACTGACCTCAAAGAGGTGTAAAGCAGAATGTACCTAGGAAAGAGGTAACAGCTACTTTTAAATTATCTTGCCAGGGAATCCTGTAGAGAAATGACTAAAGAAGCACCTATAACCTCTATTGATTATCATTATTACCATGTCAGTGCTGAGTATTACTAAAACAGGGTTCTATAGGATGCAGCTGCTCAAAGTTCCCAAATATGGAATTTCCTAGTTTCCTTCATAGGTCAACAAGGCACAATTCTATAAAACAGTAAAAGAAGGGCCTTGCAAACCCCAGTTACTGATCTCTAAGCAAAGTTCACACAAGTCAAATTATGAGTTTTTAATTCTGCTATATGTAACTCATTAGATTTTTTTAAACTTTCTTTCAAGAATTATTGTTTATTCCTTTTACATACGTGTTAAGGTACTGCGCTAAAAACTGAGACTAACACGGTCGAGATCTTGGTTATTGCCCTCAATCTCACATTTTAATGTGGCAGCCAGATAAGTTAACAGATAATTACAATATAGTATCAAGGTGCTTTGAGTCATTAGGAGTCAAAGAAGAAAGACCTGAGACAGAGTGGAGTCAAAGAACAACTTCACTTTACCCAAGGCTCAAAGAATAAGTAGGAATTAGCCAAGTAAGGAAAGAAAAGAGAGATTACTCAGCAAAGGTAGCAGCAGGTACAAAGGCACGGAGGTGAATGAACATGAATTTATAGACAATGCAAAGTTGGAATTGCTGATACGTAGGTTAAGTGCTGGTGGAGGTGTGGTGCCTGGAAAGATCAGGTTAAGTGAGAGACCAGGTTAGGGATCATGAAGAATCGCATGCAGCATGTTAAGGAGTTCAGATTTTAACCTTAGTGTTAAAAGGAATTTTTTAAACAAATAACATAATTATATCTTAGGAAGATTACATTAGCCATAAGACAGAAGTTGTTAGAAGCTGAAACAGAGAAACCAGTAATATTTTATTGGTTAATTTCAGAATAAAAATAAGAAATCCCAAACTAAGTCAAGGGCAGTTAAATGAAGAAAGGGAACCAGTTTGAGAGAGAATGAGAAGAGAAAATCAATAAGTTCTAATGATCAATGGGAGTGACCAGTCAGAGGGAAAAAAAGGAGTCTAAAATAATTCCAAAGCTAAAAGTTTATAAGCAACTGACAGGGCATTTTTTTTCAAAGGGGTCTGTGATGGTAGGGAAAATGATAAGTTCAGACACCTGGAATTTCAGATGCCAGAGACCACCCAGGCAGAGATGTCCAAAAGAAGTAATTGGCAATGCAAAGGCCTGATGATCAGGAGAAAGCTCATCTTAGAGATATGAATCACCTGTATCTCTAAAGGCTGTTAAGGAGTCATCAGAATCAGAATATAGATAGCAGTTGAAGCTATGGATTTGAATGAAAAAGTAAACATGAGAAAAGCAACAAGCAAAGGATGGGAAGTACAGTAGATAAACATTTAAAAGGTATTTAGAAAAATAAAAACCTTTAAAGAAGACTATGGAGGGCTGGTTGAAGAGCGGAAAAATGATACCAGATTCAGCATTTAACAAATGTTTACTAGGTCCCAACCATGTATCAGGCACTGTTCCAAGACAATAGTTGGAAAAAGAACCAGGAAAAAATGATGTTACAGACACCAAGAGAAGAAATATCTCTAAAAAGACAATGGTCAGTTGTGTCAAAATAAAATAATGATTGAAAAGTATCATAAGTGTTAGCATTTTCGGTGGTCGTTGGTGGCTAATAAATTGGTAGGGAGTTAATGCTTATAAGGACTCAGCTGCATTAAATAAAGACACATAATAAGCTCCAAGAACACTGATATCAATAGCAGAAGCTGAAAAGCAGTAAAATTCAAGATTAAAACAATGACAAATGACAAATTTGTACTCCAAAGAAACTTAAATCAACCTAATACCCTAATCTCCTCAAACATGTTAACAGAATAGTGGATCTTGGCATTTGTTTAAAAATACAGGAACAGTGTGACCATAGGGAAAATGCAGGCTAACAAGGGAAAAAGTGTAATTTGGATGGTATTAAGCCCCACAAAAATCATCAGATTAGAAAAAGCAGAAAGCAAATTAGAAGTATTTATTAAAAGTCACCCCCAGCCACTAAAATTGCTAACAAATGAGAGCAAATACTTACTTAAATTATCCATTCCCACCCCACCTCTCAAAGAGTACAGCTTTTCTTTACACAATGTGGGATAAACAGGCTCTCGTTAAGTATATTGAAAAAGATGGGTATGGTAAGATAGGAAGCATCTACCTGAAAAACTACATGAGACTATCTTTAAAAGGTATTCCAAAACAGAAATATAAAAGTTATATCTCAGTAAATTAACGTTTCTCTGGTTAGTTAGGAAAGGTGTGTGAGGCAGGCAGGATTACAAAGAAAAGAGACAGAAAGCGGTAAGAAGTACACAGGAGAGTTGGAGACTCACATAGTCAACGGGGCCAGGAAATAAAAATCCTAGATCTAATCTGTACCATTTAAAGTATGATGTGGACAGCCACTGTAAAATCAAGTCTTCGCCACACGCTTACTGGCCTTGTGAAATGCGACAAATTATTTTACCAGTTATCCTCTGTAAAATAAGGATAGTATTTTCCCTGCCTACTTCATGTGTTATACTTATGAAGTGGTACTACAGTGTTTTAACTCACGCGCACAGAAGCGGAGCAGGCTGAAAGTGAGGCGCCTGTTACAGAAGGCTTGCCTTTCTCTACACCTTACCTGTTGCCTGCTGCTTCAGGAAAGGTACCTGGTAGGATCCAGGACCCACATGATCCTCAGTGCTGCCAGCTTCAGCCAATCTAAGCACACGGGGAGCCCGAGCATACATAATGGAGTGGGGGGAAGGGTGGGCGGCTGCAAAGGGATTAAAAACAGGGAGGCTAGAAGAGATGTGGAGCAAAGAGAAGCCGTCAACAACTTCAGGAGGCGTGGGAAAAACTTCTGTAAATGGAGGTGCTAGCGCAGGGGCTATCGCCCCACCTGCTCATTGGTGTCAGAATACTCCCAGGTCGATTTCTAGCCGCGTAGAAAACTGAAAAGGAGCATGAGCACAGAGAGGTCTTCCCGCAGGTTCATCCCTTCACCAACCGAGAGCGGAAGCGCTCCTCCAAGGAAGGAGATTAAATAGTAGGCGCCCACCCCTCTGCTTCCGGAGCTGGCTCCGCCCGTTTCTTTCCACCCGGAAGTCTCTGTGAGAGAGGTTCAAGCGCTTTTCCCTGGCCGAGCCCTGGGAGCATGCGCACCGAGCTGCACGCCTTCCCCACTCGCTCCGCCCCGCGCTCTTGGCGTCCTCCAGCAGAGGGCGGGGCCGAGGCCAGCTGCTCCTTTTATCGCGTTGCATCGCGATTCAGAAAAGCTCTAGAAAACGCTTTGGAAGGCGTTAGGGGTAATTTGACCGTGGTCCATTTCCCCTTTAAGTCAGGGCAGCTGGGAAGAGACTAGCAGCTACTGTGAAAGAAAAGCCTTAGTGCAAAGGGAAATGCTTCCGCAGCCTCATCCCCAACTCCTACCACGACTATACTCGCACCCCAGGGGGAAAGCACTCTGACTTTATCCCATAGATAGTCCAAAGGGTGCTAAGAGAAACCCAGAAGGTGGTGGTGACAAGAAACAGAGAACCGGGGGAAGGAGACGAAAAACTCACCAACCGAAGCAATGCAAATTCAGGTAACTGAAAGCTGCTCCTGTTGTCAGATACCAGGCAACGGCAGCATTGATTTATTACATTGTGTATAAGTAGAGCAAAGACCTTGAAAAAGCCCAGTCCACCCCACTAAACCAAGGAGTCTCTTAACCTTAGGCGAAAGAAACCAGGCTTCTTCAAAGGCCTTAAGGAGTCTATGTCAGAATCCACCTAAAAGTTGTCTCAGGATTTTTTTGTTTTTTCCCAGCAAGGATTCCATCCAGATTCTAACCATTCTAAAGGCTTAAACAAATCCTAACCTATCTTGACCATGCCTTACCCCCAATGAGCTACAGTACTTTAATGTGTTCCTACTACAAATTTGTACTTATTTATACTCTGGAGGATACGATTCAGTACTCAATTCTGTGGGTCATTTATTGTGGCTTAATTGTTCCATATATGTTAGAATGCTCTCCATACAAGCCTTATCTGCCTCTCAAGAATGTATCTGTCGTACGTTTTTTCCTACCCAGTAGCTTCCTGAATAATCATTTAGTCACTTAAAAAACGCTTACTGGCATATGCCGTAGGTTCAGTATCCTGCTAAGTTATGGGGATACAAAGATATAAGAAAGTCTTCATCCTCAAGGGTTCTATATCTAATGGAAAAAGAGACGTGTGTAATTCATAACAAGAGATGACAAGAGAGATGAATAAAATGATAAGAAAAATATTACAGTACTTTGGATACCTCCTCTTCCTACTAAGAAACTAGATACTCAACTATATGGGGACCCCAAAAAGCAAATTCAGATGCCAGCCATTTTGCTGTAGGCACTGGTGAAGGCTCTCACATCCTCCTTCTGGCTTTTCACATCTGCAACAGTCTAGATTACTCTTTCCTGGGGTAGAGTTGGCTTTGAGACTGGAAATGGAAGTGGTAAAGCAGGCTTTATATGCTTTCTGTCTGATCTGATTTTTGTCCACTGGACCTAACCTAACTTAGACAAAAGGAGCTCTTCATAGGTGTATCCTAGTTTATTTACAGATCTCTAAAGGGGAGTTTGTAGCCTTAAGACCTAGGTACCACCTAGAAATGTAGAATTTCTTTATGTTGCCTGACTCCTCAGTCCATGTTCTTTCCTCAGCGACCTCACAGAGAGGGGTAGCTGATCAATGGCAGGACTCTAGCGTTTCTGGGCCTTGTGGCCAGATCCCATCTAAATATCACACCACTGAGGTACAGCCTCTACATTCTTTGATTTTGTAACACTTCGTCTCTAAGGATTCTGTGTTCCTTGCAAAAGGCTTTTCTTTGAAAAGTTTTTAGTGTGAAAATCCTTCCTCTATTTCCTTGAATTACTGTGGCTGTTCTTCTGTTTACCCTTCCCAGGTATTATTTCCCTCTTATGGTTCAGTAACCAGAATGGTACACAGTATTTAAGAATTGGAAAATATTTTTAAATGAGAACAGCAACCTTTTTAATTATCTCTCAGTGTGGTAAATATTTCTTAAATAGTTTAGAATGAGTGTACTGCTAAAAAAAATTAAAATGTTAACACAGTATTATAATTATTTATGAATACAAAATAAAGAATTTGGTTCAGCATTTCTCAGTTCCTGCAAAATAGTTTTAATGCTAATCAACCACACTATACAACCATTTCCATAGTATTAGTAAGAGATGGAAACTGTGTTTGAACTCAGGTTTATTTGACTGCAAAATTTGGGTTCTTTCCGTTTCTGTTTGCTGGCTCCCACAAGAATAAACTTTAAAAATAAAGCTTGAGGGGTGCGAATTTGCTTTAAGTAGAGTTAAATACCTTATAAATATTATAAAACTGAATTGTTTTTGAAACTAATTTCTACAACCCATTATGACTTACTGGTTTTCCATTGTTTTGCTTTTTGTAAAAAAAAAAAAATCAAGCAATGGTAATAAATCATTTGACATTTATCAAAATCAAATGAATATACTTTGTCAGTGTTATTAGAGGTCACGTTGTAAAGTGATATGCACTCAAGTTAAAATGGTAAAATTTTTCATTTATATGATTTGAAGCTTACAAAATATATTTTATGTTCATTACTTTGTTTAATATAAATTTATGTTTCTTTAAACTGCAGATTTGATATTCTGAAATCATGAAATGTGTTTTTGTAATTTATTTTTTATTGAAGTATACTTGATTTACAATGTTGTGTTAATTTCTGCTCTACAGCAAAGTGACTCAGTTACACATATATACATTCTTTTTTATATTTTTTCCATTATGGTTCATCTCAGGATATACGATAGGACCTTGTTGTTTATCCATTCTGTATGTAATAGTTTGCATCTACTAGCCCCAAACTCCCAGTCCATCCCTCCCCTTCTCTTGGCAACCACAGGTCTGTTCTCTATATCTGTGAGTCTGCTCCTGTTTCGTAGATAGGTTCCTTTGTGCCGTATTTTAGATTCCACATATAAGTGACATCATATGTCTTTCTCTTTCTGACTTACTTCACTTAGTATGGTAAGCTCTAGTTGCATTCATGTTGCTGCAAATGGCATAATTTTGTTATTTTTTATGGCTGAGTAGTAGTCCATTGTATATATGTACCACATCTTCTTTATCCATTCATCTCAATGGACATTTAGGTTGTTTCCATGTCTTGGCTACTGTGAATAGTGCTGCTGTGAACACTGGGGTGCATGTATCTTTTTGAATTATAGTTTTGTCCATATATATGCCCAGGAGTGAGATTGCTGGATCATATGATACTTCTATTTTTAGTTTTCTGAGGAACCTCCATACTGTTTTCCATAGTGGCTGCACCAACTTACATTTCCACCAACAGTGTAGGAAGGTTCCCTTTTCTCCATACCTTCTCCAGCATTTGTTATTTGTAGACATTTTAATGATAGCCATTCTGACTGGTGTGAGGTGGTACCTCATTGTAGTTTTGATTTTCATTTCATGAAATGTATTTTTAAAATTATACCATATTACCCAATGACCACCTGAGGTTTTATCACTGACATTCGTTGAGCACCTACTATGTGCTAGCACTGTGTGAAGCACTTTACATCAATAATCTAAATCATTTCTCACATAACCCGTGAGGTAGGCTCTATTAATATGTCTGCTCTATTAATATGTCTACTCTATTAATATGATGAGGCTTAGAGCCGTTAAATTTCTTATTCAATGTCACATAGTTAATGAATGATGGAGCTAAATTTAATGCTAGTCAGTTTGACTCTAGAACCTGTTTTCATAGCCATTATTTGGAAAATGCCCCCAACTGGGCTCTACTCCCACACCAAATAATCAATAGTTTTTTTTATCAATTCTTATTTGAGTGTGGCTGCATGTTTATTTATTTCTAAAAAAGAAAATCTAGAAGTAATCTTTCAGAGGTGACGTGGTGGCTCCTTGATGGCAGGAAACTAGGATGCTGTATTGTGCTGCTCCATATCTTGATGTGCAGTTCCCATTATTTTTTTTTTTTTTTTTTTTTTTTGCGGTACGCGGGTCTCTCACTGTTGTGGCCTCTCCCATTGCGGAGCACAGGCTCCAGACGCGCAGGCTCAGTCGCCATGGCTCACAGGCCCAGCCGCTCTGTGGCACGTGGGATCTTCCCGGACCGGGGCACGAACCCATGTCCCCTGCATCTGCAGGCGGACTCTCAACCACTGCGCCACCAGGGAAGCCCCCAGTTCCCATTCTTGAGATCTCTTCATGATCCAAAAATTATCTGCTGGAGCTCCAGCCATTATTAGGAGCAGGAAGGGAAAATAGAAGTATGCCCCCCCTCCTTTTCAAGGAGACTTCCTGGATGTAACACAGGAAATGTATGATTGCATTTCATTGGCCCAAACTATGTAAATAGGCACTTCTAGCTATAAAGGAGACTAGGCAATATAGCCCCTTTCTAGGTACCAGTTTCTGTTACTGAAGAGAAGGGAATCATTGTAAAGAAGAACACCTCTCAGTTTCATCCACAATCATCCTGTTGAAAAACTTTCCCCTCCTTTGGTGTCCAAGGTACCCTACCCTCCAGATTCTCATTATACTTTCTTTTGACAGCACCTACTGTCTTCTCTATTTTTGTCTCACATTTTTCTTTTTTCTCCCATCCTCTTCTCTCTTTCTCCCTTGGTAATTTTATTCATTCTCATAAATCCTATATCCTCTTTGAGCTTCATGCATTTCCAAGTGTCTGCTTCACACTTAAATATAAGTGAACCACCAACATTTCAAATTAAATATTCCCAAACCTTAATTCATTTTCTCTGGAAAGCCTGATCATCGTCCTAATCTCCTGTTTCTGTTCAGAAGAACAACATCCTCTCATACATTAGGCTTGAAACATCTTAGACTACTTCTACCTCTTGTGCTCCCACATCCAAGTTCTGTTGTTTCCACCTCTGGGATCTTTCTGCAATCCACCCTCTCACCCCATCTCACCCCTGTAATTTTGTTGATTTGGTCTATTGTAATATCTCAACTGGAATTCCTTTTCCAGTCTCTCTATTACAATTTATCCCACATAGTGCAGTTGGGTTAATCTTCTAAGTATGATTTTGAGAATGCCACTCTCCTGCTGAGGAGTCTCCTATTGCTTACTGAATAAGTTTGGCATTGGGTGTTTCAAACAAGCCAATATACCTTTCAATTCTTATGTCTTCCACTACTACCCATTCACACAAGTTACATATTGGTCACCTTGCCCTTTCCATCTCTGTGCTTTTGCTCAAGAATTTATCTCTGTCTGGAAATGCCCTCTCTTCAGTTGTTATCTATGAATGCTAAGCTCTTGAGAGCTTAATTCTTCACAGCATTTAGCATAGCACACTTTAAAGAGTACATTTTAAATGTTTGCTGAATTAATGTTTAAAAGGATAGTAAGATATAAAATGAAACACCAGCCAAACACTATTGCTTTTGATATGTATGTATCTCTATGTATAGTATCATGTCATCTGCAAACAATGACAGTTTTACTTCTTCTTTTGCAATTTGGATTCCTTTCATTTCTCTTTCTTCTCTGATTGCTGTGGCTAAGACTTCCAGTACTGTGTTGAAGAAAAGTGGCAAGATTGGGCATCCTTGTCTCTTTTTTTTTTTCTGTTGGTTTTCAGCACAATTTTATATCTTGTCAGAACAAAGAACATACATCAGATATGACAGGGGTACATTCCTTTAAGGTTTCAACAGAGATGTAGTTACAGTTTAGCAGGTACACAGTGAGCCAGCATGACCCTGTCATCTGGGAAGGGAACTTTATCTTCGAAAAAATACTAGCCTTGGCATGATAGAAAAGGAGGCATTACTCCTCTTCAAAGTGGACATTCCTTAATGGTTAAAGCTGAAAAATATTGTCTGTTTGACAGCCCATAAAGTTCAGGACAAAGCATGTATAAGCCAGAATGGCTTCCCCATACGTGAATATGAAAAAATGTTTTTTCCATTAATGTTAAAATAGTTCCTTTTCAATTCCTATTTTATTGAGTCATCATCAAAACGTACTGGATTTTGTCAAGAGGTTATTCTGCATTAGTTGAGATGATCATGTGGTTGTTCACCTTCACTCTGTTTATGTGTATATTATATTAATTTCCTTATGTTGACCCACCATTGCATTCCTGGAATTAATCTGACTTGTTCCTGCTAATATGCTGTCAGGTTAGGTTTCCCAGTATTTTACTGAGTAGTTTTATGGGTATAGTCAAATAAGATTTTTTTTTTAATTTATTTTGTCTGCCCCGGGTCTTAGTTGCGGCACCCAGGATCCTCATTGCAACATGCAGGATCTTTAGCTGTGGCATGTGGGATCTTTTAGTTGTGGCATGCAGTCTCATAGTTGCAGCATGTAGGATTCTTAGTTGCGTTATGTGGACTTCTTAGTTGCAGCATGCAGACTCTTAGTTGCAGCATGCGAACTCTTATTTTCAGCATGCATGTGGGATCTAGTTCCCTGACCAGGGATCACACCTGGGCCCCCTGCATTGGGAGCATGGAGTCTTACCCACTGGACCACCAGGAAAGTCCCTCAGATAATATATTGATTTGCAGTTTCCGTGTGGTATTTTTACCTGGCCTTGGTATCAGGATAATGCAGGTCACAAAGAATGACAAAGGATGCTGTGTTAGTTAATTTTATATGTCAGCATGGCTAAGCCATAGCACCTAGACATTTGGGCAAACACTAATCTAAATGTGAAGTGAAGGTATATTTTAGATTAGCATTTAACTAATCAAAGTACAGATTACTATCCATAATGTAAGTGGGTTTCATCCAGACAGTTGAAACCTTAACAAAAAACAGACAGAGGACTTCCCAAGGAAGAGAAGCTCTACCTCCACACTGCCTTACAACTCTAGCTGCAACATGAACTTTTTCATGGATTTCCATCATGGGCATCCTTGTCTTCTTACTGATCTTAGAGGAAATACTTTCAGCTTTTCACCATTGAGTATGTTGTTAGCTGTGGGTTTGTCGTATGATACCTTTACCATGTTGGGGTATGTTCCCCCTATGCCCACTTTCTGGAAAGTTTTTATTATAAACGGATGTTGGATTTTGTTGAAAGCTTTTCTGCAACTATTGAGATGATCATATATTTTATTCTTCAATTTCTTAATGTGGTATATCACATTGATTGATTGACTTGTGAATTTTGAAAAATCTGAGCATCCCTGGGATAAATCCCACTTGATTGTGGTGTGTGATCCTTATAATGTATTGTTGGATTCAGTTGGCTAATATTTTGTTGAGGATTTTTGCATCTATGTTCATCAGTGATATTGGCCTGTAATTTTCTTTATTTGTGATTGTCTGTTTTTGGTACCTAGGTGTTGCTGGCCTCATAGAATGAGTTTGGAAGTGTTCCTTCCTCTGCAATTTTTTGGAATAGTTTCAGAAGGATAGGTGTTAACTCTTCTCTAAATGTTTGATAAAATTCGCTTGTGAGGTCATCTGGTTCTGGAGTTTTGTTTGTTGTGAGTTTTTACATCACAGATTCAATTTCAGTACTTGTAATTTGTCTGTTCATATTTTCTATTTCTTCCTAGTTCAGCCTTGGGAGATGGCACATTTCTAAGAATTTTTCCATTTCTTCTAGTTTGTCCATTTTATTGACATATAGTTGTTCATGGTAGTCTCTTATGATCCTTTGTATTTCTGTAATTTCTTTTTCATTTCTGATTTTATTGATTTGGGCCCTATCTCTTTTATTCTTGATAAGTCTGGCTAAAGATTTATCAATTTTGTTTATCTTTTCAAAGAACCAACTCTTAGTTTCATTGATCTTTTCTATTGCTTTTCTGTTTCTATTTTATTTGTTTCTGCTCTGATCTTTATTTTTTCTTTCCTTGTACTAACTTTGGGTTTTGTTTGTTCTTCTTTCTCTAGTTGCTTTAAAATTAAGGTTAGGTTATTTATTTGTGATTTTTCTTGTTTCCTAGGGAAGCTTGTGTCACTATAAACTTCCTTCTTATAAATGCTTTTGCTGCATCCCATAGATTTGGGTTGTTGTGTTTTCATTTTCATTTGTCTCTAGGTTTTTTTTATTTCTTCTTTAATTTCTTCAGTGATCCATTGGTTGTTTTTTTAGCAGCATATCGTTTAGCCTCCACGGGTTTGTGGATTTTTGCAGTTTTTTCTTGTAGTTGATTTCTAGTCTCATAGTGTTGTGGTCAGAAAAGATGCTTGATATGATTTCGGTTTTCTTAAATTCAGAGACTTATTTTATGACCTAACGTGATCTATCCTGGAAAATGTTACATGTGCGCTTGAAGAAAGGTGTATTCTGCTGCTTTTGGATGGAATACTCTGTAAATATCAGTTAAGTCCATTTGGTCTAATATGTCATTTAAGACCAGTGTTTCCTTATTGGTTTTCGGTCTGGATGATCTGTCTGTTGATGTAAGTGGGGTGTTAAAGTCCCCTGCTATTATTGTGTTACTGTCAATTTCTCCCTTTATGTCTGTTAATATTTGCTTTATGTATTAGGTGCTCCTATATTGGGTACATATATATTTACAATTGTGATATTTTCTTCCTGGATTGATCCCTTGATCCTTATGTAATGTTCTTCTTTATCTCTTGTAACAGTCTTTGTTTCAAAGTCTATTTTGTCTGATAAAAGTATCGCTACCCTGGCTTTCTTTTCATTTCCATTTGTGTGGAGTACCTTTTTCTATTCCCTGCCTTTCAGTCTGTGTGTGTCTTTAGACCTGAAATGAGTCTTTTTGTGTGTGTGTGTGTGTGTGTGTGGTACGCGGGCCTCTCACTGTTATGGCCTCTTCCGTTGCAGAGCACAGGCTCCAGACGTGCAGGCTCAGTGGCCATTGCTCACGGGCCCAGCCGCTCCACCGCATGTGGGATCTTCCCAGACCAGGGCACGAACCCGCGTCCCCTGCATCGGCAGACGGACTCTCAACCACTGCGCCACCAGGGAAGCCCTGAAATGAGTCTCTTGAAGGCAGCATATATAAGGGTCTTGTTTTTGCATCCATTCACCCACTCTCTGTCTCTTGACTGAACCATTTAGTCAATTTACATTTATGATTATTATTGGTATGTATGTTCTTATTGGTATTTTGTTGTTTTGGGGTTGTTTTGTTAGTTTTTCCTTGTTGTTGTTCCTTTCTTCTTTTGTCCTCTTGTGATTTGATGACTGTCATTAGTATTATGTTTGGATTCCTTTTTCTTTTTTGTGTGTGTATCTATTTTAGATTTTTGGTTTGTAGTTACCATCAGATTTTTATATAGCAATCTGTATGTATACGTGATTGTTTTAAGTTGCTGATCTCTTACTTTCAAATGCATTTTAACAACACTGCATTTGTACTTTCCTCCCCTCATGATTACTGTTTTTGATATCATATTTTACATCTAATTGTTTTTTGTATCCCTTAACTGATAACTCTGAATATACATGATTTTACTGCTTTTGTCTGTTAACCTTCCTACTAGCTTGTGTATTGATAATTTCCTACCTTCACTGTATGTTTGTCTTTATTGAGGAGCTTTTTTCATTTCATAATTTTCATGTTTCTAGTTGTGGCCTTTTCTTTTTCACCTAGAGAATTTCCTTTAACATTTCTTATAAAGCTGATTTGATGGTGCTGAACTCTTTTAGCTTTTGCTTGTCTGTAAAGCTTTTGGTCTCTCCATCAAGTCTGAATGAGAACCTTACTGGGTAGAGTATTCTTGGTTGTAGGTTTTTCCCTTTCATCATTTGAAATATGTCATGCCACTCCCTTCTAGTCTACAGAGTTTCGGCAGAAAAGTCAGCTGATAACCTTATGGGAGTTCCCTTTTATGTTATTTGTTGCTTTTCCCTTGCTGCTTTTAATATTTTCACTTTATCTTTAATTTTTCCATTTTAATTACAGTGTGTCTTGCTGTGTTCCTCTTTGGGTTAATACCATATGGGACTCTCTATGCTTCCTGGACTTGGATGTCTGTTTCCTTTCCCAGATTAGGGAAGTTTTCAGCTGTTGTGTCTTCAAATATGTTCTCAGGCCCTTTCTCTCTCACTTCTCCTTCTGAGACCCCTATGTTGTGAACATTAGTACACTTGATATTATCCCAGAAGTCTCTTAAACTGTCCTCATTTCTTTTCATTCATTTTTTTTGTTTGTTTTTTCTGTTCAGTGGAAGTGATTTCCACTACTCTCTCTTCCAACTCGCTAATTTGTTCCTCTGTATCATTTAGCCTACTGTGATTCCTTCTAGTGTAGTTTTCATTTCAATTATTGTATTCTTCATCTCTGTTTGGCTGTTCTTTATATTTTCTAACTGTTTGTTTAAAACCTATAACTTCTCGCTCTGTGTATCCATTCTTCTCCCAAGTTCTTTAGTCATCTTTATGATCAGTACCCTGAACTCCTCCTTGGGTAGATTGCCTATCTGTACTTCACTTTGTTCTTCTTCTCCTAGTTTTATCTTGTTCCTTTGTCTGGAACATATTCCTCTGTTACCTCATTTTGCCTAAGTCACTATTTTTATTTTTATATATCTCGTAGGCTGCTTATATTTCCCAACCTTGGAGAAATGGCCTTTTGTAGGAGATGAGCTATGTATCCAGCAGCACACTGCCTTCCCATCACCCAAATTATATGTTCTAGGGGTTCCACTTATGAGGGCTGCATGGGTCCTTATTTTATGGCAAGTTGACTATGTAGATGATCTGGTAGGCTTGGTTGGCCCCCAGGTCTGGTTGGTCAGGCCATGCCTTGTGTGGAGGCTGCCAGCTGCTGGTTGGTAGAACCAGGTCATGAGGCAGCTGACTCTGCCACCCCAGGAGTCCTGGGATTTATGCTGGTTCACTCATGGGTGGAGTTAGAGTCCAGAAGACTCCAGGGCCATTTCCTGCCCACTGGTGGATAGAGCCAGTTGCTGTGGTTAGTGCCAGCCTACTGGCAGGCAGAGCTGGGTACTAGAGTCTAGTTGCAGGAGCCAGGGGTCGCGGAGCTGGTGTTGGATTGCTGGTGAGGTGGCGGGCCTGGTTCCTGACACAGTTAGGTACAGGGTCCTGGGTATCCTGAGGCTTTTGTTGGCCTGCTAAAAGGCAGGACCAAGGCCCAGCTGGTCCCAGGACAGGGTCTGGGCTGCTTTGGGCAGACTGGATTCACAGGCTGTGGTATTGTGATTTTCTTGCATTTGGTGTCTGCCTGCTATCTGATGAGGCTGGTCCAGAGACTAGTGGTGGCTTCCTGGAGTTCAAGGATTCAGGGACTGGTGCCTGCCCACTGGTGGGTGGCCCTGGGTCCTAGCCTCTCTGGTGGGCAGGGCCATGGCCAGAGGTAGCTGTGGGCTCAGGGGTCTTAAGGCATCCTGTCTCCTTTTTTTTTTTTTTCAAACATCTTTATTGGAGTATAATTGCTTTACAATGTTGTGTTAGTTTCTGCTTTATAACAAAGTGAATCAGCGCTATGCATACATGTATCCCCATATACCCTCCCTCTTGCATCTCCCTCCCACCCTCCCTATCCCACCCCTCTAGGTGGTCACAAAGCACTGAGCTGATCTCCCCATGCAATGTGGCTGCTTCCCACTAGCTGTTTGTTTTACATTTAGTAGTGTATATATGTCCATGCCACTCTCTTACTTCTTCCCAGCTCACCCTTCCCCCTCCCCATGTCCTCAAGTCCATTCTCTACATCTGCATCTTTATTCCTGTCCTGCCCCTAGGTTCATCAGAACCATTTTTTCTTTTTTTTTTTTTTAGATTCCATATATATGTGTTTGCATACAATATTTGTTTTTCTCTGTCTGACTTACTTCACTCTGTATGACAGACTCTAGGTCCATCCACCTCACTACAAATAACTCAATATCGGTTCTTTTTATGGCTGAGTAATATTCCATTGTATACATGCCACATCTTCTTTATCCATTCATCTGTCAATGGACATTTAGGTTGCTTCCATGTCCTGGCTATTGTAAATAGTGCTGCAATGAGCATTGTGGTACATGACTCTTTTTGAATGATGGTTTTCTCAGGGTATATGCCCAGTAGTGGGATTGCTGGATCATATGGTAATTCTATTTTTAGTTTTTTAAGGAACCTCCATACTGTTCTCCATAGTGGCTGTATCAATTTACATTCCCACCGACAGTGCCAGAGTTTTCCCTTTTCTCCATACACTCTCCAGCATTTATTGTTTGTAGATTTTTTGATGATAGCCTTTCTGACTGGTGTGAGGTGATACCTCATTGTGGTTTTCATTTGCATTTCTCTAATGATTAGTGATGTTGAGCATCCTTTCATGTGTTTGTTGGCCATCTGTATGTCTTCTTTGGAGAAATGTCTATTTAGGTCTTCCACCCATTTTTGGATTGGGTTGGGTTTTTTTGATATTCAGCTGCATGAGCTGCTTGTAAATTTTGGAGATTAATCCTTTGTCAGTTGCTTCATTTGCAAATATTTTCTCCCATTCTGAGGGTTGTCTTTCCGTGTTGTTTATGGTTTCCTTTGCTGTGCAAAAGCTTTTACATTTCATTAGGTCCCATTTGTTTATTTTTGTTTTTATTTCCATTTCTCTAGGAGATGGGTCAGAAAAGGATCTTGCTACGATTTATGTCATAGAATGTTCTTCCTATGTTTTCTGTAAGAGTTTTATAGTATCTGGACTTACATTTAGGTCTTTAATACATTTTGAGTTTATTTTTGTGTGCGGTGTTAGGAAGTGTTCTAATTTCATTCTTTTACATGGAGCTGTCCAGTTTTCCCCACACCACTTATTGAAGAGGCTGTCTTTTCGCCATTGTATATTCTTGCCTCCTTTATCAAAGATGAGGTGACCGTATGTGAGTGGGTTTATCTCTGGGCTTTCTATCCTGTTCCATTGATCTATACTTCTGTTTTTGTTAAGGCACCCTGTCTTCTGATGGGTGGGGCTTTATCCTTGCCCAGTTAGTTGCTTGGCCTGAGGTGTCCCAATGCTGTTGCCTACAGGCTGTTGGTTGGGGCCAGGTCTTGGCACTAGTGAGCTAGAGGGAGAATTCCACAATGGCACTGGCAAACACCAGTGTCCAAGTTGAGACAGAAAAGTTACATATACAGAGAAAGGATCAAAATTAAATCAGAGTGTTCATCTTTAACACTCTAAGGTAGCAGGCAAAGGAAAAACACATGCAGATCACCTTTTTAGAAAAAGTTCAAGGACACCAAAGAAGCCTATACCCAGCAATAATTTTCTCATCTGTCATAGGACATAAGGAAGACATGTGTGGCTATATGAGAATTTAGAAAGTACTGTTTTATTATTCACATATACCAACTGAAGAGACTCATGAAATAGCTCTAACCAAAAAAGAAATGATATATGTGCATAGCCTCAAGGTAGAACACAATAAAAAAGTGAGGAAATAGGGTTGGTCAATGAATGTTTTTTGTAAATATACCACTGATTGTGTTTGAATGTTAATATACAGTAACAGACTGAGCACATATATATAAAATATGTTCTAAGGAAGGACTCTAACAACTAAGAAGACATAGTAGATAAGAAACTAATAATAATCTGACAAATTATATAGAAAAAACTAGAAATTGGGGAAGGTAAAGTCTCAAAAATCATGGCTGATGGGGAAGAGAAGAAAAGATGAGAATAGAGAAAATGAAAATATTCTAAAAACTTCATCTTACCTTGGAGAGTGACTAAGAGGGAAATAGGATGTCTTAATAAGAAAAAATTATCTTACGTTCAAGAAATAGTAAAGAAATATGTGTCTGATTTGGAGCACAGGAAAGGAAAGGTAGCCAATAGTAAAATGAAACTCTTATAGTAAGTCTTCCACATTAACACAAGCAAACAAAATGGAATCATTAATCACTAGATCAAACATAAATGAGGAAAATAAAAATAAAGAACAGTGTAATATAAATAATAAAAATTAACTTAAATTTAAAAGATAAAATCAAGGATATGAATCACTGCACTAAATGTAAAGCATTAAATTCTCCCATTAAAGGTGGAGATTGTCAGATGAGTTCTTTTTAAATCTCAAATAGATGGTGTTTACCAAAATCACTAAAACATGTTGAGAATAAAGGAATAGGACAAATGTTACCAGGCAAATTCAAACAGTATTGAAGAAAGGTAACAGAGTATGGAGAATTTAGGGTTAAAATCCCACACGAGGCTAAGAGATATCAGGTGGTGATAAAAACCAAGTTTATTTATGCTGTACACCTTAAACTTATATGGTGCTGTATGTCAACTATTTCTCAAACTGGAAAAAAAAACAAGTTTATGAAGATTATACAATAATAAAAATGTATGTATTAGACATAACAGCTGTTACACAAAGCAAAAGTTATTAGAAATGCAAGGAGAACTTGATCAAAATGCAATTATAGTGGATAATTTAATGCAGCTCTTTCAGAATTGGATAGATCATACAGATGAAAAATAAGCCATAAATTATAAAGTCATTAGACTTGATATACAGAATCTTCCATTTGACTACGAAGAAACCTTAACAAATTTTAAAATATAAAATTATCACAAAATACCAAGTATTTGATGTAGACACTCCCTCCCTAAAGGAGGAGCGTAATTCCTTAAATACTGAGCTGCACAAAGTGGCTTCCTCTCAAAGAGGAAGAAGTGTTGAAACAAGGAAAAAAGAGTAATGGTCCCGTAGAAAAACCTGACAAGTACTACCATAGCCAGGTGATCAAAATTAACACCAAAAGTCATAAGCTGTGTTGATAGTGTGTACCTTTGATGTGATGTGATGAAAATAGTGCTTTATAGTGCTTTATCCCTATTGTCTTCCTCTGGAAAACTCATAACCACAGTCTAATCATGAGAAAAACATTAGATAAATGCCAGTTGAAGGGAATTCTATAAGATACCTAATGATTACTCCTCAAAACTGTCATTGTTATCAAGAACAAGGAGTCTGAGAAACTGTCACAGCCAAAAGGAGCCTAAGGAGACTTAACAACTAAATGCAATATATTCAATAGTATCCTAGATAGGATCCTGGAATAGAAAAGCAATACTAAGTAAAAACTAAAGAAAATCAGGTAACGTACGGATTAACACATGGTAATGTATCAATATTGACTTATTAATTATATCAAATATGTCATGCTAATGTAAGATGTTAATAAGGGAAACAGGGTTGCAGGGTATAGATGGGGTGTTTCTGTACTTTGCAATTTTTCTGGAAATCTAAAACTGTTCTAAGATAAAGAGGTTATTTAAAAAACAGGAATGAATACTGGATAAAAATCACAGATGTCTTATGTAACCTAAAAAAAGTTAATTCCAATATTATTTAAAATATTCTAAATCATAAAGATACAATCCTCTCATTTTACTTCATGAAACCAGTATGACTTTAATACCAAAAGGTGATCACAGATTCTCCCAAAAAAGAATAATACAGTTGATCTCTATAATAAATATATATGTAAAAATTCTAAAATTCTAATGAAGTAATAGCAAATTTTTTTTTTTTGGCCACGCCAGGCAGCATGCAGGATCTTAGTCCCCCAACCAGGGATTGAACCCGTGCCCGCTGCATTGGGAGAGGAGTCTTAACCACTGGAGCACCAAGGAAGTCCCTAACAATGCTTTTAAAGGATAATATATTAAGATTAAAAAAATGTAAATTCTATGACTGCAAGGGTGATTTCATTTCAAAAACATAATGCTCTACATTGACAAATTATCACAGAAAGTAATATATTTTCATATCAACAGTTGCAGAACAAACATTTGATAAAATTAAAGAGCAATTTCTAACAAAAATTCTATATTTAATGGAAATTGAAGGATACTATTTGAATATAATCAAAAATACTTACAAAATTTAGAGACAGAAAAAATACTACCCTAAACAGCAAAAGACTAGAACTACTTCAATTGAAATAAAAAATGGATGCTTCTATAATAATTATTAATAATTATCATTTAATAATAATTAACTATATTAATTATATTGGATACAGTATATATTGTATATATTGGGTACAGTAAAACAAATAGTATCAAATTGAAAAACAAGTCATAAAAATATCTTTTTGCCTATAATGTAATTGGATATCAAAATATCACAGGAAAAGGTGTTAAATTACCCTATAATTAATAAGAGGAATAAGTGAAGTGACCAGGTTCAAGTTAAATACATAAAAACTCATAGTTTTTATCTATCCTAACAAGTTTCTATCTACCCTAAAAAGTAAATTGGTGAAAAATTCCATTAACAATAATGGAATATATACATAAGAATATGTAAAAGTTCTATTTGTTATAGAATATGACAAAAATCATGGAATATATACATAGAATTATGCAATAGGAAAGACTTAAAACCTAAATAAAGAAGATATGAGTAAATGAAAAGACACCAAAGTTACATGGGAAGCCAATATCATAAAATATAAATTCTCTTAAAATTAATATATCTTATACAATTCCAGTTAGAATTTCAGTTGATATTTTTATATAATAAATGTGGGTGAATAGACAATTAGGAAAAAGAAGAATGGTGAGGAATAACTCCCATTATCAAATATCTGAAGATATAGGGGCTATAAGCAGCTACAATCAAATCAATGTGGTATTGGCCTAGAAGCAGACAGATCAGGAGAACTAAATAAAGAATCCAGAAGTGTTTCCAGTGTGTGTAAACATTTAATCTAAGACAAATATAATACTTTAAGTGAGAAAAGTTTTAACTGTTTAATAAATTCTGCTGACACAACTGACTACCCAATTTATAAGAAAATAGAATTTCCTCCTATATCGCACATTTAGAAATATAATTTCCAGATGTTTCAAGATATAAACGTAAAAAAATGAAACAATAAAGTTCATGTGTAAAAATGTAGACAATTATGTTTATGGGCAAAGAGAGTTTTAACTTCTTTCTTAACTCTGGAGACAGAATCTTTAACAGAAAAGATAGTCACTACTCGACAATATCAAAATTTTAAACTTTTATGTAACATAAGATGTCATAAATAAATTCAGTATATAAGCAACAACTCTTGGAAAGTTGTTTGCAATAAAGAACACAGAAAGAGTCTTAACATCTCTGCTATTCAATATATCATAAAGTCTTAAAAAATGATCAGGAAGGGAAAGAAAACCCAGTAGAAAAATGGAAAAAAAACGTAAAAAGCAAATTCACAGAGCAACCGATTCAAATAACCAAAATAAATATTCAAGCCCACTAGTAGGGAGGAAATGCATATCACGGTCACACTGAAATATCACTTTTTTACCCACCAGGATGGCAAAGATTTAAAAGACCATTTTCTGGGAGGATATGAGAAAACGTAATTTCATAATGGATGGTGGAAATGTAAATTATCAGTTACCTGTGAATACCCCATAGATATCTTGTAAAAATAAATACCCCATTATAAAATGATATACAGTCATCATCCCTTGGTATCACAGGAGATTGGTTCCAGGACTCCCACTGATATCAAAATCCAAGATGTTCAAGCCCCTTATGTAAAATGACATAGTATTTACATATAACCTATGCACATCCTCCTGTATACTTTAAATCATCTCTAGATTACTTATAATACCTAATACAATGTAAGTGCTATGTAAATAGTTGTAAGTGCAGTGTAAAAGCTGTGTAAATATAAATAGTTGCCAGGGAGCAGCAAATTCAAGCTTTTTTGGAACTTTCTGGAATTTTTTCCAACTATTTTTGGTCTGAAGTTAGTTGAGTTCAAGTTTGTGAAAGCCACAGATATGGAGGACCGGCAATACATGGATATTTACTTACATCCATATACTTAAACACAAATTTGTTTCTTCATTGTGCAAAATGTCAAAAAATAGAAAAAAATGAAGTACCTAATAATAAGGGGAATGACAGTAAATCATGTCACCATGGAAGACTGAAGTAAAGTCATTTCATTTACTTGGCATGATTTCCATGAGGTATTACTGAGAAGAGCAAGATTCAGGAAATATATATCATACATTTTCTAAAACCAAGGAATTACCCCCCAAATTTTATTAATGTTAAATGTACATGTGAGTATATACTATGTATATGATTACATAAACATGGAGAATATATAGAAGGTGTGCTAGATCACCTAAATCTAGGTATGCTAGATTACCTAAAATGGGGAGAAAATATGGTGGGAGAGGGGAAGAGTGAGGAAGAAATAAATAAGGATCACATTTATTAATTGTTTATAAAAGGGGAAGATGTTTCAGGATTATTTAATAAAAATTTAATATGTAAAACGTTGGTTAAAAGAGACGAAACAAGGACAGGAAGCAAGCAGAGCTGTGAAATGTTTGTATTGTTTTAATGCCATGAATAAGGTAAAACGAAAACATGGTGAGATGTAAATCAGAGTTTGCAGTAAAGGTTGCAACATGCATCCATACACCACTTGGGCTCCTTTGGAAAATATGCCTCACCCCACCTGCTTCAAAGAATACCGTGATGAGAGAAATCCAGTGCCAAACGAGGTAAACAGTAATTAGAGGCAGAGACACATGTGGTCTAGTGAGGTCAATTATGGGGGAAGATAGGGAGATGTGGTTGAGAGAGGTTTTCCCGCAAAATGTAGAGTCATGAAGGGAATAAGTTACATAAAAATGGATTAAATGAAGTTTGCACTTAAGAGTTTTTCAGGAAGGGACAGATAAAATGTTTCTATTCTTAACTTTGACCAAAATCAGTGCACATAATAAATCATCTGCCTAGAAGCAGTAGCAACTGCTCATTCTTCTGATGCCCTGTGGAAATGGGGTTTGAGATCAAGGCACACACAGCAACCTGATCCTTAGATTGCTCTCCCTATCCTGGGCTACTCTGGGTACGGTCCTCCTAGAGTGGATAGTTCCAGGTAACAGTTTACTGTTAATATGCTGTTAATGGTGTGAAAATAAGGAAGACAATACCAAATGCAGTACTTTTGTTTTAAAAAGTATGAATGAAATGCTAAGGCATTTTACTTTTTCTTTTTAGAGGGTAAAATGAAGACCAAATAAGTCTTTTTTAGTACGGTGTGTGCTTTTAAAAGATTGGAAATCAGTAAATTTGACACTTGTCATTTAAATTCAGTATTCTAAAAATGGAAAGTATAGCACTGAGATACAAATCGCATGTGGCTCAACTTATAAATTGTTGATAAAAAATTTAAGAACATATTTACATGGCATTTTAAAAAACCTATTGTCTTGCACAGTGGTCTCAAAGGAGCTTATTAAAGTTTTAGAAGATTCTCACTCATTAGAATTCTGTCTCAGCATTGTACAGTGTTTTATTAAATATATGTAGCTATATTCTGTTATATATGCAGACCATGTTAAATTGATTAGCAATTCTTATTAAGTTTTCTGACTACAGTCTAAGTACTTCAAAAACAATTACCTTGAATTAATAATTCAATAATAATATTCAGCCTTAAAAAGGAAGGAGATACTGTCACATGCTACAACATGGATGAACCTTGAGGGCATTATGCTAAGTGAAATAAGTCAGTCACAAAAAGGCAAATACTGTATGATAACTACTGAAGTGAGGTATCCAAAGTAGTCAGATTCATAGAAACAGAAAGAAGAATGGTGGTTGCCAGGGGCTGGGGGAGGGGGGAATGGGGAGTTGTTTAATGGCTATAGAGTTTCAGCTCAGCAAGATAAAAAGTTCTGGAAATCCATTGCACAACAGCATGAATATACTTAACACTACTGAACTGCACACTTAAAAGCGGTTAAGATGGTATATTTTGTGTTATATGTTTTTTACCACAATTAAAATTAAACATAAAATAGCTACCTTAAGTTACATAAGTGCTTATGAAATCTCAAATGTGTTTAAAGAAATACACTTTCTTTTCATGGTTGCCAAATAAAGGCTTTGCTGACAACGTGTCTCTACCTGGGTAAAGGAAAATTCTACTGAAGCCCAGTGTATAATGTAACAAGGATTTATTAATTGCCCACTATGAACAAAACATTGAGAGGTATGTAAACATTTTTGTAGATATATAGATATCCACAGATAGAGGTATAGTTGTTGACACAAGTCTGAAAAACAAGATAGCAATTCAAGATAGAAAAAATGTCAAGAAAATAACCGAAGTCACGAGATGGTACATGATTGATAGATAAGAGAAGGTCACTAGATAAAAAAACGAATCCTTAGCTTCATTGAACAGGCATAATAACTAACACAAGCGATGTGCATGTGTCTCACATATATAGGTAAGTAAAGAAGTTTTTGCTAACACATTTGTGGTTGAAAGGGATTGATATTCATTACATGATTATTTCTGCACACCCGTTATATAAGGTACCTGAATTTACTTTTCTTTCCATTTACCCCCACCTTTTTTTTCAGCCATATGAAAATTAAGTCTCCGAAAGTAATCAGATAATTCCAAATTCACACAAACCCAAACCTGGATAACTGTGACTCCGGAGCTTTCTGTCAATTAATTTCAGCTCCCAGTACCCTAAAATAGAATTTTAAAACTTTTCTCTTCCTTCTCCATCACATTTCCCCATTTATTCTAATACGACTCATGACTCCTCTTTTCCCCTCTTGTCTAAACACGTACACACGCACAACTCTGCTTCCTCCAGTTCTGAGTACAGGGCAGTGTAGCAATGTAGCAGGGGAAAGGCAAGGAAGGAGAGAAGAATCTTCAAGCCCCAGGCTTCCAGATCTTTCACCACCAACCGCCAAGAATCTTATTATGTAGCGGTCTGCAGTCTCCCCACTAATACACATACTGCACAGAGAATGTTATACTAGATGTAGTAAACAAGCCTTAGGAAATGCTTGGAATGACCACACCAATTCCTAAGGATTGGCTAGAATATTTTCCTGTATGTGGAACACTCTTCTTCCAGACACATATGTCCTAACTGTATTTTTATTTGTACTCATATTTCTTATCTGTAATATTTAAGGTTGAAAAACTAGATTTCTAGACTCATTTTTAATCTGTAATGTGTAAGATTCTGGGGACTGAAAAATAAATTTTAAAAAATACTTTTTTCAGTAAAGGTCACTAGATGGCACAATTTCACCAATTTATGCTAATAAATTCATTTGTCTTATTAATTCACAAAATAATTTAGCTTTATGAAGAGTTATACCTAAATAACAGGAAGTCTATATAATTATAAAGAGGAAAGTTCTTGAGAATATAATGTTTCCAATGTACCGTGTTTTATGTCCTTGTTTATAAACATGGTAACCAGAATTCCAGCGCTGGATGAATAATTTAAGTTACCCAAAGAAAATAGCAGTCTGTCTATAGTGAAATCCATCAAGACCTTATAGATGTTAAACATTTATTTCTGGCAAATGTACATTTTTATAATATTACTAACATATAACAAAGCTATGCAGTACAATAAAGTGGACTGGTGATTCCATTGACCATGAATGCTTAAAATCAGGTACTATACAGACTGAGTTTAAAAGTCTGAATTTTTCTTACTTCAATGTTTGCCTTAAGCTAATTATACCCAATTAAGACCTTCATTTCTTCATGCTTAAAAAATGAAAAAATTGATCTAGAAACAATAGAAAATGATTAAGGTCTACCAGATTTAGTATCCAGTTGACCTTTTATTTGCTAAAAGTACCATATTTATAGCAAAACCCCCAAATCTATCCAGTGTTTTCCCAATCACTTTATTTCCTGGAACTATTTATCGTTCAGAAACTTTATCAGCTCTTGAGCTACATCCTGACATACAAGACAGCACATCAGCCAAGCAAGCAGAATGTACAGCTCACCTAAAACATCTCTGAACCCTGGCTCAGGCTCTTGGAGAAGTCTTGCCTAATTGTATAGTGAATACTCCTGCCAGATGGTGGAGTTAACTGTGGTAAATCTTCACTTAAGAGATTCTAATATGGAAATAACCCTACTTAGATACTCTTGCCTAATCAAAAGTTCTCCTCTTTAGAGGAAAGTCATAGTCTTGGGCAAAGGGAACAGCTTCTGGAGGGTCACATGTGAAGAGGGGAGTAGAAAAAATGACATCTACCTTGTTAGCTGGACTGTCCCAAGGTACACTAGATATTAACAGAGTGACATGCTGTACAGCCATATTGCCCTTACATTCTAACAAACTAGGCAGAGCAGGGTGGCAGATGGGCTAAGTGAGTGAGGGAACAAGAAATTAGACAATTCCTAGAAAGGTACTCAAAGTAATACTGGAGGTCCTGGAAAGTTGATGTGAGTGGACAGTGGCTTCTTATAGAAAGTTGTTCCCAGCCACCTAAAGTGACTTACCTATAACAGCTGAACCAATATCAGTCTACATCTGCCAAATTCTATGTATTTTACATAAAGACCTGTAAGAAACTCCAAAGCTGTAACCATAATGCTGCTGCCATTCATGAGTTTAACAAGTAATCAGCTATCTCTTTTTACAGATAGTTTACCGTGTTAGAATAGGAAAAACAGACACTCTTCTGTTGTTCTCAAATGCTAGGCTTCACTTCAAAAAGTCTCTTTTTTCCCCTCCCCTAAAATGTTTAACTGATATGCTAACCAACATGTATCATACCATTATGATCAATAAGGAAGAAAATAGAGTATTAACAAGATAATAGTATTCTTTGTAAGAAAAAAATATATATATATATATTATAGACAGAATATATGAGCCCATTTGGCACCTCTCAAGGGAAGCATTATTATTTGAGTACATAATGTACGTTGTGGTTTATCCCCCAACCCACCCGCTCCATCCAGAAGACTATCTGAGCAAATTATGGTAATTCATTGCCTGGACAATGGTTAGTTCAGGAAAGGGCATGCGACCCACCTGTGACTGTTGTAGGCATGATTCTAAAATGGCCCCTCAAAGATGTCCACCCTAATCCCTAAAACCTATGAATATGATGAGATATCAGCCTCCTGATTATGTTCTGTGATTGGGCACAGTTGGTCTCAAGAAAGGGAACTTATCTGTGTGCCCAAATCTAATCACACCAGCCCTAAAAAAAAGAGAGAGGTTTCTTCAGCTGATGGTGGAAAGAGATTCAAAGCAGAAGGATTCAAGGGAACCACTTGATGAGGAATGTGGGCAGCCCCGAGGAGCTGAGATCAACCCCCAGCTGATAGCCAACAAGGAAAGAGGGGCCTCAGACTTACAGCCACAGAGAATTGGAGTTTGTGAATAATCTGAGTGAACTTGGAAGTGGATTCTTCCTCAGACCCTTCAGCTAGAAGCCCAGTCCAGCCTACACCTTGACGTTAGCCTGTGAAGCCCTCATCAGAGAACCCAGTAGAGCCTGCCCGGACTTGTGTCCTACAGAACTGCGAGATAATACATGAGTGTTGTAGTAAGCTACTAAGTTTGTAATGGTTTGTTCTGACAGCAACAGAAAACTAATACAGTGGACAAAGAGTTGTAAAATATAGTCTACTAATGTCTCTGAGGAAATTTTACTTCTTCGAAAGAGCCACTGGACAAAATGGTGTCTCCTCTTTCTTTTAATGTTGCTATGTCTGGACCTAATGCCTAGAGCTGGCTTGTGAGTGTAAAGGATTATGTTGATGGACTTCTTAAAACTAAATCACCCTTACAATTACAGAATAAGTTTACTTGATAATAATGTATAGGACATAAGCGTATTGAAAAATGGAGCAAAACTAGGTCCTCTTGCTACTGAAGGAACTAGCCCTGGAGCCCACTCTGCCTCCAGAATGACTGATATGTGAGATAACAAATGTATTTATTGTTTAAACCAGTTTGAAAGGATTCTTTTACAAACAAAATGCTTTGATTTATTGATATAAAACTAGTAGAGTTACAGCTAGAAACATAGCGTTGGATAAAGAACGCTAGACACTGCAATGAGAGATATCATATATCCAACTGCAGTTATATAATTTTTTCTTTCACATTTAAGAATTTTCTCCTCTTTTTCATCCACAAATCTAGTGAAATATAAAAATTTCAGAAAATTATATGGAATATACCTCTGTGATGACATGAAAGATTTCTACCTAATACCAGTATCTATGATTGAGGAATTTAAAGTTTGGTCAACAAAAGTGTTGCTTTATTTTCATAGTACGAAATACCAAAGCATGACCAATACTCAGGAATTTGTAACTTGTTAGTTATATAAGTTTAAATAACGAGAGATCAGGGTTGAGAGGTTCAAAAGTCAGCATATAAGAGGTAATTAAAGCCATGTTAATTGTCACCCAACATGAGAAGGCAAAGAGAGAAGAGCAGTGCCTGAAGACAGAAAGAACCCTCAGAAACAGCCAAGGTTAGAATCTGTGGGCAGAAGAGGAGGAGCCTGTGAAGGAAAGTAATAAAATTGGTTAGGCATATTTGATTAGAGTCAGAATAAATGATGTCAGGGAAGCCAAGAGCATAGAAGATAGTTTTGAGAAGTGCTTGCCCAGCAATCAGAAATAGAGAAGAAATTCAATAAGATAAATATTGAAAAGGATCCACTGAATTTGGCAATTTTAATGCATTATTTTCTTTCAGTAAAGATAATTTCCGTTGTCGGGGGAAGGAAGTGGGGGATAAGCAGAAGCCAGATTGTTGTGGGTTGAGCAGTAGGAGGGGCACTTCATCTTCTGAGACAGGAAGGAAGGAAATAAGCATGAATGCAGATGTTTACCACAATGGAAATACGCAAATGTGGGCACATGGAAATAATACAGCAGGGTACCTAAGCTCAAGTGAAATAATTGCAAGGAGGAACAATACTTAAGAGATTTCTAAAAATACCATCTCACACCATCAGAATAGCTATTGATGTCCAGGATATAGCACCAACCTCAAATGTGGCTATAAGTAAAACATTAATTTACTTTCTACAGTTGTCAGTACAGAGTGCTACAGTTGGGTGGTCACACAAGAATGTGGATATTGAATAAAAAAGATTGCCCTCAAAGAGTTAAACTATATACTTAACATATAATCAATTTATAGGCAAAGTCACCTGAGAGACAGAATTCCTGCCAAGTCAAGTCTGCAAGATTTGAAGTACTTTATTGAATAAATTAACATAGCTAGTGAAAGAATGTATTAACAAAAAAGGGAAGGGGGTGTTGATTGGCTATGGAAGTAGAGTAACTGGGCAAACCCAGGCAAACCCACTCAAATACAGGGATGAGTGTGTTTGTCCTGCTGGCAGGGCTATTCCTGATGGGAAAACCAACAGAAAATATATGCACAGAAATTATTATAATTCAACTTGTAGATAGTACCATGGGAATTAAGAGGAAAAGGAGATGACTTCTAATTGATCAATGACATATGAGCCTTGATGCAGGGAGAAAAAAAAAGTCAGGTTTATGGAAGAATTTGCTGCTGTTCTATAAACATTTCATTTCTGTCTATGTTTTGTTTTCCCAACCAGGTTACCAAACTCTTGTCAGAGACTCATAGTAAGATTGTGATGAAAAAGAAACTCTCAACATCACTTGCTCTAGGGCAGGATTACAACTAAACTCCAACAAATTCACCAGCTTATAAGCAGAATATGCTCTTTCCCATGACCTCATAGGAATTTCTGTCAACTTGGTCCTCCACATGGAATAATATCAAATCTCTTATGATTTTCAAAGCAGGCTTACAAGTAGGAATAACTGATGTCATTGTTACTATTGAAGTGTAAGATCTGGAGGCAATGGAAAGAAGTAGCAAGTGATTTGGTCAAGGTTATACTACCTATGAGAAGCAAAGAACCAGGACCAAAGTAGAGAAGGGGCACATCCATGGTTTGTGCTCAGAGAGAAAAGGAAGATGTTGTAGGTGAAGGAAAATCTCCTCCTCTGCCCATGTTAGTGTTACCAGTAGGGGTCCTACAAATTAGACTGGCCAAAGACAGATTAACAAGAGAAAAACAAGCAGGTTATTAACATGTGCATTGCACATATACACATGGGAGCACTCAGTGATAAGTAACACAAATGGATGGTTAGAACGTTGAGTTTAAAGACCAACAAAGGAAAAGGGGTTTGGGGGCTTTTGGACAGGGAAGGCAAGCTATATAAAAGTGACCAGGATTGCCATCGACAGAGGAATGGATAAAGAAGATGTGGCACGTATATACAATGGAATATTACTCAGCCATGAAAAGAAATGAAACTGAGTTCTTTGTAGTGAGGTGGATGGACCTAGAGTCTGTCATACAGAGTGAAGTCAGAAAGAGAAAAACAAATACCGTATGCTAACACATATATATGGAATCTAAAAAAAAAAAAATGATTCTGATGAACCTAGGGGCTGGACAGGAATAAAGACGCAGACGTAGGGAATGGACTTAAGAACACAGGGAGGGGGAAGGGTAAGCTGGAACGAAGTGAGAGAGTGTCATTGACATATATACACTACCAAATGTAAAATAGATAGCTAGTGGTAAGCAGCCGCATAGCACAGGGACACCAGCTTGGTGCTTTGTGTCCACCTAGAGGGGTGGGGTAGGGAGGGTGGGAGGGAGATGCAAGAGGGAGGGGTTATGGGGATATATGTATACGTATAGCTGATTCACTTTGTTATACAGCAGAAATTAACACATCATTGTAAAGCAATTATACTCCAATAAAGATGTTTAAAAAAAAAAGTGACCAGGGAAAAGTATGGTAAACAGGGTTGTTTGGTAAGGTTTGTTATGCAAATTTGAGTTGGTGCTTTCTTCATTGCTAAGAGTGTTAAGAGTCCTCTTCTGGTAGGAGAGAGGGAGACATTTCTACAAATGAAAATTTCCTTTATAAATGTAATTTCCTTTACAAAAGGAAAACTTGTGTCTTGTTTGTAGGGCTTTTCCTGCATCTTTTGGTTCTCAGTGGCCTTTAGCTCAAAATAATCCATATGCCAAAGAGACATATTTTGGGGTGGTATATTCTGATACCCCTCAATATCTACAAGGGGCTAGAAATTCTACTGTTTTTTGCAGTAGTGGGAACCAAAATCCATCTCAAGTTGCCAGAATCTAGTTTTGCAAATAGTGTTGGATGGTCTTTACTCTTTCCCTCCATGAGATGAGCAACAAAGAGCATATGCCTACAGGGCTTCTTCAGGTCATACCCGGCGTGTTAGGCAAGGCATGGTGCTAGAAAACAACAAAGAATTGACACAAACAAGAAGACTTCAAGAAATTTCAGGGATAATTATTACTCATATTCTTTTTCATTCTTATTATGGTAAAATACATAAAATATTTACCATTGTAACCATTTTTAAGTGTATAGTTAAGTAGTATGAAGTATATTGATAACATTGCACAACTATCACCACCATCTCCATACTCTTATCATCTTGTAAAATGGAACTGTATCCAATAACGCCTCATTCATCTCTTCCCCCCAGCCCCCGGTAACCACCATGCTACTTTCTGTCTCTGTGATTTTGACTACTCTAAGTACCTCATATAAATGGAATCATAGGTATTGTCTTTTTGTGACTGGCTTATTTTACTTAGAATAATGTCTTGAAGGTTCATCCATGTTGTAACATATATCAGAATTTTCTTTTTAAGTCTGAATAATACTTTATTGTATGTGTATACCACGTTTTGCTTATCCCTTTATCAGTTTGTGAACACTTGGGCTGCTGCCACGTTTTAGCTATTGTGAGTACTGCTGCTCTGAACATGGGAGTACAAATATCTCTTCAAAATTCTGCTTTCAATTCTTTTGGGTGTATACCCAGAAGTGGAATTGCTAGATCACATGGTAATTCTCTTTTTAATTATTTGAGGAACCATCATACTGTTTCCATAGTGGCTACAGGATTTTACCTTCCCACCAATAGTGCAGAAGGATTCTAGGATCTCCACATCTTAATAGCTATCATAATATGAGATGGCCTCTCATTGTACTTTTTATTTGCATTTCCCTAATGATTGGGGATACTGAGCATCTTTTCATATGCTTGTTGGCCATTTGTATATCTTCCTTGGAGAAATGTCTATTCAAATCCTTTGCTCATATTTTAATTGCATTTCTTATTTTTCTATTATTGAGTTTTAGGAGTCCTCTGTATGTTCTAGATATTAGCCCCTTATCAGATATATGATTTCCAAATATTTTCTCTCATTCTCTGGGTTGCCTTTTTTACTATGTTTATATTGTCTTTTCATACACACAGTTTTTTAATTTTCATGAAGTTCAGTTTGTCTATATTTGTTTTGTTTTGTTTTCTGTGCCTTTGGTGTCATAGCCAAGAAATCATTGCTGAATCCAATGTTATGAAGCTTTTGCCCTATGTTTTCTTCCAAGAGTTTTTTAGTTTTAGGCCTTACATTTAGATCTTTGATCCATTTTCGGTTAACTTTTGTGTATGATGTTAGGTAGGGGTTCAACTTCATTCTTTTGTATGTGGATATACAGTTTTACCAGCACGTTTTTTGGAAAGACTGTCCTTCCCCACTGAATGGTCTCGGCACCGTGGTCAAAAATCAGCTGGCCATATATGAGAGAATTTATTTCTGGGCTCTCTATTATGTTCTGCTGATCATAGGTCTGTCTTTATGCCAGTACCACACTGTTTTGATTACTGTTTCTTTATAGTAAGTTTTGAAATTAGGAAATGTAGGTCCTCCAGCTTTGCTCTCCTTTTTCAAAATTCTTTTGGTTATTTAGGATGCTTTGAGATTCTATATGAATTTTAGCATAGATTTTTCTATTTCTGCAAAAAACATTGCTGGGATTTTGATAGGGATGCATTGAATCTGTAGATTGCTTTTGGTAGTATTGACATCTTAACGGTATAAGTCTTCCAATCTATGAACATGGAATATGTTTCCATTTATTTTCATCTTCTTTAATTTCTTTCAATATTTTATAGTTTTCATTATACAAATCTTTCACCCTTTTGGTTAATTCCTAAGTATTTTATTCTTTTTAATGCTATTGTAAATGGAATTGTTTTCATAGTTTTCAGATTGCTCACTGTTAGTGTATAGAAATGCAACTTATTTTTGTGTGTTAACATTGTACCCTGCTACTTTGCTGAATTCATTTATTAGTTCTAACAGGGTTTTTTTGTGCGGAATCTTTAGAGTTTCTGTATATAAGATTATATCATCTGAGAACAGAAATAGTTTTACTTCTTCCTTTCCAATTTGGATGCCTTTTGTTTCTTTTTCTTACCTAAGAATTTTAAGTACAGTTATTTATAGCTTTAAAGAAATTTTGTAACTTAATAAATTCTCCATTGCTTGTTGTCAATGAAAAATTAATCGGTAGATCTAAGAAAGAAATGGAAATTTTTATTCGAGCCAAATTTGAGGATTATAACCCTGGAAGAGCATCTCAGAAATCTCTGAGAACTGTTCTACCTGTTAGAAGTCAAGGCACAGTTATATAAGTTTTTTGAGACACAGGGCTGTGCATTATATGACGTATTATTGACAGTTTATGCAACCCAAGTGTAAGCGTCATCTTGGCCCCTTACAGGATCAAAAAGGAATATTATCTTTTAAGGAGTTGTCTTGTTGATGCTAGGAGAGTGTTGCTCTTTTCGATTGAGCAGCCATTTCTGCCGATGGGGGAGGTTTGGTTGATGCATAATATAGATACACAATGCACAATAATGGGGAGAGGACGCCAAAGAGCAGAGAAAATTTTTTACGTTTAAATTTTTCTTGTCATAAAATACGAATTTTATTTTACATTGTTATTGCTTACACTTTTGTTTTTCAGTCTTTGAAGTTAATCAAGCAGTCTTAAGAGTTGGAGGCAGTGCTGGATGAAAAAAAGGCAAATGTATTTCAGGTATTGATTATAGCCATCCATCAAAAAACCCTCACATGTTCTCAGGAAAGCTCAAGTAAGCATAGATTTTTCTGCGTTGATATTTTGACCACACCCATTAGGTCACTTCATAATTCAGGAAAAAGGAGCATCCTTTTTTTTTAATTTTTATTTTATATTGGAGTATAGTTGATGAGCAATGTTGTGTTAGTTTCAGGTGTACAGCAAAGTGATTCAGTTATACATATATATGTATCTATACTTTTTCAAATTATTTTCCCATTTAGGTTATTGCAGAATATTGAGCAGAGTTCCCTGTGCTACGCAGTAGGTCTTTGTTGGTTATCTATTTTAAATATAGTAGTGTGTATATGTCAATCCAAAACTCCCAATTTATTGCCCCCCCCACCTTCTGCCTTTGATAACCATAACCTTGTTCACTGAGTGCACAGTCTATGATTTGGCACTATGCAATCCTTCGAAGAATCATGTACAGTTGTTTTGTTTTGTTTTGTTTTTGCGGTACTCGGACCTCTCACTCTTGTGGCCTCTCCCGTTGCGGAGCACAGGCTTCGGACGCGCAGGCTCAGCGGCCATGGCGCATGGGCCCAGCCGCTCCGCGGCATGTGGGATCTTCCCAGACCGGGGCACGAACCCGTGTCCCCTGCATCGGCAGACGGACTGTCAACCACTGCGCCACCAGGGAAGCCCGTCATGTACAGTTTTTATTTACAGAAGAGAAAACTAAAGTTCAAAAAGATTTGTGATAAATGTGTGACTTATAAGTTACAGGGCTAAGATAAAAGCCCAGTTCTGATTCCAGGATCCTTTTCACAATACCTCAGTGCTTTCATATTACTTTCATACTAGCAAGTGTTTGTTTGAGAACAACAGAAATAAAAAGAAATGACTAAAGTCAAAATGATTTGTAAAGTGATTTTAAAATGCTATTTGCACATCTTACAAATTTGAGTTTGAGTTGTAAGAATTGTTGGCCCATGGAAAGAAATTGTTCAGCAATCACTGCAATAGTATCTAATACTATTAGATACTGCTAATAGTTATGTCTAGCTATTATTGCTGTAGAAAACCCAGTAGCTTTGCCATTTAAAAGGGGAGATATTCTTTTGAGTGAATTCCCAAACAAGATAGCAGTATCAAAGTCACACTACTACATGGATACAAAAACTAAAGAATAAAAAAATTAGGGCTTCCCTGGTGGCTCAGTGGTTGAAAGTCCACCTGCCGATGCAGGGGACACGGGTTCGTGCCCCGGTCCGGGAAGATCCCACATGCCGCGGAGCGGCTAGGCCCGTGAGCCATGGCCGCTGAGCCTGCGCGTCCGGAGCCTCTGCTCTGCAATGGGAGAGGCCACAACAGTGAGAGGCCCGCGTACCGCAAAAAAAAAATTAAAATAAGACGTGTTTTCGTGATGGGATTGTGGATGATTTCACTTTCTTTTAACAACAACAACAGAAAGTCCTTTGTTGCTATCATCTTTGCTTATTTTGAAATAAACATCAGGAAGAAAAATATTATAAAGGAGTTTGCTTATGAATTGCTCTTCTAATGTTACTTAAAAAATTATTTTCCTGAGCCTTGGGACTGCTTGAATTCTGGATAAACTTAGTCAGTTTCTTAGAATTAATTTTTTGGACTCCTTTTCCAGCACAAATCCTTTGGTCTATGCTAAGACAGTAAATTCTGTCTCCCAGGCAACTTTGTGTAAATCAAAGCTGAAGATCAGACCAAAGTTAATACATTACATTAAAGTAAAATAGGATTGCTTTGCATTTCAATTGGTGTTATTCGATTTTGTGTGATTAAATGTCCCTATTACCATTGTTGGTTAATTCTAGGTAATTTGAATCTCTTGTATTTAAGGTCTGAAGCATTTTATAAAAGAAAAATGAAATTTTAAAAATTAAACAGTAGTCAAACAAAAGAATTAATCAAGTGATAAATATTTATCTCCATTATTAATAAAAGACATTGAAATCCAAACATCAATGAGGTAACATTACTCACCTATAAAATAAGCAGATTTAGAAGATAATAACCAACACCATTAAGGGTGCAGAGAACTGTTTCCTGTATTGGTTCCATATTCAGGTCCTCATTATCTCCCACCTGGACAATCTCAAAAACTCCCTTCTAACTAGTCAGCCTGATCCCAATGTTATAGTTCTTAAATCTAGTCTTCACACTGTAGCCTGAAAAGTCTATCTAAAATATAATTCGAACCATAATACTGCTTGTGTTTCTCAGCCTCTTAGTTTCCAAGGAAGAATAGTCAATTAATGATGTATCTGTAAAGAAATAGCTAAATGTATGGTTACAGTTCGATTCTGCCACAGTTAGTACTAAATCCAAGAGTTGTTCCTCTGACAGCCACAGGAAGCCAAATTGAATTACAATGTTGTTTAGGAAGCATGGGATTAGAATAGGGACATCAATTATATTGGTTAAGGGAATCAGGTTAAAGAAGCTTGGAGCTGTCAACTCCTCAGCCATTTTCATCAGTCTGAACATTCTCTGCCTGGACAGTGCTTGGATGGACTTTAGCAACTTTGTATCTGGGGGTTTCATATTCTCTACCCCAAACAGAATTTACCTTTTTGTTTATGTAAGGGAGACAAAACTTTTCCTCTGTCCTCTTAGGGCCTCTGACTGAACCTGAGAATTAAATTGATATAGACAGATTAACAGGAGAAAAAGCATACAAATTTTATTTCCACATGTACATGGATGTCTTCACAGGAAAATGAAGACCCAAAAAGTGGTTAGACCTGTGTGCTTGTATACTAGATTGAACAAACTGTAGTAATTATGGAAAAGTACCTAAAATACATGGGGAGAGTAAAGGAAGATAAGGGTTATTTTAACAAGGTTTGTTTGTGCGGTTTCTTCACAACCTTGACTCCCTGTCTCTGGTGATAAGAATGTTCTCTTCCTCCAGGTGCAGGAGGACATCTTTTGCAAGGGAGTTTTCTCTCCTGTGTTCAGGAAGAAAAGGGGAGGTCAGCTTGCCTTTCTTGCATTTGTTGTTTTTCTAGTGTCTGTAGCTCAAAACAGTTAATATGCCAAATTAGTATTTTGGGGGGTGGTGTGTTTTGAACCGCTATGTTTACATCATTTTTCTAAATGAGATATACCACTACTTAGGGTTTTACTTATTTAACTTTAATCACATTCCAGACTTGCCTCTCAAGATTGCACCTAGGTTGTTTTGATTAGAGTTTGAGGCATTCCCAAAATCTTTAATCGTGTAGTTCTACACAGTCTCCAAGTTTACTCCTACAAAGTCACTAATTTAAGCAAATATTTGAGACCTACTCTATGCAAAGCACTATTTGATGTTCTGGGGATAACCTATGACCTAGACAGACCTGTTCCTATTTTTTGTAAAAGCCATAAGAGTAGCTTTCCCAGAGAGCAATCTTATTTTTCTTATTATTATGTTCTTGGGTGGCCTTTCACTGTTGATACTATTTCCAAAATTAAATCATTGGGAAGCTTGTTAAAAACTTTAAGCCATCATTTTGTATCATAAGTAACCACCTTCCAGTTGTCTATCACATGTTGGCTTTTCTTAAGATGTAGCACTGAGGATGATCCTGTTTTCCATTCTCCTTAAATTTGACAGTAGATAATTTTAGATAACATGTAGAATAACAGGCCTTGCATTTAATTAACATTAAAGGGTTTGAATTAGGGGTGTAGAGTTGGATGAAATTTAATGAAAATTATCATTAAATTGTTTGATACATTCAGATACTTCTCTCATTCTTCATTCACCTGACAGTGTTGAACTTTTATTTGAACTCTGTTTCGAGCAGCAGTGGTTGAGAAATCCGTGTACCCTTTCATGTTCTGGGAAATGGCTAACTACAAAGCACAACTCTGGCCTCACATGTTCCGAGATGTCTCTGTCATTCCGCATTACCCCACATGGCAGATGACACCCTTGTTTATCTGCCCCTATAAAACCCCAGGCCTCTCCCTTTTCTTTGAGACATTCCTCATTAAATAGTCTCTTTACTGCAGTCAGACAAATAAAATAATTTCCTTAATTGTGTAGTGCATTTTGTCTTTCACACACCAAATCATAATGCTCAATGCTGCCTTAACACAAAGTTGGTTGGGTTTTTATGATAATTAAATGAGTTAATATTTGTATAGCACTTGGAATGGTATCAGACATCTAGTATGCGTTCAACAGTATATTGTCTGTAATACCTATATTATCTACAGTAATAACCATTATCATTTCATTGTTGTTAACTCCTAATCAACATTAGAGAAAAAATATTATTCAAATTGTTAAAGAAAATATTATCCATGACCCTTGTTGAAGGTGGTAAGTAAGGCAGATGTTATTCAAGGGGGACCATCACAATGGATGTAGGGACAAACTGCAGTGAGATCTTGCAGTGGGAGAGAGAGATTGGACTCAACTCCCAATACAGCAGAGGCAAGTGGGAGGTTTTAGCCATGGAGCAGAGCTGGGAGTGGGGGGGTGGTCATTACTAAGAGGAAATATCAGGGGTAAGGGGGGAGTCTGGCGAAACTGACCTAACAGGATTCTTGCTGAAGGCAGGCCAGGGTGATCAGACACCACCTGGGGATGGTGGCAGATAAGGAAGCAAATTACATATTGGGGGTTAAAGTGGCTTATCAGGATTCTTGATAAAATTGGAAAATGCTGAAAGGAACACCTAGTCAGGCCTAGCTGAAAAAGAGTTCTACGGAAACTGAGTAGGGTTCGGTCAAGGAGAGAATCTTTGTCATCAGGCAAGGAAGTTTGGAAAAATATACTCATCTATATATTTTATTTTCAGTGCTGCAATCTAACCTAAGTTGACCAGAAGAGGAGGAGCAGGAAAAGGTCAAAGGGGAGGTGTGGGAATGGCAAGGTTGAGAGAAGGAGAAATATATGGTCCATTCCTCAGAATTGATATTCTCCTAGATTCCCAATGCTACTTCTAGACAATAGAGTGAGCACCTTCCCTTCCAGTCTCATCATGTGAAATGTAAATCCTCAGTCAAACTCCCCTTCCCCTGTTCACAGCATCACAGTTCTCCTCTAGCAGAGACCTCTTCCTTCTCCTTGGATACCTTCAGACTACAACAGTACCTTCTTCCAGTATCCTCTATACCCTAAGGTAATGTAACAGCTCCACTGCCCTTAGTCTTTTCTTTCCTCCCTTCATTCTGTAGACCTCCATCTCCATTCCATCCGCCAGGCAGAGCCTTTACTTTGATCTCATCACAATGAGCAGCCCTCTGATTCTTTTTTTTTTTTTGCGGTACACGGGCCTCTCACTGTTGTGGCCTCTCCCGTTGCGGAGCACAGGCTCCGGACGCGCAGGCTCAGTGACCATGGCTCACGGCCCTAGCCACTCCGCGGCATGTGGGATCTTCCCGGACCGGGGCATGAACCCGTGTACCCTGCATCGGCAGGCGGACTCTCAACCACTGTGCCACCAGGGAAACCCAACCCTCTGATTCTTTAAATCAGAAATCCCTCCTTTTCAACAGAATTTCTTTTTTACATGGCACATTTTCCCTTTTACCTTACAGAGGCTAACTTGCTTTTTACCTTCATTATGAATTTCAGTTAGCTAAGTCATTCACTTTTTCTCAGGTTAAAAGTTACTTTCTTACCTCCCAAGATGCTCTTCAGAATCTAGTGCATCGAAGATGTGTTCAGCTTCAGAGAAAAGAAACCCTGCCTAAAAGTGGCTTAAATCAGAATTCTCTGAGAGCTGCAAATGGTTAAAAGTAAGCTGAGATAGTGATCATTTAGTCTTTAGAGTGGGCATTTAAGGTATGAGAGATTGTCTACTGTCCTAAGCAGCTTTGTCTATCTACCTACATGCGGAACATGGATATTATCATTTCCCTGTGTGCTAAGATATGGAAAAGGATGCGAAGCACTAGCTTGAAGGAATAGAAGTTTACTGTCTCACTGACACAAGTCCTGGGATAGGGAGTTCCAGGCTAATGTTATGGCTCAGCAATGCCATGGGACACCCAGACTCTTTCTACCTTTTTAGTCTATCATCCTTATCATGCTCTCATCTGTCCTCTTACTTGTTGCCTCATGGTACCAAATGGCGTCAGTGCCTCCAGTCCTCCAAAACCAAAAACCAAGCAAAAAGAAGAGAGGGAAAATAGTGGTGCTAAATCACATCTGCTTATACCTCATAGGCCAGAACCATGTCACATAGCACTTAAGTTTCAAGAAAGGCTGGGAAATTGGGTTTTTAGGTTACAGCTGCTGTAATAGAGTCAGATAAGAAAAAGTCAGGGAAGTGGGTGGCATGCGTATTATATAAGCCAATCTATCATATCTGAAACACCAGGATTCCAAGATGATAATATTTAATACAACCATTTCTAGCAGAAGTTCAATACCCTAGACTTTCCTAACCTGTAGTGGACCTGTTATCTCACCAAACCTTGAATCTTCCTCAGTGTCTGCTTCTAGTCTCTTACTAAACAGCAGGATGGAGATGGAGGAAAATGAGGGCAATCCAGTTATTAGTTCTCATTCTGCAGTTGAAATCCCATCCTTGTTGCAGCTCAGCTTTTCTAACATAGTCCTACTTGTGGTAATTATGGGTCTTTCTTTAAAATACCCATCCCTTTTCTTCATAGGGACAAAAATAATACCCAAACTGTCTTGTGTCCTATCTCATGTCACATAGAAGGTCAAAATCCCCTTTATGTTGTTAATACGAATAACAAAAGCAGAAAGGGGAGTGGGACCAGGTCAGGAACCCAGTCAAGCAGCAAAAGCATCACGACTGAAGAGAGAGCTATTGTGAATACTTACGATGAAAGAGACTGATCAGGTTTTCAGCTGTTATCACATTGGCAACAGTGCCTTCCGAAGAGGCAGGGCAAGAAATTAGGAGGGCTTGCACTACACCCAGTTAGAGCTATGAGGACTGCATTGTGTTCTAACCTGCTTCTTTTTTTTTTTTTTTTTTTTTTTTTTTTGCACCTCTCGGCGTGTGGGAACTGGCGTGTGGGGTTTTAGTTCCCCGACCAGGGATTGAACCCGTGCCCCCTGAAATAGAAGCTCAGAGTCTTAAACACTGGACTGCCAGGGAAGTCCATAACCTGGTCTCTTTTGGAGGCTTCTAGTCCTGCCCCAAAGAATGTGCCACAGGTGTCCTTAAGTCACAGTGCTCTGAACCCATCACATGACAGATTACTCCAACTAATTACCTCCACAGTAGTTTCTCCTAAGTTTCTTTTTCTTTCCTTGGCATTTCACTTTGTTTTAGTCCCACATTTCTAACTACTCACAGAACAACCCCACTCAGATGCTTATGATCTGCACTGGAATTTTAGAGTGACATCTGGAACAAAATGGAAAAGTCACCTGCCCTACCATCCAAAGGATTAAGTTCCAATTTTTAGGGCATAAGCTGCGAAAAGCTTCTTGCACAGACTACTAGGAGGAAGAAAGTTGCAGGGTACCTTGAGCTAGAACTAGGACTGAATCTTGACACCTTGGTTCAGAAGAGTAAGGGAGCTGAAAAAAATTTCCATTTCAAAGCTGCCAATAGTTTTTTTTGTTTGTTTCACAAAAACATGGAACCACATTTGGGACAAACAGCCCCTTTGTTCTGATTAAACCTCTTGAATTTTTTGTTATGTAAATATACAGCAAAGACTACAATTTTTAAAAGAAGGGTTTGTTTAATTATATAAAAGATTGTTCACTGGGTTGACAAGAGTTGAATTTCAACAGATTTGGTTCCCTTGAGTGAATGTCTCCCTTGAGATTGACTCCTTTATACGTGAAAAAAGTTGCTTCTCTTGTGACATGTGAGTTGAGGACATTGCTGGTAGAAGATAAGGACCTGGAGGTCGGAGGTTGAAGGAACTGTTTATATAAGACATATTCTAAGCCGTGGGCATGAACAGTGCTGCTTTCAGCTCCAGATGGTGAAGTGTGATACAGAGCTGAGGACACAGCCTCCTCTGCCCAGAAATTTTCCTTGACTAACAAACACCCTGAGGAATGTCAGCTTTCAGAGCCTCAGACCTGGAAACACCACCCAGTGTCTCCTAGTCTCTCTCTGTCTGCCTCTCTCTCATATCTCACTATATCTGTAACTCTCCTGTCTCTCTGTGGTTTCATTATCTCCACAGGATGAGCAATAAGACCACTGGCATCTATTTTCACAGACTTCTAACTCTAGTATTCAAAAGTAAGCCCTTCCTTGCTATCTTCATCTAGAACAATCCTGGTGAAATACTGTGGCTTGGATCAGATGACTTACCTCACCAGAGGAAGAAGTATTCTGACTGAACTGGTCTGAGCCACATGCCCAGGAAAATGAGCTTTGCCACTAGAAGGTATGATTGGAGTTGGCCTGTAATCTGACTAGTGTACTTGGCAGCTAAAAACAATAGGTAGCACTTGCATTATGTGGAAAGATAAGATTTATTTCCCAACTTTGAGCATCTATCCATTGCTTCAGAGCCCCATCTGTGCTGCCTTATACTCTCAGGCAAGCCCTTAAGGAAAGAGAGAACAGACATGTTGTTCAGATGCTTTAAGAAGGGCATCCAGATATTTGTGAAAGAAGGAATGAATGAAAAACCTGAATCCATTACTTCCTGGGCCTTGCCCATCATTCACTTTATTCAATCTGCTCCTTTTCATCATGTAATGAGGTTGTCTATGGCAGGGAGTACAGGTAAGAGGAATGGTCTTGTCTGCCCTGAGTCTTGACTGGATAATAGGGGAAGAGGTTTGAGGAATACAATTCATCTTCAACGACATAAACTTGAACAACATTTAATCCCCATAAGTCTGTGAAGTAGGAATTCAAGATCTAGGATTTTTCAATGTGTAAATCAATCAGCATGAGTGTGATCAAGTTAAACTGCCTATAGAATCAGAATAGACTTTTAATATTTACCATTTTTATTGAAAAAAATCAAAATTAATTTCTTAAAAGAGGGAGAAAGAGTTTGACTCTACTGTAACAGTAATATAATTGCAACCATTAAAATAATTGTTCACCACAGATTCCCAGTTATCATTCAGGACAATAACAAGTATGCATTATTGTTAAGTAAGTGTCAAATTTACTTTGCAAATTCTTCTTTTTTCCATTTTTAGTGAGGTCTAACTGCCATATAACATTGTATTAATTTAAGGTGTACAACATAATGATTTGATATATGTATATATAGTGAAATGATTACCACAATAGTTTAGTCAACATCCATCACCTCACATAGTTACAATTTTTTTTTCTTGTGATAAGAACTTTTAAGATCCACTCTCTTAGCAACTTTCAAATAAACAACACAGTAGTGTTAACTGTAGTCACCATGCTGTACATTACTTCCCCGGAGTTTATTTATCTTAAAACTGGAAGTCTGTACGTTTTGGCTACCTTCACCCATTTCCCCCAACCATCATGGGTGTCCTCATCTGGTTTTAGTATCAGGGTAATGTTGGCCTTGGAAAATAAGTTTGGAATTGTTCTCTCCTCTTTTATTTGTTGAGGGAGTTTGACAAGGATTGATACTAATTCTTTAAATGTTTGGTAGAATTCACCAGTGCAGCCATCTGGTCCTGGACTCTTCTTTGCTTGGAAATTTTTGATTACTGAGTCAATCTCCTTACCAGTAATTGGTCCATTCTGATTTTCTGTTTCTTCATTAATCAGTCTTTTTTTCTTTCTTTTTTTAACATCTTTATTGGAGTATAATTGCTTTACAATGGTGTGTTAGTTTCTGCTCTCTAACAAAGTGAATCAGCTATACGTGTACATATATCCCTATATCCCCTCCCTCTTGCGTCTCCCTCCCACCCTCCCTATCCCACCCCTCTAGGTGGTCACAAAGCACCAAGCTGATCTCCCTGTGCTATGTGGCTGGTTCCCACTATCTGTTTTACATTTTGTAGCATATATAAGTCCATGCCACCCTCTCACTTCATCCCAGCTTACCCTTCCCCCTCCCCATGTCCTCAATTCCCTTCTCTACATCTGCGTCTTTATTCCTGTCCTGCCCCTAGGTTCTTCAAAACCTTTTCTTCTTTTTTTTAGATTCCATATATATGTGTTCCATATATGTTCCATATATACGGTATTTGTTTTTCTCTCTCTGACTTACTTTACTCTGTATGACAGACTCTAGGTCCATCCACCTCACTACAAATAACTCAATTTCGTTTCTTTTTATGGCTGAGTAATATTCCATTGTGTATATGTGCCACATCTTCTTTATGCATTCATCTGTCATTGGACACTTAGGTTGCTTCCATGTCCTGGCTATTGTAAATAGAGCTGCATTGAACATTCTGGTGCATGACTCTTCTTCTATTATGGTTTTCTCAGGGTATATGCTCAGTAGTGGGATTGCTGTGTCATATGGTAATTCTATTTTTAGTTTTTTAAGGAATCTCCATACTCTTCTCCATAGTGGATGTATCAGTGTACATTCCCACCAACAGTGTATGAGGGTTCCCTTTTCTCCACACCCTCTCCAGCATTTATTGTTTGTAGATTTTTTGATGATGGCCATTCTGACTAGTGTGAGGTGATACCTCATTGTAGTTTTGATTTGCATTTCTCTAATGATTAGTGATATTGAGTTTTCTTTCATGTGTTTGTTGGCAATCTGTATATATTCTTTGGAGAAATGTCTGTTTAGGTCTTCTGCGCATTTTTGGATTGGGTTGTTTGTTTTTTTGATATTGAGCTGCATGAGCTGCTTGTAAATTTTGGAGATTAATCCTTTGTGAGTTGCTTCATTTGCAAATATTTTCTCCCATTCTGAGGGTTGTCTTCTAATCTTGCTTATGGTTTCTTTTGTTGTGCAAAACATTTTAAGTTCTGTTAGGTCCCATTTGTTTATTTTTGTTTTTATTTCCATTTCTCTAGGAGGTGGGTCAAAAAGGATCTTACTGTGATTTATGTCATAGAGTGTTCTGCCTAAGTTTTTTCCTCTAAGAGCTTTATAGTGTCTGGCCTTACATTTAGGTCTTTAATCCATTTTGAGTTTATTTTTGTGTATGGTGTTAGGGAGTGTTCTAATTTCATTCTTTTACATGTAGCTATCCAGTTATCCCAACACCACTCATTGAAGAAAATGTCTTTTCTCCATTGTGTATTGTTGCCTCCTTTATCAACAATAAGTTGACCATATATGCGTGGGTTTATCTCTGGGCTTTCTATCCTGTTCCATTGATCTGTATTTCTGTTTTCGTGCCAGTACCATACTGTCTTGATTACTGTAGCTTTGTAGTATAGTCTGAAGTCAGGGAGCCTGATTCCTCCAGCTCTGTTTTTCTTTCTCAAGATTGCTTAGGCTATACAGGGTCTTTTGTGTTTCCATACAAATTGTGAAATTTTTTGTTCTAGTTCTGTGAAAAATGCCATTGGTAGTTTAATAGGGATTGCATTGAATCTGTAGATTGCTTTGAGTAGTATAGTCATTTTCACAATGTTGATTCTTCCAATCCAAGAACATGGTATATCTCTCCATCTGTTTGTATCATCTTTAATTTCTTTCATCAGTGTCTTATAAGTTTCTGCATACAGGTCTTTTGTCTCCTTAGGTAGGTTTATTCCTAGGTATTTTATTCTTTTCATTGCAGTCGTAAATGGGAGTGTTTACTTGATTTCTCTTTCAGATTTTTCATCATTAGCGTATAGGAATGCAAGAGATTTCTGTGTATTAATTTTATATCCTGCTGCTTTACCAAATTCACTGATTAGCTCTAGTAGTTTTCTGGTAGCGTCTTTAGGATTCTCTATGCATAATATCATGTCATCTGCAAACAGTGACAGCTTTACTTCTTTTCTGATTTGGATTCCTTTTATTTCTTTTTCTTTTCTCATTGCTGTTGCTAAAACTTCCAAAACTATGTTGATTAAAATAGTGGTGAGAGTTGGCAACCTTGTCTTGTTCCTGATCTTAGTGGAAATGATTTCAGGTTTTCACCACTGAGAATGATATTGGCTGTGGGTTTGTCATATATGGCCTTTATTATGTTGAGGTAAGTTCCCTCTGTGCCCACTTTCTGGAGGCTTTTTATCATAAATGGGTGTCGGATTTTGTTGAAAGCTTTTTCTGCATCTATTGAGATGATCATATGGTTTTTCTCCTTCAATTTGTTAATATGGTATATCACACCAATTGATTTGCATATATTGAAGAATCCTTGCATTCCTGGGATGTTTATCCCCACTTGATCATGGTGTATGATCCTTTTAATATGCTGTTGGATTCTGTTTGCTAGTATTTTGTTGAGGATTTTTGCATCTATGTTCATCAGTGATATTGGCCCGTAGTTTTCTTTCATTGCATCATCTTTGTCTGGTTTTGGTATCAGGGTGATGCTGGCCTCGTAGAATAAGTTTGGGAGTGTTCCTCCCTCTGCTATATTTTGGAAGAGTTTGAGAAGGATAGGTGTTACCTCTTCTCTAAATGTTTGATAGAATTCATCTGTGAAGCCATCTGGTCCTGGACTTTTGTTTTCTTGGAAGATTTTTAATCACAGTCTCAATTTCAGTGCTTGTCTTTGGTCTGTTTATATTTTCTGTTTCTTCCTGGTTCAGTCTTGGAATGTTGTGCTTTTCTAAGAGTTTGTCCATTTCATCTAGGTTATCCATTTTATTGGCATAGAGATGCTTGTGGTACTCTCTCATGATCCTTTATATTTCTGCAGTGTCAGTTGTTACTTCTCCTTATTCATTTCTAATTCTACTAATCTGAGTCTTCTCCCTTTTTTTCTGGATGAGTCTGGCTAATGGTTTATCAATTTTGTTTATCTTCTCAAAGAACTGGCTTGTAATTTTATTGATCTTTGCTATCATTTCCTTCATTTCATTTATTTCTGGTCTCATCTTTATGATTTCTTTCCTTCTGCTAATTCTGGGGTTTTTTTGTTCTTCTTTCTCTAATTGCTTTAGGTGTAAGGTTAGGTTGTTTCTTTGATATGTTTCTTGTTTCTTGAGGTAGGATTGTACTTATAAACTTCCCTCTTAGAACTGCTTTTGCTGCATCCCATAGGTTTCGGGTCATCGTGTTTTCATTGGCATTTGTTTCTAGGTATTTTTTGATTTCCTCTTTGATTTCTTCAGTGATCTCTTCGTTATTAAGTAGTGTATTGTTTAGCCTTCATGTGTTTGTATTTCATGTAGATTTTTTTCTTGTAATTGATATCTAGTCTCATAGCGTAGTGGTCAGAAAAGATACATGATATGATTTCAATTTTCTTAAATTTACCAAGGCTTAATTTGTGACCCAAGATATGATCTATGCTGGAGAATGTTCCATGAGCACTTGAGAAGAAAGTGTAATCTGCTGTTTTTGGATGGAATGTCCTATAAATATCAATTAAGTCCATCTTGTTTAATGTGTCATTTAAAACTGTGTTTCCTTATTTATTTTCATTTAGGATGATCTGTCCATTGGTGAAACTGGGGTGTTAAAGTCCCCTACTATGATTGTGTTACTGTCGATTTCCCCTTTTATGGCTGTTAGCATTTGCCTTACGTATTGAGGTGCTCCTATGTTGGGTGCATAAATATTTACAGTTGTTATAACTTCTTCTTGGATTGATCCCTTGATAATTATGCAGTGTCTTTCTTTGTCTCTTCTAATAGTCTTTATTTTAAAGTCTATTTTGTCTGATATGAGAATTGCTACTCCAGCTTTCTTTTGATTTCCATTTGCATGGAATATCTTTTTCCATCCCCTCACTTTCAGTCTGTATGTGTCCCTAGGTCTGAAGTGGTCTCTTCTAGACAGCATACATACCGGTCTTATTTTCGTAGCCATTCAACCAGTCCATGTCTTTTGGTGTGAGCATTTAATCCATTTACATTTAAGGTAATTTTCGATATGTATGTTCCTATTATCATTTTTTTAATTGTTTTGGGTTTGTTTTTGTAGGTCTTTCCTTCTGTTGTGTTTCCTGCCTAGAGAAGTTCCTTTAGCGTTTGCTGTAGAGCTGGTTTGGTGGTGCTGAATTCTCTTAGCTTTTGCTTTTCTGTAAACATTTTAATTTCTCCGTCAAATCTGAATGAGGTCCTTGCTGGGTAGAGTAATCTTGGTTGTACGTTTTTCCCTTTCATCACTTTAAATATGTCCTGCCACTTCCTTCTGGCTTGCAGAGTTTCTGCTGAAAGATCAGCTGTTAACCTTATGGGGGTTCCCTTGTATGTTATTTGCTGTTTTTCCCTTGCTGCTTTTAATATTTTTTATTTTTATTTAATTTTTGATAGTTTGATTAGTATGTGTCTTGGCATGTTTCTCCTTGGATTCATCCTGTAATGGACTCTCTGTGCTTCCTGGACTTGATGAACTATTTCCTTTCCCATATTAGGGAAGTTTTCAACTATAATCTCTTCAATTTTTTTCTCAGTCCCTTTCTTTTTCTCTTCTTCTTCTGGGACCCCTATAATTCGAATGTTGTTGCATTTAATGTTGTCGCAGAGGTCTGTAGCTAAATTTTTGCTTTAGTAAATAAAATTCTGTAACTTCTAAAAAAAATATATTACTGAGTGCCTAATATCTTCCTGCTGGCTACCAGAAACAGCAGAATTGTACAAGAAATTATTTTTTAAGTATCCATGAGGTACAGAGGTACACAGAAGAGGGAAGAATTATATATAGTGGTCAGTCAGAAAAGATTTAGCTAGGATATAACAGAATACAGCTTTGAAAGATAAATAGAACTTTTTCAGATGATTTCCATGAAGAAAAGCATTACAGGGAGTGGGACTAATAACGAGCAAAAACACAGAGAGCATAAAATGATAGGATAATTTTGAGTAACTGCATGCTCTTCAACACTGCTGAACATGAATTTTGTGAGAAGAAATGTCATGAGATGTTAATGGTAAAGCAGGTGATTATTGGAGGAACTTATCTACTATAATTGTAGTTTGAGCTTTATTCAAGGTCAATGGGGAGACATTGAAACATTTATATCAGTGAAGTAATGTGGTCATCTGGAATTTTAAATCAGTCACTTCCATCACTTTGATGGAAGACCTTTGTATCATTATGAAATATCTTTCTTTGCTTCTAGTAATACATCTTGCATTAAAGCCTGTTTTGATCTTAGCATTGCTCTACCAGTTTTATTTTGGTTGGAGTTTACAAGGTATAGCCTTTGTAACCATTTTACCTTCAACTTTTATGCACCCTAATATGTAAAAAAAATTTTTGCAACATATAGGTAGGGACTTTTCTCCCCATCCGACAATCTTAATCTTTAATTAGAATATTAATCCATGTATTTATTTAGCATAAATTAACTAATATAACTACTTGTTTTCTATTTGTCCCATCTGTTCTATATTCCTTTTTTCTCTCCATTCTTTTACTCTTTTGAATTAGTCAAGTAGTTTTTACCGTTCATTCTCCTCCTTCCCACAATTAGCTTATTAGTTATATAACTTTTAACTTTTATTTTACAGGTTACTCTAGGGCAGGGTTTCTCAACCATGTTATGATTGATATCTTGGACTGAAGAATTCTTTATGGGCTGGGAGGAGGCTGTTCTGTGTATAGGATGTTCTGTGTATAGGATTATAGGATGTTTAGCAGCATCCATGGTTTCCACCCACTAGATACCAATAGTACCACCCATGCTGCTACAATCATGACAATCAAAAATGTCTTCAGACATTGTCACATATCCCCTGTGGGTCACAATCCCTCTTCTTGAGAATCACTGCTCTAGAGCTGGGCTGTCCAGTATGTTAGCTAGTAGCCACATGTGAGGACTTGAAATGTGGGTAGTCCACTTTGAGATGTGCTATAAAAGTAAGACAACAGATTTTGAAGACTTATTATTTTAAAGACCCTCATTAATAATTTTATATTGATTTATACCTTAGATATATTAGGTTAGAAAAATATTATTAAAATTAATTTCACCTGGTTTTTTTTCGACTAGTTTTAAATATAACTGCTAGAAATTGAAGATCTACTTATGTGATTCTCATTTGTGGCTTGCATTACTTCTCTAGAGATTATGACATACATCCTTCACTTACTCAAGTCTATTATAAACTAGTACTTTTACAAGTACCAGACAATGCAAGGATTTTGGAACACTTCCACTCTGTTAACTGCTCCTTGCCTCCCTTTGTGCTATTGCTGTCAGGTATTTTAGTTCTAGATATTACAAATGTCATTTGGCATTACTATTATTGTTTTATACAGTTAATGTTAACCCACATTTGACCCTTTCTGTTGCTATTTACTGCTGTCTGCATTTCCATGCTTTCATCAAGGATCATTTCTTTCTAATTAAAGCACTGCCTTTTTTATTTCTTTTAATGCACACCTACTATTGATAAGTCTCTCATTTTTTTTCTTTTTCTGAAAATGTCTTTCATTACAGGTAAATGAATTTTTACATATGTAAACACTTATGTTACCGTGACCTAGCTCAAGCACTCTAGAAGAATTTCCAGCAGGCTAGAAGGCTCTGTTGTATCCTCCTAATCAAGATTTCCCCAGAGCTAACACTATCCCGACCTTTATAACCACAAATTAGTTTTGCCTGCTTTTAACCTTCATATAAATGGACTTATACAGTATATACTTTTTTGTGCCTGCTTTCTTTTGCACAACATTGTATCTATGAGATCCATTCATTCTGTGGCATGTAGCAGTTTTCTGAATAATATTCCATTGTACGAATTACCACAGTTGGTTTATCCCATATCATATTGATACATATTCAGGTTGTTTTCAGATGACTGAGATTATGAATAAAGCTCTATGATCATTCTTGTACATTTACATGGTGAACATAAGCACTCATTATACTAGGAATGAAATTGCTGATCATTTAAGAGTAGACCATTTAATAGATACCACCAAACAGATTTCCAAAGTGGCTGTACCAATTAACACTCCCATTAGCAAACTATGAGAGTTCCTTTCTCCACATCCTCACTAACCCTGTGGTATAGTCAACCTTCCTGTTGGGTAACAGTCTTTGGGTGGATATGCCTTATGATTGTAGTCTTCTGATCTTTGGCTTCCCTTTTCACTTGTTAACGTTGTCTTTTCATGTACGTAAGTTCTTAATTTCAGTGAAGTCCAATTTTCCAGTGTTCTTTATTGTGGTTAGTATGTTTTGTTTAGGAAATAATTGCTTACCCCAAGGCCAGGAAGATAGTTTCTTATTATTTAGTCCAGAAGTTTTATCATTTACCTTTTACACTTAGTTCTATGATCCATCTTAAATTATTTTAATTTTTGAAGGATAGTTTTGCCTGTTTGGAATTCTAAGGTATTTGTTTTCACTTGATTACAGAAACTTCTAGTTTTTTTTGTTGTTGTTGTTATTTTCATCATTTCTGTTGAGGCATCTTACTGTTTTTCTTCTGGCTTCTTCCAAGATTTTCTCTTCATATTTCACTTTCAGCAGTTTGACTAATAATGTGTTTATTATTAGTCTAGATGGTGTTTTAATTATCCTGCTTGAAGTTCATAACCCTTCTAGATTCTATTATTTTGTCTTTCATAAGTTTTTAAAAATTTATGTCATCATGTTTTCAGATATTGCTTCTGCTCTTTCTCTGTCCTCTGCTTTCTAGGATTCAGATTACATGTACATCAGAAAATGTCATCATGCCCCAGAATCCTTAAGCTCTTTTCTGCATTTCCTATCTCTTTTTCTCACCATAACTCAATCTGGATAATGTTTTCTGATCTTTCTTATATTTCATCAACCCTCTCTTCAGCCATGTCTAATATCTATTGTACACATTAGCTAAGTTCTTGAGTTACTATAATTTTTAGTTCTAGAATTTTCAAAGATAATTTGATAATTCCAGTTTTCTGTTGAAATCCCTTATCTTTTCATCTTTTACTTAAATGTATTAATTAATGGTTATTTTAAAGTTCATACGTAATAAATACAATATATGGATCTCTTTGTGTTTATTTCTTTTATCTGTTGTTGTTTTTTTTCTCTCTCTTGGGTTGTGGTCATGTCCTGGCATACCTATAATTTTCCACAAAATACTGGGTGTTGTGTGTGAAAATTTGTATTGATAACTTGAAACTCTGGATCATGCTTTCTTTCTCCAAAAAAGGATTTCGGTTTTTGGGTTTTTTTTTCCCCTGTAGGTAGTTAGAATAGGGATATATCACCTTGAATATACTCTTGGGTTGTACCAATTCACAGTTGAATTTCAGTTTTTTGGGTTTGTTTGTTTTTTTTGCAGTACGCGGGCCTCTCACTGTGGTGGCCTCTCCCATCGCGGAGCACAGGCTCCAGACGCGCAGGTTCAGCGGCCATGGCTCACGGGTCCAGCCGCTCCGTGACATGTGGGATCTTCCCGGACAGGGGCCCGAACCCGTGTCCCCTGCATCAGCAGGTGGACTCTCAACCACTGCACCAGCAGGGAGGCCCTGAATTTCAGTTTTGTGATAGCTCCATATTTTCACTTTGTACTCTTTCTAGGATGTTTCCCTTCATGGGTCTCAACTGAAAGTCTGGAGGGTTTACCATAGCCTCTTTTCTTTAGGTCCTTAAACTCCAAATTTTGTCTCCCCACCATTGTAAGACTGATGAAATTCCTGCTCAACCTCTTGGCCAATGATTTCTGTTTGATTTCTAATCCCCTCGTTCTACACCATGCACAGTAAGCACATGCCTGGAGAGGATAAGCAGCACAGCGTGTTGGGATCATCAGGTACCAATTTATGTACCTTCTCTCCAAGATCTTGGTTCATGGGTTACTAGTTCCTAGATACCTAGCTCTTTGATGCTTCAAGACCAAGAAAGAAATCAATGATGCTCAGATGATGGATAGTGGTGCCACTAACTGAACAGGGCATACAAGATAAAAAATGATTGAGGGCGTCATAACGGAAAGGGATGTGGTCAAGAGGAAGAGACAATAAATTCTGCTTTGATAATGTTTAAAGTGTTTGTGGCTCTTCTAAACAAAGATAACCACTAAGCAACTGGATTTGGATTTAGGGAAAGAGGTTTGGGCTATTGATACAAATGTGTAAGTTATCTGAATATAAGTGATGCTTAAAATTATGAGATCAGATGCAATCATGAAGGTAGAGTTCTATATGTAGAGTAAGTGAACCAGGCTTAAGATATAACTCTGGAAAACTCAGATATTTAAGATGAGATAATAAATATCTGTTTAGAATCAGTCTCAATTAATTAACTACAAAAATAGTTCAGTAGTCCAAGAAAAGAACTGTCAATCCTGTCTTTTTAATTATTCCATGTAAAATTATTTCTTCCAAATGTTAGTTTATAATCTTTCCTCGTATAGTTCTAAATTAACAAAACTAGCATGTTAGTAGATCCATAGGGAAGCTGTTAGTCATGTATTTCCATAAAGATTTATGTTTCTAGAACATAGCATAAACACCAGAAGAATAAAATGAAACAAAGGTAGCATATGTAAGTTCAAGCTGGAATTGATCTGTTGTTATTGGTTTAGAAAGTAGGCTCTGGGCTTCCCTGGTGGCGCAGTGGTTGAGAGTCAGCCTGCCGATGCAGGGGACATGGGTTCGTGTCCCGGTCCGGGAAGATCCCACATGCCATGGAGCGGCTGGGCCCGTTAGCCATGACCGCTGAGCCTGCACGTCCGGAGCCTGTGCTCCGCAACGGGAGAGGCCACAATAGTGAGAGGCCCGCGTACCGAAAAAAAAAAAAAAAAGTAGGCTCTGAAGTATCTGAATCTAACTATCAAATGTGTATCCTGTCTTTTCCACTTATTAGTTTTATAATGTCGGGAAAGACGCTTAATCTCTCCAGCCCTCAGTTTTCTTATTGGTAAAATGAAAATAAAAGCAGTACCTATTCCATTGGGTTGCTATGACAATGAAATGAAATGATGTGGGTAAAGTGTTTAGCACAGTGTCAGGCATATAATAAACTATACATAAATGTGAAAAGGTATATAACTTCAGACCAATTACATGAAGGTAAAATTGGTAGGTCATTCAAACCACTGTTGGATTCAAGCTTAGAACACCTTTTACCTATGTCTAAATGCCAGCAGAAATCCAGTTGTAATATTTTTCGCCCCTTTAATTACCAAAATTGATTAAACTTTGAATGTTTCCTTTTTCTATATGTCTCTCGCAAAATAAAAATAAAGATGCATTTCCCACACAGATTGACCATCTTTTTGTCAAAGTATATGAGTGACTATGATCCTTGTTTGAACTGCCTTTGCGTATGTCACCGATGTGTGCCTTCCAAACTAGAGGAAAGTTATATGATCTAAAATGACTAATGTAAAAGTGTACACTAGATTTATCAGGTGTTGAGCTACAGTTAATCATACTCCCAAAAGACCTAGGTACTGCTTCTTTTTAAATTCTGCATGACCAGACTATTTCAGGGGAATTAACTCTCCTAAAACAAGAACAAAATTTGTATTTGGCCAAAATGACAACTTCACTCTTGAAACCAGTGAACTTTAATGATTCAGAAGCTAAATGCTTGCTATTTTATCCCAAGATAATAAGTAAGGTGTTTTTTTAAATTTAATTTTATTTTTTTATACAGCAGGTTCTTATTAGTCATCCATTTGATACACATCAGTGTATACATGTCAATCCCAATCTCCCAATTCATCACACCACCACCCAATAAATAAGTTTATATTCAACAGTGAGTAATGGAGGCATTGACTTTCTTATGTCTTCAGAGATTTTTTGAACATTTTTTACCTGTAATACTGTCTCCATCTGAGTGTGCTTGGTTAATGTGCACAGAATTCAGAAAGCATTCTTTCTTTAAGAAATACACTTTACCTGTGTGCATGGCAAAGAAGAAACTTGCTTGTTCTATACTTTCATTTTCCTTACACTTTACATGTTGGAAATTTTGAAAATGAGATTGCTACCCTGTATTTTTAAGACTTTCAGTTGTAGGTGGTAGAAATACATACAAGTTATTTGGTGTTCAAAACAAATGTGTCTGCCGAGTCACTGCAGTTTGCAGGGGTGGTACTGGCTTAGACACAACTAAATCAAGGGTTTCAAACTGCATCACTGCAGTCATCGTCATCATCTTGACTGATCTCTCTGTGTCTCTCCTTATTTCTCTCCTCTCTCTTATCTCTCTGGTAAAAAGGGTGTTTTGGGTTTTCTGTCGCTGCTTTAATAAATTACCACAACCTTAATAGCTTAAAACAACAGAAATTTATTCTCATAAAACTCTGGAAGTCAGAAGTCCAAAATAAGTCTTGCAAGGCTAAATCAGGGTGTGCGCACTGTGCCGCTTCTTTCGATGATAGCAGCACCAGTGTATGCAGTTTCTCTGTGGTTTCAGGGTCCAGTTCCCGGCACAGAAGTGGCCTAGAGGGGAGCTGGGAGGTGGCAGCACCTTCCCTAATGCTCTGTAGGACAACAGAAGCGGCAGTTTCCTCTTTGGGCCAACTGAGCTGTGTGATGTTCAGAATCGTTCCCAGGCAGTTAACTTCAAGTTCAATTCTCTGGGCCTCCCAGCAGTTCCCTGAGCCAGCCAGTATCCTTTTTTTTTTTTTTTTTTTTTTTTTGCGGTACGCGGGCCTCTCACTGTTGTGGCCTCTCCCGTTGCGGAGCACAGGCTCCGGACGCGCAGGCTCAGCGGGCCCATGAGCCCAGCCGCTCCGCCCAGACCAGGGCACGAACCCGTATCCCCTGCATCGGCAGGCGGACTCCCAACCACTGCGCCACCAGGGAAACCCCCAGCCAGTATCCTTTTAATAAACTCCTTTTTCTGCTTAATCAGCTAAAGAGAGTTAACTTCAGGTGCTTGAAATTAAGGGTGATGATTGATTTATCTACCTCAGAGAGTTGGTGTTGTAATTAAACAAAATAAAATCGATAGATTGTCACACGAGTTGCCTTCCTCAGTTTGCCTGCAGATAATCCCCCAAACACACCCTCTGCACCCAAGCTCTTGTTTCAGGGTTGGCTTTTGAGGGAACACAATGAAGACAGATTCATACCAATGGAAGGAAAATATTATGTTTGACTTTGAACACATCAGATAAAAAGAGGCATTCAAAACTAAAATTCCACAGTGATGCCTCCACTTTCATTTTCTTCAAATCAAGCTGCGAAAATACTGAATTTCATTTTTTAAAATTTGAGATCATTCCCATGGCTTTCTATGCTGTTAATGATTCTGGCATACATTATTTATTTTGCAAAAAATGTTGGCAAAATTCCCTAAAAGGAATAGTCTTTTTAATGCATCATCATTTTGTTTATCCCAGAGGTAAAAGTTTAACATGTGTTTGCACTGAAAATAGTGCTGAAATTTGAGAATTCATTTAAAAGAAGATTAATAGTTTATAATATTCTACTGGTTGTAATGTAGTTTACAAGAAAAACTAATTACTTTTACAGAGTAGTTGAAAACCTTAGACCTAGAATATGTGAATGATCTTCATTTGAACAAATTAAGGGAATTGATTCATATTTGCTGCAAAGCAATCCAGTTACATTTAGTCAGGGAACATTCACAGTGTTTGGGTTCAATGTTTCTGGAAACCTAAGAAAATAAAACAAAACTAGAGCACATTTTCCCTGCAGGCTCTAACTTGAAAATTCAATTAAGATTTATTGATAAAAGACTGCACCAGCTAAAATATATTATCCTAATTTAGGAATCCATAAGCATCTCTGTGATTTTTATGCACTATAAATTATATACTTTATGCCTATCTGATGTCCAAATGTGTTGGTAAATGAGGTACCTAAAGCAACATGTAGGGATAGAATATAATTCTGTTAATGTTGAAAAGAGGTGGCATTTGTATGCTAATCATAACAGAGCTTATGTGGACTGTTTTAACAACTTCCATACTAGACTCATTATATTTATATAGCGTCCCTTCTGTCTCCAGTCTTTTACACCTGGCGAATTCACCCACACACCCTAAGACAAACTGAAAGCACCAAGGAAAGTTTTAGGCAATTGCCTCCCCCGATTTCTCTTTCCCAAAACTCATACCTCCTCCAAACCTGCTTTGGTTTTTTTGATAGCCTGCATGTGTAACAGAGTTTCAGGTGAGCTGAATTTAGAACCTTGAATAACAAGCTGGCAGCATTTCTTGGTTTAGGTACCTGTAGCCAGTCCCTTTGGAGATCTTTGTTTTGCTTTTAGTTATGTAAGATGTTCAGGCACCTGTTATCTTGGGGGTAGGTCTCATAACCTGATGTTTTTCCTCAAGACTTCATGGTGTACAGAGCCTGCCTCCAGGGTAAGGCATGGGAAATTTTGCATACTGGTGAAGGAGCCACTTGGGGAAAAAAATATGAACTAGAATTTGAACAACTTCCTTTTTGAGGTTTAACATTGTTAGAAGTTTTCTGACAGATTGAGGTGGTTCAGTCCAAGATTTTTCATTGGAAAAAAGCACCAAGGGCTTTGAAGTAGAACTCTCCTTCAGTGATTTGTGCTTAAGACCCAGCTAACCCAAGAACCTCAATATCCAAAGTAAGCAGTTTTGGTCGAGGCACACATGAGAAATAGGTAATTACTTCAGGAGCTTCCAGTGACGCCCTAGCATGTTATCACCTTTGGGGATCCATGGCTGGATACGTGTAAGTATAAACCTGAAGTCTAACTATGGTATAAACTGTACAGTGCTGAAGAGGTCTGGGCAAGAAAAGATATCACTGTGGCAATAGATAGGTACTCCTCAGATTGTGCAGAACAGATACTCAGTAGAGATAGCTTGTGCGATAGCAAAACACTTCTGGTGCTAAAGGCATCAACAGACTTTTTGGTTCTCTCTCCTCACATCTTTTTGGAAGCTGAACTGACCATTGTGGGCAGTTGCTTGTGGGGAGGCCACAGGAGGTAGACATCAGTGTTTCTGCAAATATAAGAATGAGGTATGCCAAACTGATGAATTAAGTTGTGGTTTCCAGCTCTGTTGACTCCTAGAGTTTTGGCAGCCTCCCTCTACTCCTGTGTCCCTGAGTATAAGCTACTTTTATTGTGAAACTTACTTTTTTTTCCCCCTATGGAAAAAAACAATTAAGCAAAAAAATATATAATTGATAAATTTATTTTTTAAATATCCACATAACTCAAAATGTTAGGAATAATTTTAAAACAAAGAAAATAATATATATATATGTATAATAGCATTTTTTTACAACACTCAGTGTGCTTGGATGAACAGTAGGGAGTTGGCTAACTGAGAAAGATGCTGAGATACAAGGCATTGAATAATGAAAGGGCCATTCTCAGTTTTAGAATGGATAGGGGGCAAGTAGGAGAAGACCTAGATAAAAACAAGACCAAATATAGCCCAGAACTTGAAGTTGTTTGTCTTAACTCTGCTCAAACAGGATTCACACTTACACTCTTTTTTTTTTTTTTTTTTTTTTTTTTTGGTACGCGGGCCTCTCACTGTTGTGGCCTCTCCCGTTGCGGAACACAAGCTCTGGACGCGCAGGCTCAGCGGCCATGGCTCACGGGCCCAGCCGCTCCGCGGCACGTGGGATCTTCCCGGACCAGGGCACGAACCCGTGTCCCCTGCATCTACAGGCGGACTCTTAACCACTGTGCCACCAGGGAAGCCCACACTTCCACTCTTGATGTGGCTGGCACCCAATGAGAAAACAAACCTTTGGACAAAAATAGGTTAGAAAACAAAATGAAAGAAAGCATCCCGTTTTACTAAATCAGATTTTTAAAACAAAATACTTAGTGGTAAAATTAAAAAGAAAAATATAAGCTCTACTTCGGAAAAAAATTATGGAATATAAAAAATTAAATGTATATAGATATATAGTTGACTCTCGAACAACAGGGGTACAAACTGCACAAGTCCACTTATACGATGATTTTTTTTCAATAATAAATCCTACAGTACTACATTCTCTGCAGTTGTTTGAATCTGAGTATGTGGAACCACAGATGCAGAGGATGGACTATAAGTTATAGCTGGATTTTCCAGTGCTCACAGAGTCAGCACCCCAACCCCTACATTGTTCAAAGGTCAACTGTACTTTCATCCAGTGTAGAAAGACTAAATAATACAAACATCAAAGTCATACTATATAGCACAGGGAACTCTACTCAGTATTCTATAATAACCTATATGGGAAGAGAATCTGAAAAAGAATGGATATATGTGTATGTTAACTGCACCACTTTGCTGTACACCTGAAACTAACACAACGTTGTAAATCAACTATACCCCAATATAACATAAAAATTAAATTTAAAAAATAATTATACAAACATGAAAATCTCCCAAAGTTTAATAGGTTAATTCATTATCATCCCAAACAGAATTCCAGAGGTTTCTTCTTTTCTTTTTAACTTGCAAAAATAATAGTAGAGTTCACCTATAAAAATAAATGTCTGAGTAGAGGCAGAAAATCTCTGAAAAAGAAAATTAATACAGAGGTAATATACCTACCAGTAAAACTTCAATATTAAGAAATGTTATTATTAGCCAAAGAATAGATAGCTCTGTGAAACAAAAGAGAATTCAGAAATAAACCTCCAAACAAATAGGAATTTAGTACATAATTTATAAATCTTTTCAAATTATTGAGGGAAAAATGGATTATTCAATAAATGATGTTGGAACAGCTAGGCTACTAATTTAGAAAGATCTCAAAATGAATTCCAAACATGTAAATATTGCACTGTAAAAGTGAAATCATAAAAAGCAAAAAAATTGAATTAAAAAAATAATTTTAGGGACTTCCCTGGTGGCACAGTAGTTAAGAATCTTCTGCCAATGCAAGGGACAGGGGTTCAAGCCCTGGTCCAGGAAGATAGCACAGGCCACAGAGCAACTAAGCCCATGTGCCACAACTACTGAGCCTACACTCTATAGCCCGTGAGCCACAAATTACTGAGTGCACGTGCCACAACTGCTGAAGCCTGCAGGTCTAGAGCCCGTGCTCTGCAACAAGAGAAGCCACCAAAATGAGAAGCCTGTGCACTGCAACGAAGAGTAGCCCCTGCTTGCTGCAACTAGAGAAAGCCCACATGCAGCAATGAAGATCCAATGCAGCCAAAAATAATTAATTTTAAAAAATACTTTAAAAATAATAATTTTAGGGGGACCTTCAGGATGGCAGAGGAGTAAGAGGTGGAGCTCACCTTCCTCCCCACAAATGCATCAAAAATACTTCTACAAGTGGAACAACTCCTACAGAACACCAACTGAACGCTGGCAGAAGACCTCAGACTTCCCAAAAGGCAAGAAAATCCCCACGTACCTGGCTGTGTGGCTGACAGGGTCTTGTTGCTCGGGCCAGGTGTCAGACCTGAACGTTTGAGGTGGGAAAGCCAAGTTCAGGACGTTGGACTACCAGAGACCTCCCAGTCCCCCATAATATCAATCGGTGAGAGCTCTCCCAGAGATCTCGGCTTTAACGCTAAGACCCAGCTCCACCCAATGGCCAGCAAGCTACAGTGCTAGACACCCCATGCCAAACAATGAGCAAGACAGGAACAAAACCCCACCCATTAGCAGAGAGGCTGCCTAAAATCATAATAAGGTCACAAACACCCCAAAACACACTACTACATGCAGACATGCCCACCAGAAAGACAAGATCCAGCACCACCAGAACACGGACACCAGTCCTCTCCACCAGGAAGCCTACACAACCCACTGAACCAACCTCACCCACTGGGGGAAGACACCAAATACAACGAGAACTACAAACCTGCAACCTGCGAAAAGGAGACCCCAAACTCAGTAAGTTAAACAAAATGAGAAGACAGAGAAATATGCAACAGATGAAGGAGCAAGGTAAGAACCCACCAGACCAAACAAATGAAGAGGAAATAGGCAGCCTACCTGAAAGAATTCAGAGTAATGTTAGTAAAGATGATCCAAATTTTGGAAATAGAATGGAAAATTACAAGAAACGTTTAACAAGGACCTAGAAGAACTAAACAGCAAAAAAACATGACGAACAACACAAAAAATGGAATTTAAAATTCTCTAGGAGGAATCAATAGAATAACTGAGGCAAAAGAACAGATAAGTGATGAGGAAGATAAAATAGTGGAAGTAACTACTGCACAGCAGATTAAAGAAAAAAGAATGAAAAAAATTGAGGACAGTCTCAGAGACCTCTGAGATAACATTAAATGCACCAACATTCGAATTATAGGGGTCCCAGAAGAAGAAGAGAAAAAGAAAGGGTCTGGGAAAATATTTGAAGAGATTATAGTTGAAAACTTCCCTAACATAGGAAAAGAAATAGTCAATCAAGTCCAGGAAGGACAGAGAGTCCCATACAGGATAAACCCTAGGAGAAACACACCAAGACACATACTAATCAGACTATCAAAAATTAAAAACATAGAAAAAATATTAAAAGCAGCAAGGGAAAAGCAACAAATAACATACAAGGGAATCCCCATAAGGTTAACAGCTGAGCTTTCATCAGAAACTCTGCAAGCCAGAAGGGAGTGGCAGGACATATTTAAAGTAATGAAAGGAAAAAACCTACAACCAAGATTACCCAGCAAGGATCTCATTCAGATTCCATGGAGAAATTAAAACCTTTACAGACAAGCAAAAGCTAAGAGAATTCAGCACCACAAAACCACCTTTACAACAAATGTTAAAGGAACTTCTGTAGGCAGGAAACACAAGAGAAGGAAAAGACCTACAAAAACAAACCCAAAACAATTAAGAAAATGGTAATAGGAACATACATATCGATAATTACCTTAAACGTAAATGACTTAAATGCTCCAACCAAAAGACATAGATTGGCTGAATGGGTACAAAAACAAGACCTGTATATTTGCTGTCTAGAAGAGACCCACTTCAGGCCTAGGGACACATACAGACTGAAAGTGAGGGGATGGAAAAAGATATTCCATGCAAATGGAAATCAAAAGAAAGCTGGAGTAGCAATACTCATATCAGACAAAATAGACTTTAAAATAAAGACTATTACAAGAGACAAAGAAGGACACTACATAATGATCAAGGGATCAATCCAAGAAGAAGATATAACAATTGTAAATATTTATGCACCCAATACAGAAGCACCTCAATACATAAGGCAAATGCTAACAGCCATAAAAGGGGAAATTGACAGTAACACAATCATAGTAGGGGACTTTAACACCCCACTTTAACCAATGGACAGATCATCCTAAATGAAAATAAATAAGGAAACACAGGCTTTAAATGACACATTAAACAAGATGGACTTAATTGATATTTATAGGACATTCCATCCAAAAACAGCAGATTACACTTTCTTCTCAAGTGCCCATGGAACATTCTCCAGTATAGATCATATCATGGGTCACAAATCAAGCCCTGTTAAATTTAAGAAAATTGAAATCATGTCAGGTATCTTTTCCAACCACAACACTACGAAAGTAGATATCACTTACAGGAAAAAAACTAAAAAATACGAACACATGGAGACTAAACAATACGCTACTAAATAACCAAGAGATCACTGAAAAAATCAAAGAGAGAATCAAAAAATACCTAGAAACAAATGACAATGAAAACGTGACGACCCAAAACCTATGGGATGCAGCAAAAGCAGTTCTAACAGAGAAGTTTATAACAGTACAATCCTACTTCAAGAAACAAGAAAAATCTCAAATAAACAACCTAACCTTACACCTAAATCAATTAGAGAAGGAAGAACAAAAGAAACCCAATGTTAGCAGAAGGAAAGAAATCATAAAGATCAGATCAGAAATAAATGAAAAAGAAATGAAGGAAGCAATAGCAAAGATCAATAAAACTAAAAGCTGGTTCTTTGAGAAGATAAACAAAATTGATAAACCATTAACAAGACTCATCAAGAAAAAAAGGGAGAAGACTCAAATCAACAGAATTAGAAATGAAAGAGGAGAAGTAACAACTGACACTGCAAAAATACAAAGGATCATGAGAGATTACTACAAGCAACTCTATGCCAATAAAATGGACAACCTGGAAGAAATGGACAAATTCTTTGCAAAACACAACCTTCCAAGACTGAACCAAGAAGAGATAGAAAATATAAACAGACCAATCACAAGCACTGATATTGAAACTGTGGTTAAAAATCCTCCAACAAACAAAAGCCCAGGACCAGATGGCTTCACAGGTAAATTCTATCAAACATTTAGAGAAGAGCTAACACCTATCCTTCTCAAACTCTTCCAAAATATAACAGAGGGAGGAACACTCCCAAACTCATTCTACGAGGCCACCATCACCCTGATACCAAAAGCACACAAGATGTCACAAAGAAAGAAAACTACAGGCCAATATCACTTTTTAACATAGATGCAAAACTCCTCAACGAAATACTAGCAAACAGAATCCAACAGCACATTAAAAGGGTCATACACCGTGATCAAGTGGGGTTTATCCCAGGAATGCAAGGATTCTTCAATATATGCAAATCAATCGGTGTGATACACCATAATAACAAATTGAAGGAGAAAAACTTTATGATCATCTCAGTAGATGCAGAAATAGCTTTTGACAAAATTCAACACTGATTTATGATACAAACTCTCCAGAAAGTAGGCATAGAGGGAACTTACCTCAACATAATAAAGGCCATATATGACAAGCCCACAGCCAACATCGTTCTCAATGGTGAAAAATTAAAACCATTTCCTCTAAGATCCAGAAAAAGACAAGGTTGCCCACTCTCACCACTGTCATTCAACATTGGTTTGGAAGTTTTAGCTACAGCAATCAGAGAAGAAAAAGAAAGAAAAGGAATCCAAATCGGAAAAGAAGAAGTAAAACTGTCACTGTTAGCAGATGACATGATACTATACATAGAGAATCCTTAAGATGTTACCAGAAAACTACTAGAGCTAATCAATGAATTTGGTAAAGTAGCAAGATACAAAATTAATGCACAGAAAACTCTTGCATTCCTATACATTAACAACAAAAAATCTAAAAGAGAAATTAAGGAAACACATTTACCGTTGCAACAAAAAGAATAAAATACCTAGGAATAGGGCTTCCCTGGTGGCGCAGTGGTTGAGAGTCTGCCTGCTGATGCAGAGGACACGGGTTCGTGCCCCAGTCCGGGAAGATCCCACGTGCCACGGAGCGGCTATGCCCGTGAGCCATGGCCACTGAGCCTGCGCGTCCGGAGCCTGTTGCTCCGCAACAGGAGAGGCCACAACAGTGAGAGGCCCGTGTACCGCAAAAAAAAAAACAAACAAACAAAAACAAAAACCTAGGAATAAACCTACCTAAGGACGCAAAAGACCTGTATGCAGAAAACTATAAGACACTGATGAAAGAAATTAAAGATGATACAAACAGATGGAGAGATATACCATGTCTTGGAATGGAAGAATCAACATTGTGAAAATGACTATACTACCCAAAGCCATCTACAGATTCAATGCAATCCTTATCAAACTGCCAACAACATTTTTCACAGAACTAGAACAAAAGATTTCACAGTTTGTATGGAAACACAAAAGATCCTGAATAGCCAAAGCAGTCTTGAGAAAGAAAGATGGAGCTGGAGGAATCAGACTCCCTGACTTCAGACTATACTACAAAGCAACAGTAATTAAGACAGTATGGTACTGGCACAGAAACAGAAATATAGATCAATGGAACAGGATAGAAAGCCCAGAGATAAATCCACACGCATATGGTCAACTTATCTTTGATAAAGGAGGCAAGAATATACAATGGATAAAAGACAGCCCCTTCAGTAAGTGCTGGGAAAACTGGATAGCTACATGTAAAAGAATGAAATTAGAACACTCCCTAACACCATACACAAACATAAACTCAAAGTGGATTAAAGACCTAAACGTAAGGTTAGACACTATAAAACTCTTAGAGGAAAACATAGGCAGAACACATTTATGACATAAATCACAGCAAGATCCTTTTTGACCCACCTCCTAGAGAAATGGAAAGAAAAAGAAAAATCAATGTTACCTAATGTAACTTAAAAGCTTTTGCACAGCAAAGGAAACCATAAACAAGACAAAAACCAACCCTTAAAATGGGGGAAAATATTTGCAAATGAAGCAACTGACAAAGGATTACCTCCAAAATATACAAGCAGCTCATGCAGCTCAATATCAAAAAACAAACAACGCAATCCAAAAATGGGCAGAAGACCTGAACAGACATTTCTCCCAAGAAGATATACAGATTGCCAACAAACACATGAAAGGATGCTCAACATCACTAATCATTAGAGAAATGCAAATCAAAATTACAATGAGGTATCACCTCACACCAGTCACAATGGCCATCATCAAAAAATCTACAAACAATAAATGCTGGAGAGGGTGTGGAGAAAAGGGAACCCTCTTGCACTGTTGGTGGGAATGTAAATTGATACAGCCACTATGGAGAACAGTATAGAGGTTCTTTAATAAACTAAAAATAGAACTACCATATGACACAGTAATCCCACTACTGGGCATAAACCCTTAGAAAATCATAATTCAAAAAGAATCGTGTACCACAGTGTTCATTGCAGCACTATGTACCCTAGCCAGGATATGGAAGCAATCTAAGTGTCCATCCACAGATGAATGGATAAAGAACATGTGACACCTGTGTACAATGGAATATTACTCCACCATGAAAAGAAACGAAATTGAGTTCTTTTTAGTGAGGTGGATGGACCTAGAGTTTGTCAAACAGAGTGAAGTAAGTCAGAAAGAGAAAAGCAAATACTGTATGCTAACACATATATATGGAATGTTAAAAAAAAAAATGGTTCTGAAGAACCTAGGGGCAGAACAGGAATAAAGACGCAGACGTACAGAATGAACTTGAGGACACGGGGAGGGGGATGGGTAAGCTGGGACGAAATGAGGGAGTGGCATGGACGTGTATGCACTACCAAATGTAAAATAGATAGCTAGTGGGAAGCAGCCACATAGCACAGGGAGATCAGCTCGGTGCTTTGTGACCACATAGAGAGGTGGGTTAGGGAGGGTGGGAGGGAGACGCAAGAGGGAGGGCATGTGGGGATATGTTTTTACATATAGCTGATTAACTTTGTTGTACAGCAGAAACTAGCACAACATTGTAAAGCAATTATACTCCAATAAAGATGCTAAAAAATAATAATTTTAGAGTAGGAGGCTTTTTATGGGAAGATTGAAAATCTAGAAGTCATTAAGGAATAGATTAATATGTTTGCCTACATAAAAACTAAGGGGTCATGCAAGACAAAACCAATACTACAAATAAAGATAAAATACAACCAACTAACTCGAGAAAAAATTACTTGTAATACATATCAGTAAAATTCTAATTTCTTTAATATACAAAAGCACTTGCTATTCAATGAGAAGAAAAGCAACCACAAAGACAAAAATTGACGTATAGACTTACAAATCTATTTAAAATATTTTATTTAACGAAGAAATGATACAAGCACAAAACAAAGTCTCCTTAATGAGTCTTAATTCTAGTAGGTATGCCTGATTCTCAGCTGGTAAACCCTTGTGGGGCTGTGCTAGTTGCTTACAACTTGTGCCCAATCTGATTGGTGAGAACTCATTCCCTTCCCAGTTAAAGTGAAAAACAAAAGTACCTAATAGTATAATTCCTGGTTATTTAAAAGAATTAAAAAGACATATGTGTGTTTACTTTTAAGGATATTCATTTTCTATGTATCTGGTTCCAATTAACTGATTTGTTCCCTATACTTTTCACTGAACGTAATACAAGATGATTACTAATGAATGATTCCTTTTACTTGCATGCGTGATTTTTAGAACTTTATTTTGTAGATATACATTGGGGGAGCTCTGCTCTTTTAAGGTATTACATTCCTTGAATTCATATTTTAATATAATTTCATAATAATGTACTAGTATATGGATAGAAAATTCTGGAGGGATACATAAGAAACTGTTAACAGCGGTTATCTCTGGACAGTGGAAGTGGAAGTGAGTGGGGTAGGAGATTTTATATTTCATTTCATACTTCTGTGTATTCATTTAAGTTTTTTTTTATCATGTGCCTATTTTCTATAATGTTCATAATAATTTAAATTGAAACAAAAGAATACAATCTTCTAGAATACCAGCTTTGAACTCCTATCTTCCAGGCCTGTCTCCCTACATTCCTAGTGTAGGAAATAACAAATTTGGTTTTCCTGGTTTTTATTCTCAGTTCTCTGACTCCGTTCGCATTTGGTCTGGCTCCTGTTTCTCTAGCTCTCCAGGTAACCACCTCATGTGGTTTAACATGTGGTTCATCTGCTTGCTTAACTGGCACCCAAACCTGAAAGAAGGTCAGACCAAAGTTTCATAAAGTTCAATAACAAGTAACATTATCACTTAGGAAGAGCTATTGTAACAACAAAAAGGAACATTTGATAAAATTGACTTCATTAAGATGCTCAATATCTAATTTAGGGTTGAAGATAAAAACTGGTTGCTGTTGTTTTCATGCTTTTATTATGAAATTGTAAGATGACTATGGATCTTACGTGGTTTAGGGCTGCGTGAACAGATGCATACCTTGCTCAGATTCACTCACACCGCGGAACGACCATACCAGTTACAAAATAGCAGAGGAAGTTGGTAATTGTTTCCATTCTGGCCTTCAATGGGCCCACTTTCGTTGCCACACAGTCTAGAGAATATATGGGAATATTGTTTCAGATTGACTCGGGCCATGGGTATTGATAGTTGGCAAGGGAGAATTTTTTATCCGTCTATTCCCGACCCCTCAACCCCATGATTGGTTTCCTCTCACCATTTTTTTTTTTTTTGCGGTATGTGGGCCTCTCACTGTTGTGGCCTCTCCCGTTGCGGAGCACGGAGCACGGAGGCTCCGGATGCGCAGGCTCAGCGGCCATGGCTCACGGGCCCAGCCGCTCCACGGCACGTGGGATCCTCCCGGACCGGGGCACGAACCCGTGTCCCCTGCACCGGCAGGCGGACCCTCAACCACTGCGCCACCAGGGAAGCCCTCCTCTCACCATTTTTAAATAGCAGTTTCTTCGCCATTTACTCCCACCTGTCAGGTCTGGGATGAATACTTTTCATCTCTGTTACTGTGATCATTTACCCTGAGTTGTTAACACACAGCCAATAATAAATGATGGCATTCCTGACATTTTCACAAGGAATAAAACAGTGTATGTAGGTGTACATGTCAATTTTTTGATGTCCAAACTCATTTCCTGCTTTTTCTAACCTTTATTTTTTGCCTTTATAGCTCACATCTATTTCTGAGCAGGGTTTGCTAGGTAAAAACTTCCTGATTTGTTGACATCTTTTGGCTGAATAACTGTCAGATTCCCATTTGGCCTTTATACTTTCTTCAGCTCCAAGTGGATAAACACTAAAGGGGAAAAAAACCCGATATTCAGAACTAGCTTAAATAGCAATTTTTTCCCGCTCTGCCAAAGTCAGTAGTGGTATTGCAGTTCCAATTAATAAATGTGGTTTGGTGCAGCCAAAACACACTTATTATTTTTTTCAGTAATTATATTAAGACAGTATTAAAATGATTATTCAGGTACGCTACTCCTTAAGGACAAATGAGATTCTATAAAACTGTCTGGAAAGCTACTTGAAATCCTACTTGATATTTTAATTACAGAACTGGAGATACTACCATGGAAAGCAAATTCTTCAGTGACCTGAGTCAAAAGCTTTCTGGAAAGAAGAGATTGCTATGGTGATCATTACTGTGGTTTGCTGGGCCCTGTCAGATAATGACATTCCAGATTATCATTGCACCTAGTGATCGACTCTTTGCCTTCAGGTTTTGACGATTTGGATGGATTTTAGCGGTGCCTTCTCTACTTTATGATCTACCCTTTCATTATTTCCTTCCATTACACAATCTTAAGAATTTCTCTTTTGCCAGAGTATGTCCAGGTTCTACGTAGAACTCTCCTCCGTCGTATGCTTTTAAAATGTGTTTATGGACCTGCCCAGATATGTGACTAACACATGGCGTATTCCTCAAGATTTTTATTTGTGTTCCTTCAAATATGTGTTAGTTCCCTGTTTTACCAATTTTTTAAGTTTGAAATTTCATATATTGAATAATAATGTCTACTATCTACTATAAATAATAATATTTCACACATAATAAACCTCACTATTAATGTATAAAGTATGAGATATTAGCAACAGAACTTTAATTAATATTCAACCAGCCTTAGAAAGACTGCTCCCATTTTTATGTGAAAATCTACATTATCTATGATGTAAAGGGAAAAGACTGAAATTTTACTTGCTAGCATCATAATTCTTGGGAAGTGATAATAATGCTATGTAAGTTTTGCAAAAATATTATTACATAAGAAATTTAAATGTTTTAACATTTTAAAAAATAGGTTCTTAAATTTAAGATACATGCATTTGCAATATGGATGGAAAGTTTCTTGAGATCTAATTTTAACTACCTGCCTTGTAACCTGTATATTTTGTGATGAAATATAATTATTGATGATTACTAATAAATAGGTGACTCATCAATTTTTTTGCTTATTTATTAGTTATATTATTAGCTCCATCAAAGAATAATTATTTATAATTATTACATTACATTTAGTTTTTTCCTTCCAAATACCTTTATAATACAGGATCTCTAAAGCTAAAAATAAAAGCAAAAACATAATTGTGAGCACATCTTTTTCCTTTATATGCCTCATGTATGTTCTCCTTCTGGAACTTCCTTTGAAGCTGTGACTGTCCAAAAGATGGAAGAGGAAAGCAATAGAAAGAAATCAAAATTTCACTGCAGCTGTTTAATATTATTGTAAAGTCAATTCACCAACTTTAAAAAAATAGTGATAGGAAGTAGTGAGAAAAGAGATCAGATATAATAAGTTAACAGCGGTTTGAATGAAAGGCTAAGAAACTTGGATTTAATTCTACAAGTAAAAGGAAGTCAGCGAAATTTCCTGATGAGGGAATTGACATAGTAAAAAATTATCTTTTCAAAGATTAATGTGCAATTCTGTCACAAATTAATAAGAGTGAAAAGAGGTGGAAAACAAAAGGATATAGGAATCTGGTTACAGTCGTCCTAGCCAGGGGACCTGACTGCCCAAAGTAAAGTAGTTATTACGTAGAGGCAGATAGCATTTAACAAATATTATAAAGAAGAAATGGGCAGAGCTTTAGGAATGATTGTTATGGGTGACAAATAAGAAGGAAAGATAAAAGAGACTCTCAGGCAATGGGCTCACTTATTAGGGCAGCAGAGCTAACAAATATATATGTATATTTTTATGTAAGGACATCTTTTTAAGAAAGTCATAGCCACCTACAGGACAGTAGTTGTAACTTAAAAATCCAATCATGGGGAGAAATACATAGTAACAGACAACTGCCATTAACTCAATAATGCTTTTAGATGAAATTGTATTTTATGAATCACAACAGCCTTTATGTCTGTTTACATTGTACACAATTTGACCCTTCTGCATATTGACATTGATATGAATGCTACCCTCGGAGTTGTGCAGTGCACAGTCTACCCTACTGTACACAGTGTCCGTGATGACAGCATCTACACATCTTTGGAAACAGTTGAGCAAAACTGGAGGAAACCCATTTATTCAGTTCTCAGTTACTATCTAATTCAAAATGGCTTCAGGGATGCTTTGCAAGGACTCCTTAATTCCCCAGGGGACAGTCATCCATAGATTGGCTACCAATAAAAGGAAGAGAAACAGGAGGATTATATTGATGTAAACAGTGATGGGAAAGTTCATAGAAGGAAGGACTCTTCTCCCCACCAAATCCCTAGACTCTCTGCTTTCTAAGATAAAGTTTGAGCTAAGAATTACCTCCTATATATTAGTTTCCTAGGGCTGCTGTGAAATAATTATAACAAACTTGGTGTCTTAAAACAGACATTTTTTCTCCCACAGTTTTAGAGGCCAGAAGCCCAAAAATCAAGGTGTCTGTAGGGTCCTGCTCCCTCTGAAGGCTCTAGGGAAAAATCCTTTCTTGCGTCTTCCAGCTTCTGGTAATTCCCAGCAATCCTTGGCATTCCTTGGCTTTTATCCACATAGTTCTAATCTCTGCCTCTGTCTTCATACAGCCTTCTCTGTGTATCTCTATGCCTGTTCACTTCTTCTAAGGACACCTAACATTGGATTTAGGGCCCACCCTGACCCAATATGACCTTATCTCAAGATCCTTAACTAATTACATCTGCAAAGACCCTATTTCCAAATAAAGTTACATTCTGAGGCTCTGGGTGGACTTGAATTTGAGGAGTACACGATTGAACCCATCACACGTCTATAACTAAAAACCTAAATATTTCACAGGCATGCTCTCAAGTCTTTTAAAGAAAATGTTACATTTTTACAGTTGCTGTGTTTTGCAAAGGTAAAGAAGCAATATGTTCCTATTCTGAAGCTCAAATAGGAAAATAATAGCCGCAAGGCTACATTGGGAGTGGGTTAAAGCAAACATGTTTTGATCGAACAAAACCACACAGGGCACTAAAGAAAAGGCAAGGTCTCCAGGCTCCTGCTTCAGCCTCTTGAGAACAAAGCCTTCCCCTGCATGGTGACTTTTACTTGCATACCTTTCCCTACCTGTGATAGACAAGTCCTGCTTTTAATTCACCATGAAAGAAGGAAATAAAGGAAAGAAGATAGGACATAATTCCACAAGCTTGTTATCTGACTTTCTTTTCATAAAACAAAAACCTTTTATTTTGTTGTTAATTGATGTTTAAATTGTACAGTTAGTTGCTATCTTGATCTTTCTTTCTCTCGTTCAGCATATTCATTCACTGAAGCCTGATTGGAATATTTTATCTAAAACACTCTGATTCTTTATTAATGTAGAATAGAATGTGTGGGATTTTTGAAATATTAGTTTATAATTCTTTTTGAAGTTTGTATAAAGTTTTGGACTTTAAAAAATCCACCACAGTATTTTTCCTAATATGAATTATTTATCCTGTGCATAAAAATGTAGAAGAGGGTTTAAGTAAGAAAGAATTTTTGATTTATAAAACTATCTTTGTTCTTACTCTTTGTTGCTTTCACATTTTCATGTAGCAAATTAAAGGAAAAACTACATTAGTGTAGGAATTCAATATCCTTTTCCTATGTAATACTAAGTTTGTTCTCCTGTCTAAATTAAATAAGAATGGAAGAAATATGTTTATCCAGAATAATAGGGTCTGTTGGTAAAGAGATGTGTAAAACTCTGCCCCTGCCATTGAAGTGCTGAAAAAACTAGTGGTAAAAAAAAAATTATAATGTAATGTGATGCATGCTACAGTAGTGATGTTTACATATTGCTACGACATTATGAAGGACAAGTTGGTTGAAGATTTGAGCTAAATCTGGAAGGATAAAAAAGACTTTGCCAGGCAGAGTACATTGGAGAAGAATGTTCTAGGCAAAATAAACAGCTGTGCTAATTCATGGAGTATGTTGTGTTCAGAAAATTTTAAGAAATTTATGGTGTCTAAAGAATCGGGTTTGTGTAGCAGATGGAAAATAGCAGGAAGTGAGGATAAGATGATAAAGCAGATTGGGATCATGTTATGTGTAGTAGGAATAATGTTTTAGAAATACTAAATCAGTGCATTGTAATATCCCCATTAAAGCATGTTCCTTTGCATTCTTGCACTTCCAGTGTCAAGCCATGAAGTTTATCAAGCCATGGTAGGGGAAATACTGTAAAATAAAAGAGTCTTTGATTTGCTTTAGGTATCAAAGCAGACTTTCTTGACTTTTTCAGGAAGATAGTAATTGAGAGACAGGTTTTATAAGAGAGAGAAAAGGACTTACTAAATTCCTCAATCTCTCCCTTAATATTTCAAAAGCCAGCCTATACAGTTTGTGTAAGGCGAGCCAATACAGGCAGGAAGGTTAAATTGGAAGCATCTGCCCCTTTCAGTCTTGTACATTATACAGAAGGACAAGAAATAGAAAGAGTGACACCTGAAGGATGTCTCTCTCCTCTTTCCTCCTGGTTTCTGCTTTGAGAGAGCAGAGGGACTGCAGGTAAAAGGTGTGGCATGAGAGAGAAGGGCATTTATTTGTTTGTTTGTTTATAATTATTTTCTTTTTTAATTTTTATTTTATAGTGAAGTATAGTTGATTGACAATGTTGTATTAGTTTCAGGTGTACAGCAAAGTGATTCAGTTATACATATACATATATCCATTCTTTTTCAGATTCTTTTCCCATATAGATTATTACAGAATACTGAGTAGAGTTCCCTGTGCTATATAGTAGGTCCTTGTTGATTATCTATTTTATATATAGTAGTGTATAAATGTTAATCCCAAACTCCTAATTTACACCACCTTTCCCCTTTGGTAACCATAAATTTGTCGAAGTCTGTGAGTCTGTTTCTGTTTTGTAAATAAGTTTATATGTATTGTTTTTTTAGATTCCACATATAAGTAATAGCATATGATATTTGTCTTTCTCTGTCTTACTTCACTTAGTACGATAATCTCCAGATCCATCCATGTTTCTGCAGATGGCATTATTTCATGCTTTTTAATGGCTGAGTAATATTCCATTGTATATCTGTACCACATCTTTATTCATTCATCTTTGGATGGACATTTAGGTTGCTTCCATGTCTTGGCTATTGTAAATAGTGCTGCAATGCACATTGGGATGCATGTATCCTTTCAAACCATGTTTTTCTCCAGATATATGCCCAGCAGTAGGATTGCTGGATCATATGATAGCTCTATTTTTAGTTTTTTAAGGAATCTCCGTACTGTTCTCCAATTTACATTCCCACCAACAGTGTAGGAGGGTTCCCTTTTCTCCATATCCTCTCCCGCATTTATTATTTATAGACATTTTGTTGATAGCCATTCTGACTGGTGCGAGGCGATACCTCACTGTGGTTTTGATTTGCATTTCTCTAATAATTAGCAATGTTGAGCATCTTTTCACGGCCTTCTGTATGTGAGGGAAGGGCATTTAGAAACATTGACAGCAATTACAAAGGCCAAGGACATTGGACCTAGGGACTTTTAGGAGCAGCATTGGGAGGCTACTGGCCTGGGAGAACCCCACCCTACACAGTGTCCAACATGGCATGGGAACCGTGGTGTGGAGGTGGGGATATATCATGATCACATAATCGGAGGCACATCTCCTGGCTGCTCATGGCCTATACGTGTCCTCCAGTGACCCCAGAAATTCCTGAATGCTTTAGAGAGGGAACCTGAAAGTGCTGAGAGAGCCAGTAGACCAGCATAGCCTGGAATCATAGAAAGAACACTGTGAGAAAACTTAACGGCCCAGGGCAAACGACCAGGCTTCAGTAGTTCATGCCACTATATCACCCCCCAAAGTTGCACCTCAACGCTCACTAGTCCAAGGAAAATACTCATCCAGATTTTCACAGCAGAAATTCACCAATTATCCAACTAACATGTATTTTTTGAGTAGCTAGATGCTTTAATGTGAGGATACAGAGATGAACGAGACAGGCAGAACTTTCTGATGAAGTGATTTTTGACTTGAGCCTTGAATGGTGAGAAGCAGGCAGTACATGCAGATCTTGGGGAAGGTCTGAAGTGGGCTAGAGCACTGTGAATGAGAAGGACAGTGGCAAGAGATGAAGTCAGAGAGGGAGGCAGAAAGGGAAGACATAGGTAGGGCCTTGTAGGCCTTGGTAGAGAGTTTGGCTTTTATTCTGAAGGCAGTCATGAAAGGGAGTGACATGATCTGATTTACCCATTAGAAAGACAATTCTGGGGCTTCCCTGGTGGCGCAGTGGTTGAGAGTCCGCCTGCCGATGCAGGGGACACGGGTTCATGTCCCGGTATGGGAGGATCCCACGTGCCGCGGAGTGACTGGGCCCGTGAGCCATGGCCGCTGAGCGTGCGCATCCGGAGCCTGTGCTCCGCAACGGGAGACGCCACAACAGTGAGAGGCCCACGTACCGCCAAAAAAAAAAATTTCGATTTTTTTTACCTACGACACAGTAAGTGAGGGCTTAACAGATCAGCCCTAGAGAAAAATAAATTTCATTTTCTTTGATCACCTGAGTATAGTGTGAATAAACCTGAGATATATAATCTTCATATATAATTTTAAGCCCAGCAGTTCTTATGATAAATACTTGTTCTTGTTACTCTTCTAAAATGAAATTCATGGATGATAAAACTGACCTACACATGGTTTCAAAAAATCAAGATAATATTTAACGTCATATATAAGAGAAATGAAAGTAACTTATAATAACATGTATTTCAATATATCAATGCTTGGGCACAACTACACTAGAAAACATGAAGTAGTCAGATGCTTACATCTATATAGAGACTCACCATAAATGTGCTAGCCACAAATGAAGATGTGCTTTGGGCAACTCAGATACCCCAAGCATCATCCACCATCAGTGTTAGGATTCTCAAAAATGGCAAACAACTTTTGTAAAGTTGTGAACAAAACTAAGTACCTACTTCCCTGAATTTACACACTTCCCCTCCTGTAAAATGTCTGCTTAAATGCTTATACAAGTTTCCCACTTACATGAATTTCTTGGGGGACATTTAAAAGATGTGCCGAGGGCTTCCCTGGTGGCGCAGTGGTTGAGAGTCCGCCTGCCGATGCAGGGGACATGGGTTCGTGCCCCGGTCCGGGAGGATCCCACATGCCGCGGAGCGGCTGGGCCCGTGAGCCATGGCCGCTGAGCCTGCGCGTCCGGAGCCTGTGCTCCGCAACGGCAGAGGCCACAGCAGTGAGAGGCCCGCGTACCGCAAAAAAAAAAAAAGATGTGCCGAACATGAAACAAACTTTTATTAAGCAAGACTGTCCATGCGTTGTAGAACATCTAGCCTCCCTGGCCCTGCCCAGTGAGAGCCAGTAGTACTCCTAATCCTTGTGACAATCAAAAATATACTCACAAATTTGCAAATATCCCTAGGGAACAGTATTACTCCCCTTGAGGACCACTTTTTAAGTGATATAAGACTACTTTTTAGTTAATAGAGAGCCAATGAAAAATTGTAAATAGCAAGGTGTTCACACACCAGTGTTTTGGAAGACAGCCCCCGATGGCATTGTACAGATTGAAATAGGTAGAAGTTAGTGGTTAAGAGTTCCTTTAGGTAGCTGTTGCAATATTTTGGATAATAGATGATAAAAGCCTAGATTAAGATCATAGCATTATGAAGATAGAAGAAGAATCATAATCTGGAGACAGTCCAAAGCAAAATGAAAAAATTTGAAGGTCAATTATACATAGATTGGGGAAGAAAGAGAAATACAGAATGGCTCTGAGCTTTCTAATTTGGGAGATCAGGTAAGTGATAATGCCATTAGCCATGTTAATGAATACAGGAAGAGAACCAGATTGGAAGCACAAAGGGTAGAAGCTAAATTAAATTTCATTTCATGAATATACAGCCTGAAGAAGCTGCAAGACATTTTTTGCTTTCACCCAATTTACTACCATTAGTTCATTCAACAAATATGCATTGACTACCAACTATGTGCCCGTCACTGGATTTGTGGCAGTAAGACAGTCGTGCTCTCTGCCCTCAAGAAATTTACTATCTAATGAGAGAAAAAGACTTTTCAACTAATAATTACACACATAATCATATAATTATAGTTAGTGCAGTTGTGATAAATATACCAAAGGGTTTGGCATCCAGTGAAAAGTTGACCTAATTAGTCTGGGCAGTAGGGAGATGCTCGCCATTCCTGCCAGAGAGGCTCTAGCAATCTTTATGCCCTCCAGCTTCTTAACCATGCTTTACATCACTCTGCACTGCCAGAGTGTGACACTGGTTGAGAATTATTGAGATGACCTATTGTACTATTTCCTTAGCTATTGTCTTCTTGCGGTCTCTGAGCCAGCCTTGCAACCTTTATTACCCATCATGGCTTTCATGTGAGAATACCCACAACTAAACTCATTGGGGAAAAATAAAATAAGTCACTTTTCCTGATCCAAATCTGACTTTTTCTTGCCAAACACCTCTTAACTTTGGGTTGGAGCTGTGAGAGCAACTTTTTGAAGTCTCATAGTCATATGTGGAGCTGGCTTCTCACACCTTTGTCCCTCTGGCAGATAATTGTCAGGTACACTTGGGGATGTCTACCTGCCTCTCAAAATCACCGCTCCCACCATCCCCAGAAAACTCCACCTTCACTTTCCCGATTCATATGGGCAGCGCACATGGAAGCTGGTTCAGAAAAATCAAACAGGTCCTCAGCCAGAATCCTTGTGAGTGTTTGTGGCAGCACACAGGAACAGTGAGAAGATCACCTGACACTCCCTAGACCCCCAAAGGGAATCAATCCCAAGGGAATCCTCACACCTGTGAAGAAATGCTGTTGCAGCAGTCTCTCAAGTGAGACAAAGTTTCTGTTAGAATAGAAACTGGAGGTGTAACATAAACTTTGATGAGTTATAAGACTCTGTGGATGAAATAAGTTTCTACTTAAAATCTGGCCATCTGATGTTCATAACATTTCTCTTCAGTCAGTATTGACTTGGCCAGAGTCATGGCATCAATACAGGGAAAATGTGGAAGATTTTCCATGTTTTACAATTTTCGCTGCAAAACTGTTTTAAAGGTAATTTTAATGTAAGTCACTACACTTTCTAACTCACAATTTGAAAAATCAGTGTTTACGTGAACTTCTGAAAGTTGCCCCTGACCCAAACCACACACACACACACACACACACACACACACACACCCTACTTTCTTTTTTTTTTTTTTTTTTTTTTTGCGGTACGCGGGCCTCTCACTGTTGTGGCCTCTCCCGCTGCGGAGCACAGGCTCCGGACTCGCAGGCTCAGCGGCCATGGCTCACGGGCCCAGCCACTCCGTGGCATGTGGGATCTTCCTGGACCGGGGCACGAACCCGTGTCCCCTGCATCGGCAGGCGGACTCTCAACCACTGCCCCCTACTTTCCTTTAATAGAACAAATCTAGAATATTATAATACAGTGCAAATAAAAATTTTAACATCTATCTTTTAAAGACATCTTCTCAGTTCTAAAAGATCATGAATTCATAAAGCCCCAATCATTCTCCAAACACATGGTAGCTCTGTTAAGAAAACCTAGGTAATTAGAAAGTATATGAAATCTTAATTAATTAAATAGAGGTGCTTCCAGAGATGAAGAGGGCAGTTTTGCCTCTGTAATATACCATGTTACTGTCATCATTGACAATTTGAACACTGTAGACACAGGCATCTCTATGTAGAAGATAGTGTCTATGGGGGCTTCCCTGGCAGTCCAGTGGTTAAGACTCCACGCTTCCACTGCAGGGGGCACGGGTTTGACCCCTGGTCAGGGAACTAAGACCCCACATGCTGCGTGGCGCAAACTAAGAGAGAAAAAAAAAGAAGATAGTGTGTACGGAATATCTATAGGAGAGTAATTCATTTGTGCTGATGTCTAACTAGAACACTGTAAAAAATTAAGTACCAAAATACACCAACTATTTTAAACAAATAGAAATAATATCATGTATATGCACACATTATTATTATGTTTTAATTACAGTTCCAATGAAGACTAAATCAGTTGCATTTCTGATGTTAGGTGTGCCTTTTAAAACAATATTATTTCTATTTCAGTTACAATGATGACTGTGGAAATATTGAACTATCTTAATAATTGGGCTCAGAAAAGAGCTGATGATAGATCCAAATCCTTGGGTATATATTCAAACAAAATATATATAAATAATGAAGTCTCACTTAGCTATAATCTCTCTGGGAGCCTCTTTGCAAATTCAGAAATGAGAACCTGGAAAACACAAGCTGATGCAATATTCTAAAACATCCTCCAGGGAAAAAGACATCTACACAACAAGCATAGCAAATGAATTGTGTTCAAGACTTTAAACCAAAATGTTAATGCTAAAAGAGCAATATAGGATCATGAAAGTAAAATTATTTCACATTATCACTTTAAACCATTCTCTCTGGGGACTTCAGTAATTACTTTCAAGAATATATTCATTACAGGAAAATTGAAAGTTATAGTTATTTTGTCTTGGTTTTTAATAAAAGTATTGCTTTTATAATAGCATTGGACTTAAAAGAAATGAAACTAACCCCCCCCCCATACCAAAAGCATGGTATTATTTAAAAAGCTCCCTCTTTGGTCACACTGACCTGAAAAATAATAAGGCAAGCTTAAGGTTCATGATAAATCCCATGGGATTGAGAAGATTTTTATGAATATGAATATGAAAGTTTCTATGAGAAACATTTGCATTTTGCTACTGCATAAAAAAAAAAGCAAGTTGCAAATGAGGTAGAGAGAACTTAATTAAAATCATTTTACCAAATTTTAATTCTTGAGTACCTACCAAACCATTGTGATAATATTCTTATTGACTAGTTAACATGGAAAAAAACTTTTTAATTTTTAATTTTAAGTAGATTTTTGAAAGTATAAATGATCCTCACCCTAATATCAGTTTATAGTTTAAAATGATAATATATGATAATTAGGATATCTTCTGAATTACTTGTAGAAAGTAATCACTGTTAATTTTTTTTATATTTTAATGTATCCAATGGAAAAAATAGTTCTGTGAATTTAGCAAGACATAAAAACTTGTTCCATAGGTAAAATTCTTCTGCATGGACTTCCCTGGTGGTGAAGTGGTTAAGAATCCACCTGCCAATGCAGGACACGGGTTTGATCCCTGGTCTGGGAAGATCCCACATGCCGCGGAGCAACTTAGCCCTTATGCCACAACTACTGAGCCTGCGCTCTAGAGCCCGTGAGCCACAACTGCTGAGCCCACATGTCACAACCACTGAAGCCTGCGCACCTAGAGTCTGCACTTTGCAACAAGAGAAGCCACCGCAATGAGAAGCCTGCACACAGCAACGAAGAGTAGCCCCCACTCGCCGCAACTAGAGAAAGCCTGCATGTAGCAACAAAGACCCAACGCAGCCAAAAAAAAAAAAAAAAAAGAATAAAAAATATATATTCTTATGCATTATTCAGTACTTATATACTATTTTTTGCACTAATATGTCTGACAGAGTACTTAAAAAATTTAGAATCCTCGATAGAACAGGAAGAACTCATATGTTACCTAATATTAAGGTAGACAAAATAATGATCCACCAAAGCTGTCCATGTCCTAATTCCCAAAACCTGTGAATAAATTAGGTTACATGGCAAAAGGGAATTAAGGAATAAAGTTGCAGATAGAATTAAAGTTGCTAATCAGATGGATTTGTAGTGTGGTGGTTATCCTGCATTATCTAGGTGGGCCCAGTGTAATCACAACGTACTTAGGAGTAGAAGAGGGAAGCAGAAGAGTTAGAATCAGAGAGAGATTTGAAGATGCTATGCTGCTGGCTTTGAAGATGGAGGAAGGGGCCACAAACAATGCAGGCAGCTTCCAGAAGAAGGAAAAGGCAAGGAAATGGATTCTCCCCTAGAGCCCCCGGAAGGAATGCAGTCCTGCTAGCAGCTTGACTTTAGCCCAGTAAGACCCATTTTGGACTTCAGACCTCCAGTACTGTAAGAAAATAACTTTGTGTTGTTGTAAACCAATATGTTTGTGGTAATTTGTTATAGCAGCAATAAAAAATTAATATGCCTGATTTTACAAACAAGGAAATAAAGAGTTACAGTGACACTAATTTTCTAATTAATGGAAAATCTTGGTTAATATAAAGGTCTTCTTATTTTTAGGCCTAAGGGCTAAGCCACTTATATTTACAAATAATGAAAATTAATACAGGAATAAGGAAAAATTAAAACAAAAATATAGCACAAACAATTGAAGGGCTGTACTACTATAAATAAAATGAATAAAAGATAGTAGGTAACTATCATGCAGTCCAACAGTACTGTGGAGAGTTACAGCAGATTACCCTAAGAACTGGATAATCAGTTCTTTTAACTTCAGAGTATAATTTTTTATGGATGTACCTGATATTTTTGGAATTTCTAGAGCCACACAAATGAGTGATCCCAATAATGATACCATAAAATAAAGCTTTTACTTACGAGAAGCTATGAAACTTATGAGAAGGTTATGCAACCCAGTGTATAATTTCCTTTCCACACAAAGGTTGGACAGAACAACTTCTCATATCAGTGAAAAGCAGAGTTTAAGCAGAGAGAATCTAATGTGTTGTTTTTCTCATCATATCTTTTTCTGGTGTAGAGCGGGTATGAAGTATTAGGCTTTAAAAGAGTGTTGAGAGGGCTTCCCTGGTGGCGCAGTGGTTGAGAGTCCGCCTGCCGATGCAGGGGACACGGGTTCGTGCTCCGGTCCGGGAAGATCCCACATGCCGCGGAGCGGCTGGGTCCGTGAGCCATGGCCACTGAGCCTGCACGTCCGGAGCCTGTGCTCCGCAATGAGAGAGGCCACAACAGTGAGAGGCCCACGTACCACCAAAAAAAAAAAAAAAAAAGATATATAGATGACAAATTCCTATGAAAGGATGCTCCACATCATATGCCACTAGAGAATTGCAAGTTAAAACAATAATGAGATACCATTATATACCTATTAGAATGGCCAAAACCCAAAACACTGATTATACCAAATGCTGGAAACGATGTGGAGCAACAGGAACTCTCATATTTCACTGCTAGGAATGCAAAACGTTACAGCCATTTTGGAAGACTTTTGGGATTTTGGCAATTTCTTACAAAGCTACACATATTCATACCAATAATCCAGTCATTGTGATCCTTGGTATTCATCCAAAGGAGTTGAAAACTTATATACACACAACAACCTACACATAGGTGTTTATAGCAGCTTTATTCATAGTTGCCAAATCTTGGAAGCAACAAAGATGTATTTCATTAGGCAAATGAACAAACTATGGTACATCCAGACAATGGAATATTATTCAGCACTAAAAAGAAATGAGCTATTAAGCTATGAAAAGACACATAGGGCCATTAAATGTGTATTACTAAGTGAAAGAAAACAATCTGAAAAGGATACATACTGTATATTTCCAATTATATGACCTTTTTGAAAAGGCAGAAATATGGAGACAATAAAAGTTCAGGGATTGCCAGAAGTCAGAGAGGGCAGAGATGAATATGCAAAGCACAGAGGATTTTTAGAGTAATGAAAATACTCTATGATTTTATAATGATGACTGTTTGTCATTATACATTATACATACATTATACATTTGTCTAAACCCATAGAATGTACAACACCAAGCATGAACCTTAAGTTACACTGTGGACTTTGGGTGATTACGATGTGACAATGTAGGTTCATCCTTGGTAAAAAAATAAGAATGATCCATTCTGGTGAGTGATGTTGACAATGGGGGAGGCTATGCATGTGTGGGGAAAAAGGTATGTAAGAAATCTCTGTATCTTCCTCTCAATTTTGTTGTAAACCTAAAACTCCTCTAAAAAATAGTCTTAAAAAATGCAGTGTCTAGGCAATGTGTCTTTACAAGACTCCCCGACTTAGTTCCTATTTGTGTAGCTTCCATGATTGATTCTCCTTTCTTTCCAGAAATTTTGAGAGGTATCCAATATCCTTTACTAAAATCCTTTTCTGCTGATGCCTAGCAAAGCTGGTATCCTAACTAATATAGCTCTGAGGTACAATCCATCTGGAAATTAGAGTTTATCATGTAGCCTCTGGGGAGGAACAAAGACTGTGCCCTTGGGCTGTATTGTTAGGAATCTGAGCATTGTAGCATAGAAAGAGTTTGAAGGATCCAAGAGTATGTGCACGTAAACTGACACTCTATAGAAATGTCTCTCTCTGTGTTTCTTTACCGCTAAATACAGTGGCCTATGTTCTCTTCTCATGATTGACCTTTGTGCCATATTTGGTACTGTTGACCACTCCCTCCCTCTGGAAGCTCTATTATGGCTTGCCAGAGAGCATTTCAAGGGCAAAGATTAAACAGGATTATCTTTGTATTTACAGCACATTGCATTGTGCTTCACACATGGCACTCAATGAGATTTCAATGAATGAATGAATGAACACATATTGTATTTTTAACTATGACTAAAGGAGAGAGCCTAATTGAAAAAAACACACAGGAAAATGTTGATTAAATAGCGAGAAAGTAATAGTAACTCATTTTGAGTGTTTTCAGCCCATTTTAATTGTAGTGATTAATAATGGCATGTAAGCAAATTGTGGATTAATACAAACAAATAAGACAGGTAATTTTCTTCTAACTAAAACATATCATGGTATTGGTCTGTTTGTTAACATATATTGATCAATTAAACTGGAGAGTAAAAAGATAATGAAGGAGGTGCAAAAACTGCACGCAGTTGTCAAGATTCCAAGGAACATCAAAAGTCCTGTGGGTATTCAGTTAATCATGAAGGTCTCTACCTCAACAAAACCAAAAGTGCCCTTGCTGGTTTCACAATACCCCCTCATTTTTTGGATCTTCAAAGATCACCAGGTTGATGTTTACCACACCTAGATCAAGATATGAAGATAAAAGTGATTTTCACCTGGACAAAACTGGACTAGCTCTGTGGGAGATTTATAGTTCATACTTACACCAAGATCAAACATGCCCACCCTAACCAGGTATCAATCTCACTTGCACGCCTGATCAGAAACTGGGGTAAAAGAACTATAGCCTATGGACCAAATCCAGCCCCTCATCAGTTTTGTAAATAAAATTTTATTGGATCACACTCATGCCCATTCTTTTCATGTATTGTCTATGGCTGCTTTTATTCTACAACGGTGAAGTTGAGTAGTTGGGACAGAAATAGTGTGGCCCACAAAGAGCTTAAAATATTTACAATCTGGCCCTTTACAGGAAAAGTTTGCTAACCCCTGATCAAGAATATAAGCTTTTTAACCAAATTACTATTGTCAACTTCCCCCTCCATAATTAAATAAATAAAATTTAATTTTCACTTCAAAAAAAAAGGGAACATACCTAATCATAATAAAGGCCATATATGACAAACCCACAGCTAATATCATACTCAATGGTGAAAAACTGAAAGCATTTCCTCTAAGATCAGGAACAAGACAAGGATGTCCACTCTCACCAGTTTTATTCAACATAGTCTTGGAAGTCCTAGCCATGGCAATCGGAGAAGAAAAAGAAATAAAAGGGATCCAAATTGGAAAAGAAGTAAACCTGTCATGGTTTGCAGATGACATGATGCTATACATAGAAAATGCTAAAGATGCTATCAGAAAAAAACTACTAGAAAACTACTCAAACTCATCAATGAATTTGGTAAAGTTGCAGGATACAAAAGTAATACAGAAATCTGTTGCATTTCTATACACTAACAATGAAAGATCAGAAAGGGAAATTAAGAAAACAATCCCATTTACCGCTGCATCAAAGAGAATAAAATACCTAGGAATAAACCTACCTAAAGAGGCAAAAGATTCTGTACTACAAAAACTATAAGATGCTGATGAAAGAAATCAAAGAAGACACAAACAGATGGAAAGATAGATCATGTCCTTGGATTGGAAGAATCAATATTGTCAAGATGATGATACTACCCAAGGCAGTCTACAAATTCAGTGCAATCCCTATCAAATTACCAATGGCATTTTTCACAGAACTAGAACAAAAATATATTTTAATTTGCATGGAAACACAAAAGACCCTGAATAGCCAAAGCAATCTTGAAAAAGAAAAATGGAGCTGGAGGAATCAGACACCCTTACTTCAGACTATACTACAAAGCTACAGTAATCAAGACAATCTGGTACTGGCACAAAAACAGAAATATAAATCAGTGGAACAGGATAGAAAGCCCAGAGATAAACCCAGGCACCTATGGTAAACTAATCTATGACAAAGGAGGCAAGGATATACAATGGAGAAAAGACAGTCTCTTTAATAAGTGGTACTGAGAAAACTGGACAGCTACATATAAAACAATGAAATTAGAACACTCGCTAACACCATATACAAAAATAAACTCAAAATGGATTAAAGACCTAAATGTAAGACTGGAAACCATAAAACTCCTAAAGGAAAACATAGGCAGAAGACTTTTTGAAATAAATCATAGCAACATTTCTTTGGGTCTGTCTCCTAAAGCAAATGAAATAAATGCAAAAATAAACAAATGGACCCAATTAGGCTTAAAAGCTTTTGCACAGCAAAGGAAACCATCAACAAAATGAAAAGACAACCTACAGAATGGGAGAAAATATTTGAAAATGATGCTACCAGCAAGGGATTAATTTCCAAAATATACAAACAGCTCATATACCTCAAAATATCAAAAAACCAAAAACAAACCAATCAAAAAATGGGCAAAAGACCTAAATAGACATTTCTTCAAAGAAGACATACAGATGGCCAACAGGCACATGAAAAGATGCTCTACATCACTCATTATTAGAGAAATGCAAATCAAAACTACAATGAGGTATCACCTTACACTGGTCAGAATGGCCATCATCAAAAAGTCTACAAATAATAAAAGTTGCAGAGGGTGTAGAGAAAAGGGAACCCTCCTACACTGTTGATGGGAATGTAAATTGGTGCAGCCACTAGGGAGAACAGTATGGATGTTCCTTAAAAAACTAAAAATAGAGCTACCATATGATCCTGCAATCTCACTTCTAGGCATGTATCTGAAGAAAACCATAATTCAAAAATATACATGCAGGAACTTCCCTGGTGGCACAGTGGTTAAGAATCCACTTGCCAATGTAGGGGACATGGGTTCGAGCCCTGGTCTTGGAAGATCCCATGTGCTGCGTAGCAATTAAGCCCATGCTCCACAACTACTGAGACTGCTCTGTAGAGCCCAAAAGCCACATCTACTGAGCCCGCGCACCACAACTACTGAAGCCTGCGCCCCTAGAGCCCATGCTCCGCAACAAGAGAAGCCACCGCAATGAGAAGCCCATGCACTGCAACGAAGAGTAGCCCCCACTCGCCACAACTAGAGAAAGCCTGCACGCAGCAACGAAGACCCAACAGAGCCATAAATAAATAAATAAATTAATTAATTAATTAATTAAAAAAACATGCACCCCAGTGTTCATTGTAGCACTATTTACAATAGCCAAAACATAGAAGAAACCTAAATAATGTCCATTGACAGATGAATGGATAAAGAAGATGTTTTATATATATATATATATACACACACACACACACACACACACATATATATGTATAAATAACCAATAGGGGAAAGGAATCTGAAAAAGAATATGTACGTGTGCTGTATACCTGAAACTTACACAATATTGTAAATCAAATATACTTTAATACAAATTTTTTTTTTTAAAAAAAGAATATATGGAGAAAGCAGAGGTCTAATTTAGTTTTCTAGACTTATACAAGAAGGCCCTGAAAATGGGAATTCTTTCTATTTCAACATCATGGCTGAAGCTTCTCCCTCATCCCCCTTTATCACCCCTGCCCCTACTTCCTTATAATCAGGCTTATAACTGTGAACAGTTTATCATGTTTTAACAGTTTAAAAACTTTGTGATTCAAAACCTATGGTAGGAGTTCCCTGGTGGCGCAGTGGTTAAGAATCCGCCTGCCAATGGAGGGAACACAGGTTCGAGCCCTGGTCTGGGAAGCTTCCACATGGCACGGAGCAACTAAGCCCATGCACCACAACTACTGAGCCTGCGCTCTAGAGCCCGTGCACCACAACTACTGAGCCCGCGTGCCACAACTGCTGAAGCCCGCGTGCCTAGAGCCTGTGCTCCATAACAAGAGAAGCCACCGCAATGAGAAGCCCACGCACCACAACAAAGAGTAGCCCCCACTTGCCACAACTAGAGAAAGCCTGCGTGCAGCAACGAAGGCCCAACACAGCCAAAAATAAATAAATACACTTATTTTTTTAAAATAAAGGTATGAAAAAATATTTTTTAAAACCTATGCTATATCAGAATTCCACAACTACTTGTACATCATATATCCTAATTCTTTATCCTAAGTTCTCACTTTTTCAAAAATAATGGTCTTCTTTTTATCAACAGTCCTTCTCCTTCTGACAACTCTTGGTCAATCTGTTTATCTGTTCCTATTTTCCCACTAATATCTTAAATGTAATACTTCCTTATGTACATGTTCTTAGCACTATTTTCTCCTAGCTTCACACTTGCTCATGCATCACTTATCTGCTTCCATAGCTTTCATCATCATTCTGTACAGCTAATTTCATCTTACTTTGACCTTTCCTTTAAACCTCACACGTGCATTTCTAAATGCTGTACATCTTCATGTGGGTGTGTTGCTTTCCTGCTCACACTTGTCTGGTTTGACATCTAAATCATTATCTCTGCCCACAAAAACAAATTATAAAATACACACAAAGATAGAGCAGCTATTCATTGTCTATACTCCCTAACTCAGTTAATTGCATCATTCGCCTACTGGTTGCCAAAGCTAGAAACAAGAGAACCCTCTCCACCTTCTACATCTAATCAAACTTAAAATTCTGAAGATTCTTGAATTTTAAATGTATTTAGAAATCATCTTCTCCATGTCATTTCCATTACTGTATCTTATAACTTCGTCATTGAATAACTTTAAAATAGTTGCAAATTATTCCTATCTTTGGTGGACTATTTTTCTAATTCATCCCTCATATTGTTCCCAGGCTTATCTTATTATAATACAAATCTGGTCATGAAACATCTCTGTTTAAAAATCTTCAAAATTCCCTATTGACCTCCAAAATAAAAATGTTTGGGGTGACATTCAAGGCTAATCATGCTCTGAGTTACCTTTTCAAATTTATTTCCAACTAAACCCCATTGTGAAACTTAAACTCTAATAATATTGAATTATTTTCCATTTTCCAGACATATCTGTGGCATAAGAGTTGAGTCATTTTCCCCACCCACACCCCTATGCCGACCATCCTAAGTTCCTTTGAGAAACAATAGGTGGTCAGAGTTTGGCTGACAATTAGATTTTGGTTTGCTGAGGATACGATGCAAGCTGGCTAGAGAAGGGGGAAGGGGAAAAAGAGGACTAAGTGATTAGAAAGGCTGCTGAGGAGATTCTGAGGAAGGAATAAGGCAGTTATAAGAAAGAGAAAGAGCAGAGTTTTAGGCTATTTTGCTATATGACTCCTTCTGTTTTCTCATTAAATCTTTAGTAAGGCTATATTTCTACGCAATTCTCTCACAGTTGGCTTTATTTAAAGGCTAAAACTGAGTGGCCTGGTTTGAAGGTGTGCCTGAGGCTAGTCCAAGCTGAATTTTGGATTCCATTTAACTATGTATATATTCACTTCCACTTTTATATTGTAAATTTCCTTGAAGGCCTGAATCATGTTTTATAGTAACTGATCTCTGTTTGTGCAATTGATTTGGATTCTATCCATCTGTAACTTGTATTTCTCCTGTGATTTCTATTTTAATATTATCTCTGTGTTCTATTCCCCCAACCGCTCATAGTACAATCAGCTGGACAAATGAGTTGGCTCTCTTCCACAGTCTTATCTCCTGTATAATCCTATCACTGTCACCAGCATAGCACATGCTCAGAAGAGCTCCTTGAGTCTATTCATTCATCTCCCTGAATTAGAAGTCTAAAGCTCTTAAGATTCTTTTGAAAACAGCTGTTCCATTAGACATCCTTCCCCGCTACGAAACAACTGTTGCTGGATATGACCCATCTCCCATTAAACAGCATTAGATATGAGACACTTTTAATGAGGCTTGTGATATTCTATCTTTAAAGCTGTCTTCCAGGGCACTAAATTGGAGCATGCAATTGATGTTTAAAAGAAAATCATTCTAGACATTGTTCTAACAGTGACAGTTCACAAAAAAGATAAAAATCCTTATTGTTACTATTGTTACATTCTAATACAGGGAGAAAACAAACAAATAAAACAAGAAAATATCAGATAACAATAAGGCTATAAAGAAAATAAAACAGTGATATGATGGAGTAACTGATTACTTTAGATTTGTCGGTTTCCGTACATTATAGAGGTGAGGCAACTGAGTTCCTCTATAATAATTGAGCTGTGACCTGAATGACAAGAAGGAAGCAGTTACGGAGAGAGCATTCCTGGCTATGGGAATATCTGGTTCAATGGCTCTGGGGCAGGAATGAACTTGGCGTTTTTAGGAAACAGAAAGAAAGGCAGTGTAAGGGGGAAAAGGGTTTAAAATGATGACAAAGATGCAAGCAGGATAGATTACATGAGGCCTTGTAAGCCAGGGTAAGGATTTTGGGCGTTCTTCTAAGTGAGGTAGGAAGTTTGGGGGGGGTTTTAGCAGGGGAGTGATGGATCTGATTTACATTTTATATAATGATGACTCCAGCTGCTGTGTAGAAATTAGATTGTAAGGGGGCAAGAGAAAAAGTCAGAGACCCTTAGAGAAATCTAGGCATGAGAAGATGGTGGTTTGGACCAGGGTTGTGTAACAGAGATAGAAGTGGACAGATGTGAAATATATGTTTTGAAAGAAGAAGAATCAGATGGATTGGGGTGGGGAGGTGGGGGCAGATGGTAAGGAACACAGAGTGAAAGGGAAGAGTAAACGATGAGTTCTAGGTTTTTGGTTTAAACAAAATGAGATGGTAAAGATTAGGAAAGAAGCAGATTGGAGGTGAAAAGATGATTGAAATTTCTTTTTTGGCTATATCAAATTTGAAATGTTTATAAGACAAGCAAGAAGAAGTATGGTAGGTAGCTGGATATACACATCTGGAACTCAGTATCAAGCGGGGATAGTGTGTAAAGGAGAGAAAGGAAGAGAAAGAAGGGAAGAGAAGAGGGCCCACCTCACGCTGAGAGGTGGGCAAAGGAGAAGGAGGTCTGAGCTAAGAGGAAAAGCAGAGCATGACCTCTCCTCCACTGTGTTCCAGACTCCTACATCCAATGTCTACACTATAATCATTCCCAAACAACCAATAAGATATCCTTTTCCTATGTTGCTATTGGAAGAAATTCTAGGATTTGCCTGTGAGGCACTCACCCAGTATGCTTATTTGTTCTAAGAAGACAAGTGTTTCCAATGACTTCCTTCCTTTGACTGATTCCTCTGCTGCTGCAAACCACCTGCCCCCCGACCCCAAGTCATTTCTGAACTCAGCATACGCTGCTACCCAACTCTGGCATCTGAATGTTCGTGCTTTTCCCTGATAGTACAAGTCCTGTTGTGCTTTTTGTTTGGGGGGAACTTTTTTTTTTTTTTCCCTGCTGTACGCGGGCCTCTCACCGCTGTGGCCTCTCCCGCCGCGGAGCACAGGCTCCGGACGCGCAGGCTCAGCGGCCATGGCTCACAGGCCTAGCCGCTCCGCGGCATGTGGGATCCTCCCAGACCGGGGCACGAACCCATGTACCCTGCATCGGCAGGCGGACTCTCAACCACTGCGCCACCAGGGAAGCCCTGGGGGGAACTTTTGTATTTTGTTTTTGTTTTTAGCATTTTATGCCTGATTAAATTCCATCTTAGTAACTGAAGAGCTTCTTAAAGGAAGTATTTTAGATAGAAAATACCTTAAGCATATAGCTTAATCTTCACGACCCACAGTAAGTGTAATCTTTGGTAAATCCTTGAAACTCATATCAATATTACCTCACTTCTAAAATATGTGCCAAAAGTTATGGAAAATATATTAAGTGAATGAGTGAATTTATAAATGTATATAATACGTACCTGAAGACCAAAAGTTGGATCACCTGTCTTCCAATGTAAAAGTCATTGTTATAACCATTGTCTGCATGTAGTTGGTGCTTAATAATTGTACTGCAGTGGGATGTTTTAGCATGAAGTCTTTACTATACTGAGTGTTGTCAGAAGGAGCAGTCACCCCAAAGTCACGGTTTTACTGTTTTGCTTAGGACCATGCTGCCAAACCAAATGTCTCTCCTCTTCATCCTACTCAAAGAGTATGGTTTCCAAAATGAAATGTGCAAAACAAAACAAAATGGGGAGCAAGAGTAAAATATTAGACTTGACACCTTTATTTTGTATCTAAAAAATATGAAGGGACTTATGCTTTTCTAATACTCAATGTACTGACTGACACTCCTGTCCTCACTTGCTCCACAAGGCAAATACATAGCATCAAGATGCTGTGAATTGATTTCCTTTCTATGTATGATACTGTACCATGGTTTGTGTGCGACACAGAATGTTGTCAATGCGATTAACTTTTTAATAAAATAAGATCTTTAAAATAATAGTGGAGCCTTGTAATAAGCAAGGGCTGACCATGAAAATCTTTTTACCACACAGTAACCAGTATACTGGTTTTCTTCGAGAAAGGACTGTCCAACTAAAAGCTGAATAACATCTTGTCAAGTAAACTTGACAAGTGTGCCCAATTTGCTAACTTTTTCTATGAACGCAAGTGACAGTCAGATATTTTTGAAAAAATAATACTCTTAATCAGTTTCTTCAAGGTAAAGGTGACATTTTTAATAATGAAGGAGAAAGTAACTGCTGCTCAAAAGACATTTGGGCTAAGGAGAGAGCATTTTTAAAATAGATACTTGGAAATGTTCCATTGTTGTGTAATTTTGTTGTTGAAAACAATTTAAATGTAAAACTCTTAATATCTGCACACAAAAACTTGGAAATTGAGTTTTTAAGACTTTTTAACAAATCTTCCTTAAAGATCTTCCTTTAATCTCACTTTAAAAAATGAGTAGTTTCAGTGGGTTTTGAACCCATTTCTTAAAAATATAAAAATGCAATAACTTCTGATTAGTTTGTAAGAATGACTGACTGATATTGGGTATGATATATGTTGGCTAGCTGAATTTCAACAAAACCCTTTGCATAATTGGGGATGGGTTTGAAACATGAGTATCATGACTTAGCAGGCACAGCTAATGGTGCACTTCTTCCATCTGGCTGTACTTATTTTTGTGAGAAAGCTCTTTCAGCTAAAATAGCCATTAAAACCAACATGGGAATAAACTGAACTTAGAACCAGACTACTGAGCCACTATATCACAAGGTATTAAAACAAAATTTTTTTAATTGATGAGGAATTGTCAACCAAATTGCTCTAACCAGAAAGGGCAAGGAGGCTGTTGAACCATTGATAAATGGAATAAAATAATATGAAAAGTATTATTTCATCTTTTTTATCTAATCATTCTTAATTTCTATTTTAAGTTGTTCTACAAAGTACACATTACAGTAGAACATTATTAAATATATATAATTAATAATTATGTAATTATAATGTATTAAGTTGTTCAAAAATTTTTACTTAGGGGTGCATAATCAAAAAGAAATTTGGAGATCACTGCTTTAGTAGAATTAGTTGCATCATGCCTCAAATTCCTCTTTATTTCAGTAATCTTTGGAAGTACAAGTCCCTTCATCATCCATTATAACCTGCTCTTCCATTCCTGTACTGCTCTATCTCCTAATCTGACTGAATCCCATCTCAGCCTTTCCTCTCTGCCCTCTAAAAAGTTTGAGTCTGAATCAACAAATTTCTTATGGTAAGCTAATCACCACAGATGGCTACCAATGGATCACAATTCCTGGTATTGACATTATTGTGAGACCCCTCCCTTGAATCTGGACTGGTCCCATGACTCACTTTAATTAATAGAATGTGATGATGATGTGCCAGCTCTGGGTATAAGCCTCAAGGTCTGGCAGATTCCACTTTTGTGCTTTTGGGAAGCCTAAGCTTCCATGTTTGTAGTCGTGTGGAGAAGGAAAAACCCTGAGATGAGAGAGAGAGAGAGAGAGAGATGCACTGGTATCCCAAGTGAGCCCAGCTTTCCAGTCATCTCCACTAAGACACCAAATATGTGAATGAGCTAATTGGATTTTCCAGCCCAGTCAAAGCTCCCAGTGGCTTCAGCCCCATATGACATCATGTGAATCAGAAGAATCACCCAGCTGAGCACAGTCAATCTGAAGTATCTTGAGAGATAATAAAATTGCTCTTTTAAGCCACTGAGTTTGGTGTGGTTTAGTAAGCAGCAACTGATAATAAAACCATCTGTTACATTCTCAATCTTCTGGAAATTTTCCCTTCCATCTTTTGACTTTCCAGTTGAGGACACTTTACACTACAGGCCTCTCGAATGACATCTGCTTTTCCCCCTCACACTCCACCTACTACAGAGCCAATAGAGTAGGTGTTCTCCTCTCTCCCCACTGTCCTCCTGCAGAGACCTCTGCTCTCTTGAAGCTCATGCCATCTGGCTATATCCCTCTCTAAATCATGTTGCTGCCATCTGCTGATCTCTTGGCCATTCCTCTTTACTCATAGATAACCTAGCCCCTGGCTCACGCTCCACTCCTATTTTTGTCAGCATGCTCTGTGATTTCACTGTGCGTGTGGATGACCTAGCTTATAACTTTCCTCTTAGCTCCTTGACTTCTTAACTTTTCCTCTTCCCCTCTTCAGCTACCTGTTCCCATGGTCATGCCTAGAATAAACTGAACTACCTCTGAAATACAAATTTCAAATATCTTTTTAGCTCACATGCACTATTAACTGCACTACAACCATTCTTTGACCATATCAGAATCTGATAGACAATGAAACTTTGAAGAAAATAACCAAACTGATATACTTTTCATTGATAATTACAAACCTCACATGGGCATTAAACACTGCCCAGTAATAGTACTTAATTTCTGCATTAGCTTTGAATTCATAATTTTGGACACAACTGCTTCATGTTGTCTCTTCTCTCCTCAAATAACTTATCTCCCGTTACCCTCCATTAATGATGTCCCCTCACGCTTCATAAATAAAATAGAAGTTATTCAGTGGGGGCTCTCCATCCTCCTGCCATCAAACCTACCAGGCCACCTGTATCTGTTATCTTCACTCCTGTTACAGAGATTCACTTCAGGTGTCCATCTCTTGGGCCCATTACCCAGTTAGAGCTCTGGGTCCCATTCCCCCTTGCCTTTCTAAAGGTTTTGTACCTCTAGTTATTCTACTTTGCATCACTTCATCACTCCATTCACTTCAGTGTCAAAACAAAAAAATCTTCATACATCCCTTATCTCCCTTATTATGCCATTTCTCTGCTCACCTCCATAGTAAAATTTCTTTTAAAAATGTACACAGGCAATCACCTATCTATCAGTCTTTCAAATTCTAAATCTGGTTTCACTTCCTGGTGTTCACAAAAATTACTCTTGCAGAATCACCAACAATCTTTTCTTTGCCAAATCCAAGGAATGTAATTCTGTGGCCGTCTTATTTCTTTCCCTGTTTTCCCAATTGAATACATGGCTCCACCATCCACCCAGTCATTTAAACCAGAAATCTCAGCCTTAATTACTTAGCCTTAATTCCTCCTTGACTGTCTGCCCTAAATCTAATTCATCAGCGAGTACAGCCTTTCTACCTCTAGACCTCTAATCCTCTTACTTTCCTCCTCCACTGCCCTGATGTAAGCCATACCATCTCTCAAATCATCTAGGAGGCAGTAACTCTTCCTGCTAGATGCTCTTCTTATTTCGACTGGTCTCCACAGCAGCCCAGGTGATCTTTCCAAATTGTATATCAGTCTATGTAACTCCACTACTGAAAACCCTTCACTGCTTGTTGTCTGTACTTAGTGAAATTCAAACTCTGCATCATGGCCTGTAAGACCCATCTGATGGAACTGTAAGGGTGATATTTATTTTTCCCCTCCCCTCCACACATTCCATAGAAAGGAGAGAACTTTCTCTCAGCAGGGAGAAAATCATGGAAATAGTCCCATTCTCTCTCAGCAACTGCCCCCTCCACTCTCATCCCTTAGTACTCCTTCCCCGGAGTAGGAAGAGGGAATTATCTCACTGGTGAGATGGCAATGGGAATTGAGAATGCGTGGCTCAGAGACTTCTTGGGTTCTTTCTTTCAGAACGGCTTATTTCTCCTCTGCCCTTCAGTAACTAGCTTGCCCCTAGAGGGAAAGCCTGCAGTTCAGCTCTGCTGGGGAAAACGGGAGGTGATAGCAGTGGGAGGAGTATTAGGAAGCCCATTTGGCTAAATTCTCCAATCAGCAGAATCAGTAACACAGATGCTATTTTGACCTCTATCTAATCTGACCCCTGAGACCTATATCCCACTTGTTTTTAAATTCTGGAATACCACAGAGGGCTTTTATTTATTTATTTATTTATTTGCATCCATTAAAGCCCCAAATTCAGCATTAATGGACTTTTCACTACCTCTGCAACTTCATTTTTTGCCACTCTCCTCTACCTACTAGGCTTCAGTACTCTGGCTGCCTTTCATTTCCTAAAACGTAGCCACAATTTTCCTGCCTCTGGACCTTTGCACTTGCAGCTCCCTCTGCCTGAAGAGTTCTCCCTGTGCCTTTTTGTGTGATCAGCTTCTTATCTTCAGGTCTCAGATTAGTTATCATTTTCTAAGAGTGGCCTTCCCACACAATGTAATGTTATAAATTACTTCCCCACTGTCATTTTTGTCTGTCCCAGCTCCTTAGCTGCTTCCCTTATAGTACTTATCCCATCTTTATGTTTTGTTTATTTGCTTGTTTGTCCTCCTCATTCAAATCTGCTCAATAAAGGAACAAGTCTTTATTGTTCAATGTTGTATCCTCAAGTCTTAGCTCACAGTAGGCTAGTATTAAATATTTATTGAATAAATGAATGATTACATGGAAATAGCAATGCAGAATTGACAGCCTGACTTGCTGACTTGATAATTACAAACTGTAAATTCTAATTAATTTCCATATGAATTTTTCATATTCCTTTAATTGTTTTGCTCCCAGAAAACCATGAACTGGTTTATATACCATAAAAACCTGGTTCAAGTCTGATTACTTCAGGAATATGAGTCAACTTAATCAATGATGTTTGTTGAAAATGTACATATTGTGTTAGCCGAAAAGTTCGTTCGGTTTTTTTCCATAAGATGGCTCTAGTAGTTGTCTTTAACTTCATTAGAAACAATTTTGTTAGATTGTATGTGACAGCTGTCATATCAGAGCGCATTTAAAAAAAACTTATCAAAATTGGTGAAATTTTGTGTAGCCATTTTAAGATTGAAGGAAAAAAGCAACATTTTCGGCATATTATGCTTTGTTATTTTGAGAAAGGTGAAAACGCAACTGAAACGCAAAAAAAGATTTGTGCAGTGTATGGAGAAGGTGCTGTGACTGATCGAACATGTCAAAAGTAGCTTGAGAAGTTTCGTGCTGGAGATTTCTTGCTGGACAATGCTCCACAGTCGGGTAGACCAGTTGAAGTTGATGGCGATCAAATTGAGATATTAATTGAGAACAATCAACGTTATACCACGTGGGAGACAGCTGACCTACTCAAAATATCCAAATCAAGCGTTGAAGACCATTTGCACCAGCTTGGTTATGTACATCTCTTAGATGTTTGGGTTCCACATAAGTTAAGTGACAAAAACCTTCTTGACCGTATTTCCGTGTGTGATTCTTAAACATTAACGAAAACATTCTGTTTTGAAAACAAATGGTGACGGGCGATGAAAAGTGGATTCTGTACAATAATGTGGAACAGGAGAGATCGTGGGGCAAGTGAAGTGAACCACCACCAACCACACCAAAGGCCGGTCTTCATCCAGAGAAAGTGATGTATGTATATGGTGGGATTGGAAGGGAGTCCTCTATTATGAGCTCCTTCTGGAAAACCAAACGATTAATTCCAACAAGTGCTGCTCCCAGTTAGACCAAATGAAAGCAGCACTTGACAAAAAGCGTCCAGAATTAGTCAACAGAAAACGCATGATCTTCCATCAGGATAACGCAAGACTGCATGTTTCTTTGATGACCAGGCAAAAACTGTTACAGCGTGGCCGGGAAGTTCTGATTCATCCGCCATATTCACCAGGCATTGCACCTTGGGATTTCCATTTATTTCCATCTTTACAAAATTCTCCTGTTGGAAAAAAATTTCAATTCCCTGGAAGACTGTAAAAGGCACCTGGAACAGTTCTTTGCTCAAAAACATAAAAAGGTTTTGGGAAGATGGAATTATGAAGTTGCCTGAAAAATGGCAGAAGGTAGTGGATCAAAACGGTGAATATGTTGTTCAATAAAGTTCTTGGTGAAAATGAAAAATGTGTCTTTTATTCTTAGTTAAAAACTGAAGAAATTTTTTGGCCAAGCCAATAGAACTATTACTAGATTCTAGGAAGGGAAAAAGGACATAAAAATGTGGATCTGGATAATGGATCTAGAAAGACAAATATATGTATATCCATGAAATGATTAAAACACATATATAAGATAAAAATTACAAGTCTATTTTCCAGCATGATTAAAGAACTAGTTAACAAATTTATCATGTACACTCACATATACATATCACATATGTATCATCTATGTATATAGGTTTTTGCTAATTGTCATACATTTAATGGAACAAAATAAATTTAATATTAACTACCAAGGTAGGTAGAATAATGCCTCTCCACCCGCAAGATATCCACGTTCAAGTCCCTGGAACCTGTCAATATGTTACCTTTGGACCCAGAGATTATCATACTAAGTGACGTAAGTCAGACAGAGAAAGACAAATAACATGATATCACTTCTATGTGGAATATTAAAAAAATGATACAAGTGAACTTAGTTACAAAACAGAAACAGATTCAAAGACATAGAAAATAAACTTATTGTTACCAAAGGGGAAAGGAGATGAGGGATAAATTAGGGGTTTGGGATGAACAGATATACACTACTATATGTAAAACAGATAAACAACAAGGACCTACTGTATAGCACAGGGAACTATATTCAATATCTTGTAATAACTTATAATGGAAAAGAACCTGAAAAAGAATAGATATACATATAGGGAGAATTGAATCACTCTGCTATACACCTGAAACTAACAACATTGTAAATCAACTGTACTTCAATAAAAAGAAAAAGAAAAAAATAAAAAATATATTACCTTCCATGGCAGAAGGGACTTTGCTGATGTGATTAAATTACGGAGCATGAGATGGGAAGATGATCCTGGATTATTTTACTGGGCCCAATATAATCATGAGGGCCCTTAAAAGGGAAAGAAATGGGCAGGAGAGTGAGAGGAGGGAATGTGATTGCAGGCTGGAAGGAGCACACAAGCTAAGGAACGTGGGCAACCTCGAGAAGCTAGAAAAGGCAAGGAAACAGATGCTCCTTGAGAGCCTCCAAAAAGGGATAAAGCCCTTCTAACACCCTGATTTTAGCCCAGTGAACTCCATTTTGGACTTCTGACCTCCAGAACTGTAAGCTAATAAATCTATGATGTTTTAAGCCAATAATTTTGTGGTAATTTGTTACAGCAGCCATGGGAAACAAATACAAGTACATTAAGCAAACTTTATTCAGTCTTTAATACTTTAGAATCTTCAGGATCATCATTATGAGAATCAATTATCAGTGAACTGTAGGTAAAGGGACATGCCGGTTAATGAGGCTTTTCTGTTCAGAAGTCTGAATAAGCCAGTTTTTGTTATAGGCGCTTTATAAGCACTAAGAACTTCTTAATCAGGGTTGGATGAGATTAAGTTAGAATATGTCTCCTTAAGGAAGTCTTTAGGTGAATTTTAAAGTAGATAAAAGAGGACCCCTGAAAAGGAAATGGTGGAGACTTCAAAAGGATCTGGAAAAATCCTAAGTAGGGAAAATGGGCAATGGCTGGTGATTTGCGCTACACAAAAGTATATGAAGAAAAAAGAGAGTATATGAAGGAAGCAAGATAATCTAATCAGAACTCCTCTTTTGAATTGCTTTATTTTTATCTAAAACACCACTCTTAAAATGCTTACATATGTTTCACAGAGGTATGGACGGTTATAAGCCTATTGGCATGGATTACTAGATTAGCTTCCATTAACTCTGAAAAGAAAATCATTCATGAACCAGATAGTTAACCTTGCCAGAGTGGAGAAGTAGGTAAGATAAAATACAGGTGTTTCTTTTCCATGAAGTGTTACAGTGGAGGTGAGGTTAGAGGTGAGGAAACAATTTTACATGAGGCAATGCGATGAAATGGAAGGAGCGTGGACTTTGAAATCAAACAGACTTGGTTCAAATTCCAGCTCTACCTTTTATTGGTCATGTGACACTAGGCAAATTAATTAAAATATCTTGTTTCTCCATTTCCTTACCTGTAAAATATCTAACTCATGTGGTTAGTATTAGATGTTAGTGTTATTGATACATGAGTTTTTGACACATAAATAATCCCAAGAGCATCACACTAATTTCAGTTACTTCCCAGTTTTGCCTTAGGCCAGTCCAGGGTAGGAGGAATGAAATGTTTTAAGACTTGGAGGATTTCTCTAGCAAGTTTGTGAGGATATGTACACGTGGGTGGGTGGGCTGGAGCATGGAGATAATTTTAGGTAGTAGAACTGAATGCCTCTATCAGAACCATGCACCATGAGGAAAATATCCCTTAAATGTGCAAGACAGTTCATGTTTTCTCCCCTTGACTGACCTATTATAATTTACAGTATTTACAAAGACGAAATGTGAGACTCAGAGACACAGTGGACTATCCCAAAAGACAAAATTAACTGCCACAGAGGTGGTTAGAGGTAGAATAGGACTCAGCATTCTTGGGTCTTGAGCTCCCTTTGCCTCCATGGTAATGTCCTCAGCCATCAGGTCTCAATGTTCTCACGCCACCTATTCATTCTACTTTGGCACGATTTTCCCATTATTATGAAACATGAAAGAAAAAATGAGGTGACAAAACTCAGTAAGGAGTCTGTAGACTGAGATGACACTTTCTGAGCTGATATCTCGCTAACAACCTTTTAAGGACTGAGTTAAATTTGAAGTTTACAGGAAGAAAAGGAAACAAAGTTTATCCATGCTTATCAAATGGTCTAAAAACATACAAATGTAACGAATCCCTGCATGTCATGGTTTAGAATCCTAGATGCATAGCAAACTTCTAACCCCCCTTTTAATGCAACAGAATGGCAAAGCCAACTGAAATTAAAATAGGCCAAATATTATTTCAAGAATAACTGAGCCTATCTTAATCAAAAGTAGCTTTATTCAATATTCACAAATAGTATAGTAACACAGAGATTCTGTCTTTTAAACGTGTAAAGTTCAGAGAAGTAGAAGCACACAAAGAGTATTTTAAAGACAATGAAACTCACTTCAAATAAAAATATTTTACAACATAGTATTTTATTTTAAGTATTTTTTTTAGTCACACAAAACATAAGGTATTTTCCCTCAACACATTTATCTAACACATTATTGCAGTGAGGATCTGAGTCAGAGAGGCTTAGATTTGACTTCTGCTTCCTTTATGTATTAGTTGTAGATCCTAAGTTAAATTATTTAACCTCTCTTAACATGTTTCATCATTTGTAAAGCTGAGAGAATAATACCTCACCCTTTGTGCTGCTATATATTTAAAATAAACAATCCTAAACAACATCTGATCAATCACTGAGCCAATACCACTCCCTTAGTATCTCTCAGGACTGTCCATTACTCTCTGTCCCTACTGCTTCTATTTCAGTTCAGCTCACATTTGGAATATTGCAACAGTCTCCCAGCTTCTAGTCTAGACCTCATTCTTAGGCACTTTCCACTTTGCAACTACTCAAATATAAATTTAACTATGTCATTTTCAAACTTTAAACCCTCCAGTAGCTTCCTGCTGCCCTCAGGATACTGTCCAATATCTTACCTGAACCATCAAGGCCCTACAAGATTTGATCCGTCTTACTTGTCCACTTTGTTCCATGACCTTCTCCCTTTCCCCATATCTGTGCACATCTCACTGTAGCCACCAACTGCTTGCAGGTTCCTTAAAGATTCAAACTCTTGTTTCCAGGCCCATGTACATAAAGCCTTTTGATTGGTTGACTTCTATTCCTCCTTCAGGTCTCTGCTGAATGGCATCTTCTCCAGGAGGCTCTCCATGACAGGGTTAAATGTCCTACCTATATTCTTCCGCACTACTCTGTCCTATTACTTACAGCATGTACTCTGTTCACTTGTGTCTCTGCCACTGTACTCCTCGAGGGCCAAAACCCTCTTATTCACCCTTGTGTACCTAACTCCTAGACAGAATGTCACATGCTCTCAGTAAGTATTGCTTTTTTAAATCTACTACTCCTTCTCCTGCCCCCTATATTGTTTTCACCACATTCCATTTCTCAGAAACTTTCAATGGTTCCCTATTTCCTACCTTATCAAGTTCAAATTCCTTTGCTTGGCTATTTTAGGCCCTCACAATCTGTCCCTCTTACTACATTTTTCAATCTTATTTCCCAATATGCCTCAACAGGTACCTTTCTATGGTCTTATGAATATGACATCTCTGTGCCTTAGCTCATACTCTTTCTCGGAATAGATTCCTTTCTTCTCATAATATCTTCAGAAAAATTCTATCCATACACATCTTATGAAGCCATCTTTGACTTTTTTGACTAGTGTTCTTTATATGTTAGTACTCACAGATTTAGGCGATTTTCTAATAGGAAGAAACTTTAAAAATAGACTGTTCCTACTCTCGTTTTGCATGATGCATACCTATACCTATCTCTTAGAGCATCTAGCACAGTGCTGAGCTCAGAAGAGATGCTCAGCAACTACTTGACTGATTGCAAAGTGCTTCGTCCCATCTGAAAAATGTATATAGGACTTCCCTGGTGGTCCAGTGGTTAAGACTCTGCGCTTCCAATGCAGCGGGCGCAGGATCCACCCCTGGTTGGGGAACTGAGATCCCACATGCCCTGTGTTGTGGACAAAACAAAGCAAACAAATAAAAAATGTATATAATCTAGGCCTATAATTGTTTGCAATATGTAGACATTGGTAATTTGAGGTGACAAACTATGAAAAAAGAAAATTTAGATTTCATAAGATGTAGAAAATGGTTAATATAGGAAGTAAATGAGAGGAGGGGGTGGGATAGGATTACAGTGAGCTAGGGTTTAAGATATTTCAGTTGTTCAACCTGGACTAGCCTAACCTCATTGAGGCCTTTTAAAACTATAGAATTTAGGCAGAAGACTGTTCACTGACAAATCATTTTTTATCACTGCAAAGTCTAGTTAACTACTCCAGTGAGATTCCCTTAAATGCTCTTCAGAACATCATGGGGAAGAAGAGGCAATCAGTTCCCTATTTTTCTTTTAAAGAACATTCTTTCTCTTCTCTTTCTACTTCCTCTTGCTCTGCCCCTCCCAGTGCATTTCCTTTACAGAATTTAAAGCACCTTCTAACCTTTTGAAGTTTACATGCAAAAATGAGGTAAGTTTTGTTATAAACCTTGTCAAAATATAGTGCTTATGACCCTTTCTAATAAACATTTTCCTTGATACTTCTCTTCACCTACCCCCTACCACAATAATTTGATACACAAATAAATCTGATACTTCATGAATATATAGGTGTTTCTGGATAGAATTTCCTCCTTCACTTTGTAGCAGGCCTAATCAAATCCTGAGCATTGCTTAACCTGGAGCATGAGAACTAGTAGATTTATTCTGGAAAACTCTTTTGACATCAGGAGTATATTTTCTAGCTATTTATGTGATCAATGACTGGAAGTTTCATCAAAGCAATTTTTCTAATATATAAGTTTTTTGAGAGCAGGGACCATAGTTTATTCTTTATCCCTAATGCCTACTATAGTGCCTGATACGTAGTAGGCACTCAATAAATCTCTATTAACTGAATGAGTGAATAGATTAGTACAAAAACGAGTCCCTTTAGAAGATTCTTTAGAATCTTCTAATCAAAGAATCATATCTTAGAATCTTAGAATCATAGTTTAAGACAGAAACAACACAGATAGCAGCTGTCATCATCATCATCATCAATATTTATTGCATAACTAATTTTACTTGGTAAGGTGCTAGAGTTTATAAAAAGAATATTAACACCATTCTTGCTTTTTAAAGACAAAAACTCTGAATGAAAAGACTTTCATTCATACAACAGATTTTTACTGAGCATTTGCTCTGTGAGCATTTGTTCTGGCACTGAGGACATAATGGCAAATAAGGCAGACAAAAATTCCTGCTGTTGGAGAGCTTAATTTTTTTTTTTTTTTTTTTTTTGCGGTACACGGGCCTCTCACTGTTGTGGCCTCTCCCGTTGCGGAGCACAGGCTCCAGACGCGCAGGCCCAGCGGCCATGGTTCACGGGCCCAGCCGCTCCGAGGCATGTGGGATCTTCCCGGACCGGGGCACGAACCCACATCCCCTGCATCGGCAGGCGGACTCTCAACCACTGCGCCACCAGGGAAGCCCAGAGCTTAAATTTAAATGGGGTGATAGCCGATAAGCAAAATATGTATTATTTTAGTGATAAGTAGTAAGGAAAAAATAAAGTATGGAAGTGGGGCTAGTGTTGAAATTTTAGATAAAATGGCTAGGGAAGGCCTCACATAGATAAGATTTGAATAAAAAGATATTCCTGTGACATTCCTATGACAGGAGAAGACAAGGAAGGGGAGGGGAACTAGTGTGAAAGGGGTAGGCATTATACCAGCCCACATCTGCATGTTGCAGTCAGTATTGGGTCTCACTATGGTTACACAGCAGTGCATTGGGATTCACTATGCAGTTTGCCTGGACAGCCCTGTGGTTTTAACTGGTAGGGGTGCTGAGAGGATGTCTTGTGGATTCGAGCAGAGCAAAGAAGGCACCTAAACTAGTGTCAGGTGGGAGGTCACAAAACGTCTTCAGCTGCTTTTGCTAGTTTCAATTTATGCATCCAAACAAAATATAAAAGATGCTCTTAGAAATTATTGTAATATATAACTACAAAAGGAAGGTAGCAGGAAAGACGAAGCAAATGAACTTGAGAATCTGGAAGAGATTAATGTAAGGTTAAAGAAAGAGAGAGGAACAAAAAATGAAGAGCAGCGATACAAAGGCCCAAGGCTGGTCTAGTCTTCTGGCGAGGTCCAAAATGAAAGTGGAACGTGGTGGGGTGTGTGCGGGGGTGTATGTGTGTAGCTTGCATCAGTATGTGTTATGGATTGACTCACGTTCCCTATAAAATATATACGTTGAAGTCCTAACCTCCAGTACCTCAGAATGTGACCTTATTTGGAAATAGGGTCACTGCGGATATAATTAAAGATGAGGTCATACTAGAGTAGTTGGGCCCCTAATCGAAAATGACTGGTGTGCTCATAAAAAAGAAAAATTTCAACAGACATGCCATGTGAAGTCTGTCGTTATGCTACCATAGGCCAAGGACCTACCAGAAGCTAGGGGAGGCCCGGAAGAAATCTTTCCTTAGCGCCTTCAGGGTGAGCACGGGCCTGCCCACACTTCGATTTCAGACTTCTGGCCTCTAGAACTGTAAGAAAATACATTTCTGTTGTCCTAAGCCACCCAGCTTGTGGTACTTAGCAGCCCTAGGAAACTAATTCTGTTCTGTAAGACTATTTTGAGGCAAAAAGCAAGAGCATTCTTATATCACAAAAAGGAAAGCAGTATAGTAGGAGTGAAGAGCCTGATTATCTTGGGCATCACAAAAGTCTAACAGTTTTCACTTCTGTAGTTCTATTGTATTTTCTTATTTTATCAAACCTTTTTATTATCATGTTTCCTTTTTGTTTTAGAAAATCGGCTGTCTGCTCAACGCATTACAAGGCCTATTCTGACTTGTGTGCTTGTGATATGACTGTTAAAAGGGGCCACGGATGAAGGGCGGGGGGCACCTTTTTCTCAACACTTGAGTCGAAAGAGCAAAAGTTGAAAAGGGAAAGGAATTTCCGTTGAGCTATTCAGCATCTCCCTCTCACAGGTTGTGCTGCTGACGGCGCCCCTTCCCCTGCAGGACTGCAGTTGCTGCTGCCTCGGGAGAGCGACCTGATCCCTCACCCCAGCCACCAGAGAGGGTTCAGGCCACGACCAGGATGCGGAGAAATGGAAGGTTTTCCCCAGCCTCCTCCCCCAGGGTAGAGGACCCAAGACCAGCCTTCGCCCCGCGCGCATGCCCAGTTGGGAGGGCGCCCTCAAAAGGGAGCGCGCGGCTCAGGTTTTCCCCGCAGTTAGGGGGATGTCGGGAGCGGGCGGCGGCTCCGCGTACCGAGGAAACTCCAGCCGGCGGACCCTGCGGGGCCGCACCGACTCAGCGGACTTTTATTTTCTCACCGTGGCGACCTTGTTCCGGCCGCGTTCCAAGGGAGCCGGGCACAGCTGGGCACATCCCAGGAGGGTGGAGCCCGACGGCCAGGGCACCCTCGTTACTTGGCTTTTCAGGTGTCCTCCGGGGAAAGGAAGGCCGCACTCCTCTAGGAAGGAGAACGACACACTCTCCGAGGACATCCCGGGGCGATCACTCCTCTCGCTGCCCGGACTTCTCTTTTTAAACTGGTCTTAACTGTCCCGCTAATATTGAGCGCCTTCCCAGGGGCCGCCCAACGAGCCCACAGGCTGCTCTGAAAACGGGCGTCCCCAGGTGTCTTATCTCCAGAGGCACTGGCCTCATCGCCAGTAGGTCTGTTTCAGGACGTCCGCTTTGCTTTCCGACCACCCTCCCAGGTTTGAGGAGGCCCAGCGTTTCCTCCTTCGGGAAATTCCCGCCTGTGCACCCGGGCTGCCCCCTAATAAACACCGGCCCGTTTTCCGGGTGTGGGTTGGTGGGGTCGAGGTAGCGAGCCGGAGGGTAATAGTTCGGGCTCAGGGTCCCTGCGCCCAGCTTTCCCGAGGCTCACCCTCCGCCCCTCAAGCTGCCGCCATCAAGCTCCTCCGCGTCGGAGGCAGCCGGCCGGCAAACACACGCCCACCAGCACGTTTAGATTCTCTCGCCCCGGGGTGGGGGGGAAGGGAAGCACTGAGCATGCTCGGTGGGGAGGGCGGGGCGCTCCCGGACCGCGCGTCTAGGCGGACGCCGCTCCAGCAGGCTCGGCGCCTCCGCCTCCCGCCCGCGGAGCCGCGCCCGCCGCAGGCTGCGCCCGCCCGCCCCGCCCTACCCCGCCCCGCCCCCCGCCGTTCGTCCCCGCCGCGGCCGCGCCGCCTGCAGCAGCAGCAGCGGCGGCAGCAGTAGCTGCTCCTCCCCGGCGGCCGCCCCCCGCGGGTCCCTCCCTGGCTGCAGGAGAGGCGGAGGTAGAGTGAGGACACAGCGCCGCGCCGCCCGCACCGGAGACCTTCGCCTCGCCCTGCCGGCTCCTCACCCTCTGGGAGGACCATGGGTAAGTCATCCTTCCTCCCCCGTCATCGCCTGACATATTTCTCTTTCTCGGCGTGTTGCAGGGTGGGAAGCGTTTCTCGCGCAAAGTTGCCGAATTTCTCAAATCCACTGGTGTGAGGCAGTGGCTCTTCCTCCGGGGAGAGTCGGCGCACGCGGAACGCACGCCGAGTCCGTGGGCTGGGAGGGTCCTGAGGCGGGGTGGGGTCGGGCCGCGGGGCCGGACCGCCCGCCTGGCTCTCGGGCACCTCGCTGCCTCGCCTCCCCTCCTCCATTCTTCCTGCCCGAGCCAGTGCTCGGGCACCACAGAGCCTGCCTCGCGGGCTCGCATTCGCTGCCCCATCCCGGTTTCTTCGGAGGCCGCCCGTTTCCTTTCTCCCGCGGCTGCTGGGCTGGAGGCTCGGGGCGGACCGCGAGAAAGACCACTTCACGTAACTTCCCTGCCAGGGCGACCTTTCCCCATCTTGGGGACTGCCCATCCCAAGGCGAGGAGGTGCGAGCAAGTAGTTTGTGCGGGAGATTTTACAACCTGCACGGAAATTATTTTCGGTGGGGGAGAGCGGACAGTCTCATAGGTTGAAAGGATGACTTGTCAGAGGCCACGAGGAACGTGAGGGAGGATGGATAGAGCCCGCTAGCTGTTGAATTAGTGTTGGGTGGCTACAGTGTGCAATATTCCTGTGCTCAACCCATTTTCTTGGTTCCTTCGCCTGTCTACTGTAGCAGGGAAACTGCAACCTGCCTGTAACATGTTACCGAACTTACATGTTAGTTATTCTTTCCCAGCTTCACTTGTCGAAATCTCCATAATCCGATTTTAGTTCTTTCGCATTAATATCAAGAGTTTTGGATGAGATATTTAAAAGCAAATATGTTTTATAAAACTGCATGTAATTTAAACCTAAATTTTTTTTCATAATATGTTGCTTAATTGTTAAGTTCAGTAATTGCAGAAACGTCTCTTGGATGCTGTAATGTAATTAAAAGACGAAAGTTTTAAAAAAATAGTAGCAATTTGGAATGCCATACTTCTGCAAGTTCCCCAGTTTGCTTCCATTCCTGTCTATCATAGTTTCCTCTTTTTAAAATTTGCTACATTGGCATCTGTCAACTTGGACTTTTCCCACCCCTTCCTTGCAAGTTATTTTAAGCTTGAGATGAGCGTGGTCCTTTCACCTGTCAATACATTGCCCAACACGTACAGAGTTAGGTCATGGCAACTCCGAATCTTCAAAGAAGTATCTGGTGTCGATGGAGCCTACTTGAAAAACAAATGCTCCAAGCTCTGATTCAGACCTTTGGCCGTATATGAGGAAGAGGTCATTGTTACAAGAGGAGGTGGTATGAATGAAAAGTGAATCTAGGTCCCAGAATTTTATTTTCACTTGTTCAGTTTTTTCCTTTTTAATGTACTATTGGTATGCTGACAGATTTCTGTAAAAATCGGGTGGCCCATTTATATGTATCTAGTCTTTCTCTGGGAGTAGAATTTTAAATAAATATTAGTTCGGATTATTGGACACATTGTGTCTTTCCCTTGAACATAACAAAAATTTTCTTCTTAATTGTAGGCACAAGTTTGGCCTATATAAAATATATTTCCCCATGTTTCAAGGTGAGCTAAAAAAAAGTCTGTTTAACTAAAATTTTAACTTACATGTTAAATCAGTACCTTTTCAGTAGAAAAAAATCCATTCTGTTGCAATACCAGTGAAAAAATACTTAAATAATTTACTTAAAAATAATTAATCTTGAAAATCTTGAATTCTTTACTTGATTTCAAAGAAACCCCAAATAGAAATCCAGCAATCTCTCTCTCATTTGAAGCTTGTCAGATATACTTTGATTAAGCACTCTCTCTCCTTTTACCATTCTGTTTGTACCTTGCTGGAAGCTTTATAGCCCTTACGTAATCTGCTTTATAATGGAGTTGTTAAGGTGTGTGTGTTGTGCATTTAATCATGTGTTCCAGAAGATGAAATTTGTGTCTTAGGAATTTTTGAGTACTCTACAGTGCTTACCACATAGTATGTATTCAGTAAATCTTTGGTGAATTAATTGTTGAACTGGAAACCTGTCTGTTATTTTCAACTTGTGAACCTGAAAGTATGGGCTCTGAACAAACGTTTAGGTTGGTAGGTATTATGGAGGTGATGGAGATGTGAAGGAAGTGGGAACAGAGAAGTATAATTACATTATGACTGCTCTTCTCTCTCTCAAAAAAAATAAGTTGGGTTGTCTCAGAGGTACGGGTTTTGGAGCAGCCACCAGGCAAGCTATTTCCTTCTACACTGCTGTTTTCAGTGGTTTAGTTTGTGATCAGTAGGTACGTACTATAATGTAAAACTGAAACCTTAGGAAGCAATGTTATATTCGAAGCCAAGGAAGTTATTATAACAATTCATATGTACATAAGGGGTATACTGATTAGTGGTAGGGGGAAAAATCACTTTTTAATGTCTTTTCAAGAAATAAATACAGTGATTTTTTAAAAAGATATTGTCGTGGCAGTGATTTTTCGCCACAAGAGAGTGAAGGAAACTGACTTCCTGTGTAGTCTTATGGACCATGGCTGTTATTTTATGTATATATTTTTTTACAAATACACAGATAACTAAATAAAGTATGAGTGATACAAAAGACATTAACATATTTTATAGTTTCAGAGGATGGAGAGGAGTTTTCAGAAAAACGATGTTATTTGATCTAATGGTTGGTTAAGCTTCTGAAAGGTAGAAATGAACAGAGACTGTTAATCAGGATGGGAGCAGAGGGAGAGAAATGACATAAAGGAAGATACAGAGAAACATTCAAACAGTTTCAGGATATGATTAAATAACCATGTTTGGCTGGAGCAAAAGGTAAGGAAATAGTGGGTGACAGAGATGAAAAAGTTGTAATAGGTAAAGAACAGATAATGGAGGACCTTGAATGCCAAGCCGACGAAGTTTTTAGGCTTGACTTGTCTATTGAGGGACTGTTAAACTGTTTTTATAGGTAAGTGATGGAGCACATCTGTGGTTTAGGAAAATTAATCTGTCAGTTGAGTGCAGGATGGATTGGATGAGAAACTGGAGAATAATTCAGAAGGTGGTTGTTGCAGTTTGGGTGAAAATATATACCGTCCTGAACCAGCCTGTGGCAATGGGAATAGAAAATTGCAATAAAGAATATGGAATTAAGAAAGCAGTCATACATTGTTGCCTGGGCAATAATGAGAATGTGGGATCTTTTAAATATCTGTTTAATCCACGGGAAGAGGAAACGTGAATGAATAGTCAGTTTTGGACCTGATGTGTTGGACTATTTAGTTTGCCTTTTAGCTTCTCTGCTTCTTGATGACAGGGACTCTCCTATTAGGTTTTGAATACATTTCCTAACACTAGTGTCTTGCATGTAGGAGCTATGCAGTAAAAATCAGTTGACTAACCAAAACTAGGTAAAAAATATTTAACAGTTATTTTAACTCTCAAGAGAGGATTTGAGCTAGAGATCTGGATGTTATCCACAATTTTCCTGAGATAATATTTGAAGTTAGGTAGGAGGATGAGAGTCAACAAAGAAAAAGAAGAAACTTTGTCCAAGGTAAGAATCTTGAAGAATGCCCCATTGTTAAGGAAAAAGAATGAAATGATTTGACACCAGAAAAGACAGTAGTAGGTAGGAGTGAAAGACTAGAATAGGCATATGGTTGATTTCAAGAGTGAATGGTCAATAATGGCTGTTGCTTCAGAACAGTAAGAGTAATAGGACTGAGAAAAGGCTCCAAGCTGATGTGGTTTGGTTAGGATATTACCTAGGGTATTTTCTAAAAAGCAGCTTTACGAGGTATGATAGCTATGGAGGTCAGTTGTAAAGGCTAAGTGGCTAATGAGTAAGTGGAGACAGAGTTCTCTATGTATAGTAGTGCAATATTCCTTGCCCCGTTTAAATATCTGTACATAAGCATAGTTATGTTTAAACATTTTTTAAATGTCTCACTTTATGTGGAATGACATGTGCTATTTTTTTGCTGAACAATTTGTAATCTCACCATAGTGCGTCACATTTCTTTGACATTCCATTTTTTATGTCTTTGTGACTTAGTATAGTGTACTTTCTGTTTTTGCAGTATCTGTCATGTAGAGGGAGTTTAGAAATGGTTTTATAATTTTACATGACAGTTTGCATAAAGGATACTCTACTAATGAATGGTTTTATCACTTTATTTATTATTCATCTTTGTGAATTTGGGATTTCTCTAGTTATATGTTCGCCTCTAATTATACTCTTAATTCATGGAGTTTTCTTTTTCTCTGTAAGTATGTATAAGCCTTATGCATAAGTCTTTTTTTGGTTTTTTTTGCTTTTTTTTTTTGGCTTGCATTTCTAAGTCCTGGAATAGTTTCGTAGATAAATAGTTAAAATTGGTACTTTTGCTTATTCTTTATAAGTCAAGGTAGAGCAATAAAATATTTTTATAAGCTGATAATCACTAAAATTTATTATTTTAGAAGAGCATAGATTATATATTGACTAGTTCAATAATTTTTCTTATTGGCTTTATACCTATTTTGTATATGCCCACTTTTTTTTTTCATACGGGAGAGAGCTAGATTCATTATCCTTGGCAGAGTCATATTTTCTGAAGTCTCTAGTACTACTATTTGGAAAGTTATAATAGCCTTAATTCATTTTGAGAACCATAGAGTTTTAATTTTCACAGTGGAATGTTGGAGTTTCTAGGTGCCTTTAGGGAAATAGTGTGATTGCTCTCTCCAGAGATTCCAAATCAGCTGAACTGAACTTGGCGATTCTGCAGTTATCAGAGGCACCAACAACAGCCGTAAAGAATTATGTAAATTTTTAATATCCCCTCATGAACATCAGGAGGGATGGAGAAGGAAGATCATCTCCTTTGGGAACTCCATGTTAATTTTAGATAATCAGATGTTCAGATAACTAATAAGGAAAAAATTTAATTTAAAATGCTTTCCTAGACATTTAACTTGACAAACAGCTCTTTCTTATGGAGAGAAGAGCCAAAAAAAATTAAGGTATCAGAATAGGTTATAAAGTCTATTTTGGTTCTAAAATTCTGCAATTCTTTGAAACTAAACTTTGAAATATACTCAATATCATTGATGTCTTAAGTGTGTTATAATCATCCCTATATAACTTGTTTTTCTTTATTGTTCGAAGGGCAATGTCTCCTTGAGGTAGAAACTTCTGAGTATGAACCAATTTGTTAGACTTGTCTAAATAGATGGCCTAAAATACCATTACCCCTGCTGGCTAAGATATGGATGCTGAATTCAAATTGCAGAGTAATGTAATTCTCTCAGTACATCTATTTATACAACTTTTGTCGGTAGAAGCGTTCCAGGAGTTAAAACTAAGAATTAGGATAGTGATAAATGGGAGTAGTTAAATTGAGCTGCTAGCCATAATTGGCTATACTTACAAATTCTAAAGTCCTTCTGACTTTTTGTTCACAAAATTAACTTTTTCCATATGGGTTCTATATCTGACCCCTTCTCTAAAGGCTGTTTTGCTCAATTTTATCCATGTTTATGGCTTCAATTACTGTCTATATGCTACTGATGCCTAAAAATATATATCTGGGCTCTATCTTTTTATCTAGTAGACGGTTAGACATCCATCCCTACATGCATAGTCAGTTCAAACTCATTGAGTTCAAAACTGAATTCATTATGTAATTTTTAATAATGATAACCAGAGGTACGTTGATTAACGTTTTGCCAGAAGCCTTTCTCCAAAAGAGCTCTGATTGTGGTGGTTGATTTCCTGTGAATGCATAGTCGGGAAGAAGTGAGATGCAGCACACCATTATATAATATACCCACCATACAGACATAATAGCCTCATGAGCACAGATAATAATAAAAGGTAGTAAAGTAATTAAGTAATGATGAGTTTTGACTATTAATAACTTTGTTTTAATATAACTTATTTAATTTTAAGTTTATAAAATTTTTGATAATGGCTATTTTAATAATTGCCTCACAAAATTCCGAAAAATTTAATTATCATTATCTCATGGGCTGGTGCAAGGAGGCCCCAGTACACCTTCGAAGTAATAATTATCATTTATTACCATTTATTAAGAATTATTGATGTCAGTAATCATGTTAAACTTTACATTTTTTAATATTTTTTTAAATAGTTTTAATCTCTTCAACAGTTCTGTGAAGTGGGGGACACTATCCCCATTTTATTTACTCAAAGAATTAAATAATTTATCCAAGGGGACAGAACTAAGTCTCTAAAATTCTGTTTGAGAGCATTGATTCTCACACTTTAGCTTGCGTAAGAATCACCTATAAGCTTGTTAAAAAAGAAAAATTACTGGGCTCACCCTCAGAAATTCTGATTCAGTAGGTGTGAGATGGGCCAAGAATTTGCCTTGTCAAGACATTTCCCAGACGATGCCGCACTTTGAATAGCATCACCATAAAGCAGAGGTCTGCAAACTTTTTACATAAAGGGCCAGATGGAAAGTATTTTAGGCCCTGTAGGCCGAGAGGCAAAATCAAGGATATTACAGAGATAAGAGTGAAACTATATATGAGAAAAAGCAAATATCCACAAAATTTTTATTGACTAAATTCAAAATATAACATGAATTGAACATGATTGTAAAATACAGGTCTCCGAATGAAAAGATTGTAATTCCTTTTTTGAGATAGCAGTTTCCTTTAATTGGGACTTCCAGTTACCCTATCATCAAAATTGATTGCAGTTGTTCACTTGTTCATGCAGATCTGTAAAGGCATTTAATTGATTTTGTCTTTGAAACGTTTTCACACAGACAGGTACTACCAAATGCTGCTATCAATCATGGGCATGTGATCTTAATAATCACATTGATTGTATGGAAGGTATTTATAGAATTCTTTTAGATTCTCTTGATAGTTTCCATTTAGTATGCTGTTTACACTGCAGATTAACCAACTGAAAGTTAGATGGAAGTTCCTCAATTGCATAGTTAAATGGATTTTGATATATGGAAGTTTCTTTTGCACTTGCAGTGAGGTCTGAAAAACACTGCTGGAACTGTAGTTTGAGCTTGCATAATATATCTGTTGCACATTTGTATATGCACAGAGATCTTCTTGTTTTTAACTTTTGACAGCGCAAGAAATGTATAAAGCAGATTGATGGTTACTTGTGATTTGAACAGTGTTGTCAAAATGACTTAACACGGTATGTTTCACATATAAGCACTGTTTTGCCTTGACTTTCAGGTCAGATTCAAGGAGACATTATCTAATCTGCAGCAAAATATCATTTCCAAAGGTATTCATTGTTTGATAATAATGGTTGAAGGCACTTCTTATTGTTCAGAAATTTCAGTCTCACCATTGAGCTAAAAAAAAAAATCACTGTAAAACCGTACAACTGCTAAGCCCTTAAGCTGTTGTGTGGTAAGGCAAGTTAGGATATGCAGCTTCTATTTCTTATCAAAGTACAAACAACCGACAGTGGTTAAATCTGTGAGTGTGAATGAAGTTGATACTATTGGTTCAATCATACATGTTAGTTTAAAATATTTTTCCCACAAAATACCTGCTGATTAATAATATAATGAAGAAACATAGACTTTAAACACCTTATTTTCACAGACTTTATAAATTTATTCAACTAAGCCTTTTTCTGTTCCTCACATGTTTTTACCACCATCAGATGTAACACATCTTAATAGATTCCACTTCAGGTTGTACTGAATTAATGTTTTCTCAACTTTAAAAATATCTTTGTCTCTTCTATGCAGTCTTTATAGAGGCTCTTCTTCAGTCACGTTCAGCCTTGACTTCTCGAAAATAAGGACACTATGCAGTATCACAAATATCTATCTGTTAATTTATCAAGGACCAAGGAAAACCTTTTTAAAATTATTTGCCTTGTCTTTTAATTGAATATTGATATTGCTCCCAGTGCCCTTACCTCTTCAGGTAGCTATTCTCACTGAAAGAGTTTTCTTAAACGAGTTTTTTCCGCCTCTGGAAATGTTTCTTTGGTTGCTATAGTCAAAATACAGTTTAATTAACTCACCACGAGTAAACAGCTTTCCTTGCTTGACTAATAAGTGAGCCCCTCAGAAACTTAGTTAGTTTGCAACTTCATTTTCTCTTTTTCTTTTTGTGAAGAAATTCTGCTATGATGAGGTACTTTGTTTTATTTATTTTTAAAAATTTTTATTGGAGTATAGTTGCTTTACAATGTTGTGTTAGTGTATACTGTACAGCAAAGTGAATCAGCTATACGTATACATATATCCCCTCTTTTTTTGGATTTCCTTTCCATTTAGGTCACAGAGCATTGAGTAGAGTTCCCTGTGCTATACAGTAGGTTCTCATTAGTTATCTATTTTATACATAGTATCAGTAGTGTATATATGTCAATCTCAACCTCCCAGAGGTACTTTGTTTTGTATTTTCTAATTCCTCTGACAATTACTTTCCTATGAATTGTGACTATGATGAATACTTAGTCTGGTAATATAGATACATGTTGAATTTTTCTAGCGTAGCTATAGTGTCATTGTGTGATACAGTGGTTTGCCATTTCATTCAGTAACAAAATAATCCATATGTCACTTTAAACATTAAAAGCATGATATTTGAAGTATACTTTTTTTCTTCATTTTGATGTGATGGTCAAAGTGAAATGTTGTGGTGTGGCAATACACATGGTACTCGAAACACTGAACAGTCATAACTGTGTCACTGCAATTTGTAGTACGTCAAGCAATGAGAGTACCACATATGGTTGCTCTCTCAACGACTCACCTCTGTCATAGTGAAGTGAACACAGGTGTAGACAATAAATAAAGGAATGAATTATGTCCCAATAAAGCTCTATTTGTGGACACTGAAATTTGAATTTCATATAATTTACACATTATGAAATATATTCTTCTTTTGACTTTTTTCAACCATTTACAGATGTGAAACCATTTGACTCGTGGGTTGTATAAAAACAGGCGGTGGGCCGTAGTTGGCCAACTCCTGCTTTAGAGTAATGCTATACTACCTCACCTTTCCCCAAGACTTTTTCTCCATTATGCATTCCGTAACTCCCTGGTGGTATCACCATTTATCCAGTCAACTGTTCCTAAAATCTAGAATCATTCTACTTCCAACACCCTTTGGGTTCCCTAAATTCTAATAGTTCTACCTGCTTGAATCAGTCCTCTCCTCCTTTCTCCACTGTAAACATGTCAGTTCACCTCTTGAAACCACTTTACTAGTCTAACAGATGTTCTTTCTCTCAGCATTCCCCCTCTTAAGTTCTTGCATGCTTCTAGAGTACTCTTTCTAAAATGTGAATCTAATCATTTCACTCCATAGATATTTTTTTCAATAGGTTTCCAACATGTATAACAGGGTTTCCAAACTCAAATGAAACTATATGATTAAAGAGGGTTAAGTGGTGACCTTTTCACACATATGCACTTTTTCTTTTGCATACTAAATCTAAAGGAATATTTTATTTCCATAAAAATGTATGCTTTCTTTCATTTTTCTTGACAGAATGTCTTTTTGTCTTTCATTTTCTCACCTTTGATAAAAGACAAAGTTTAGAAAAATGTTTCTCTACCATAATAAAAAACAGCAATGAAAGCATGATGAATTGTAACTAACGCTGGGCCTCACTGAAGGGCTACAACAGGAAATGGTGGGACTATGGCCAACTAAGAGAGTATGTGCCCAACCTAAAAGAGGAATGCCCTACTCAGCTCCAGCCAGTTTTGCCATGTACAGATGAGGGCCCAAGGAAGCCAGATTTTCAGACTTTTCAAAAGAAACCAGAGATTACACTTTTATCTGAATACTTCAGATTGTTAGTTTTCGGAATTGTAAGACCCAGGGCCTCAAACAATGACGTCTATCTGGCTCTGTCTCTTTCTGTCCAGATTATGGAGCTGAGGCTCAGTGAGATTAAGAGACATACCCAATTTCACACATTTAGTTAGGGTCAGTGTCAGATCTAGAACCCTTATTTCCTAACTCCTTAACTAGTGTTCTGTTCATTATACTAGGCCAGCTCCAATCTGTTAATGAAAAAAAGTGCACACACACAGGGGCGCGCGCGCGCGCACACACACACACACACACACACACACACACACACACACACAAACAAGCTAATAACAAGGATTTATTCAGGTGAATAGGATAGTGGAAAACTCTTTACCCATTTCTATTGCTAGAGTCCAGGTCCTTACCTCAGCTACTACTGAGACCATTTCTTAGTTGGCCTCTTGATACTAGACTGTGCTCTCCAGTCTTTTCTACGTGCTACGACCATCTTTTTTTAAGACACCACATTGATCATGTCACTTCCCTACACAAGATCTAATATTGCTTCAATTGTTGACCACATCAAGTCTAAACTCTGCTTAGCTTTCAAAGTCCATAGAAATCTGCTACCTCTCTTGTATTTCTCACTGCTCTTTGAAATACATCTTCCTTTATCCTAAATATTCTTCGTCAGTGATACCACCAAGACACCACTGTTCATGTTACCCCTTCTTTTAGAATAACTTTTCATATTCATTCTCCTTAGTCCAGCTCATGAAAACTACTTCTGACCTCTCATACTGACCTCTTATTGTTCTCTGGACACCTCTTACTTCTTGGACTTCTATAACACATTCAATAATTCAATAATTTTAGTTGATCAGTGTTTCATATTTCTTATTGGCATTCAGTAAATACTTGTTTGTTCAGTTATAGAGTCACTACAGGTTCAGGTCAGTCTTCTCCTAATTTAACAGCATTACCCTATAGTGATGATAGACATGTCTGTAACAGAGCTTGCAAACCAGCAGTCCATGGTCCACATATACTCTGCAGAAGGATTTTTTTAGCGAAGTTTTAGAAATTGGAATTAGTTGTCAACATTTAAATAATCAGGAAATTTCTGATAAAAATCTGCTTCACCAACTTTTCTTGAAAAATTAAACATTTAGGATCTCTGAACCTATATTTCTATTGGTGACAATCAATGATAGTTGTCCTTTAGGCAGGGTATAAGGTCCCCAGTTCATTACTTCTTATTATTATCTTTTTTTTTATAAGACACTTCTTTTACCACTTTATTTTTATTGTTTTGTTTGTTTTGGCCTCACCGCCCAGCATGTTGGATCTTAGTTCCCCTACCAGGGATCAAACCCGTGCTCCCTGCATTGCAAGCTCGATTCTTAACCACTGGACCACCAGGGAAGTCCCTCTTACTATTATCTTAAATCCTACAAATCTCACTCGGTACTCTCTCACTCTTGAAAGTATTTAAATTTGCAATGTCTGAAATTTCTGTTATAGCTTTTGAACTACTAAAGAGTTAATTGTATTCAAACTTCTGATAAAATTGACCTTATATTACTTTTGAAAATTAATACATTTATTTTAAAATTAAGAAATTGTTGTGAAAATTAAATCGTACAACTAGTCAAGAGCAAAGTTAACTATCTGTGATATATATGGTCATCAGTGATGATTAAACTGAATTTTCAATTGACCAAATGATATAAGAAATCAAAGAGATAGAGGATGGAATCTCTGCTTTTCCGTAAATTAATTAATTGTTTAGTATAACCTTTTGGCAAGTTAGTTCAGGTCTTTAAATCCCCATTTCATATATATCCTTAAAATATTATGTTATTATTGAATAGGAACCAAATAATAGATTTCAATTAAAAATGGAAGGGGGATGCCCATTTCATACTAATATAAATTATCATATGGAAAACTTCAAGCTCAGTTACCTAATAAAGACCTACTAGCCCCCAAACCAAGATCTGTTGTATTTTTCCTTCCTTTTTTGACTCTCAAGCATAAAATACATTTTCTAGGGCAAATGATGGCATGGCATTTAAAAAAGCAATCGAAGTGCAATAAGACTGCTAAACTGTTTCTAGAGAATATTATTTTCTTATGTATTAGAAAGTATTTTCTAACATATAAGAATTATATGAACTTAAAATAATTATATAAAAAGAATTACATAAAATCATAATTTAAAAATTTTTAAAGTTAAAATTATTTTTAAAAACTGTATAAAAATAGTTGTATAAAATAATTTCAAATAACTAGTAAGTTCCCTGAATTTATGGGTGGAGTTTTGTTTTTTATAGTCAGGAAAAAATTATAACCAGCGATCATCGTACTTCAACAAAAAACTGTTTTCAAAGCTGTGAGAAGCTCACATCATCTAAGATTCTTTTTAACAACAGATTTGTCAGGTTGCAAAAATTATTTCCGTTAACTCTTCTGAAAAATATTCCCCTTCTAAGATTCCTCAAGTAACTCCATCATGAAAGATGAAACTGATCATTATAAGAACGTAAAACTTACATTGATGTATTTATGCTTCACAGAAATATAAATGTTGGTTTATCTTTAAGGTTATAAGATGGCCTCAGAAACAAAATCAGAACAAAGACAAAGTTTATATGAGCTGATTAACTTAATTTCCTTTTAGTTGCAGGAACACATTTTTGGGGAGGGTGGTGGTAAGCTCCCAGAAAAAATAACTGTCAACTGTGTCACATTTCTGGCTTTTGTATAGTTTGTATAAAGCTCCAGAGTCAGATCAGAAACACAAGATTACCATATTAGGCATTACAGAAAGTGACAAAATAAGTAGTGCAAGTAGTCACATTTTTTTGCTTTTGAAAAGCTTAACCTCTAACTGGTAGATAAAGAATAATATAAAAGAATGAGTAATAGAAACAGATATGGCCATAATTTGGATTCTTTTTTTTTAAATTAATTAATTATGTTTAAATTTTATTATTTGAGTCAGGTCTTCGTTGTAGCACGCAGGATCTTTAGTCACAGCGCATGGGCTCTTTGTTGTGGCGCGCAGGCTTCTCTAGTTGCGGCGCGTGGGCTTTTCTCTAGTTGCGGTGCACAGGTTCCAGAGCACGTGGGCTCAGTAGTTGTGGCACGCGGACTGAGTTGCCCCACGCCATGTGGAATCTTAGTTCCCCGACCGGGGATCGAACACACGTCCCCAGCACTGGGGTGTGGATTCTTAACCACTGGACCACCAGAGAAGTCCCCATAATTTGGATTCTAGAAAAAGAGAAAACACCTCCCCCCCTAAGAATTTAAATGAGAGGATAGATCAAATTTATCTTTTCAGCACCTAGTACCGATTCTTTGAAATATACAAGTGCTCATTACTTACAGTGATCTGGAAAATTTTTCCTAGAATTTACTTACTTATTCAATTAAACACTTACTTGTACTAAAAAGTGTGGTACTACCCTTGAGATGCTATGGCAGAGACTGCTCCCTGATACATTTCATTGTGATTTTCTTTCTTGTTTTTTGTTTTGTTTTGTGACTTATTAAGATACATGGACAGTCGTTAGCCAGTACAACTATCTAACATGGTTGGGTTATAAATTCATTATTGAAGAGCTTTCTTCTATACAAAGAAAGATACAGGTAGTCCTTCTTTGTACAGCTCTGGTATGCATGAGATCTGCATGAGGTTCACTTAATTGCAGTGCGGTGCAGATTGCTTGGTCAGTGAGAAGGGCTTGGACTGTGAAGACACACATGTCTGGATTTATCCCAACTTTGACACTTAATTTTCTGGGCAAGTTCTTCAGCTGCCGAATTCAACTTTCTCAGCTGTTAAAATACAGGTAATAATAACACGTATTCTACAAGGTAGTTGTAAATATTATGTAAAATAACAATCATATAAATTTTAATTTCTATTTCCAAAGCTGAAAATACAGTCATTTTGGGGAAACTTTATCTTATATTCAGAGTTAAAACCAATCAAAGGGTGTAATGCTCTTTGTTGTATTATTTTAACCAAATTATGTAGTGAATATTAAGTTACTGTAGCAGATTATATTTTCCAAAGGTGGCCACAACAGTCTCTTTTGGCCCCAGGTATTCTTCTAAATCTTGCCACTCTCCATTGAGACTTGGGGAATTCTCTTCCTGTTGAATCTGAGCATGCTTGTGACTCACTTGTAACCAATAGAAGACAGCAGTAGTGATGCTGTGATTTCCTAGTCTCAGCAGTAAAAGGCATTGTTGCTTCTACCTTATTTGTCGAGACACTGGCCTGCTTGGAGCTCTGAGAAGTCTGAGACCCTGAAGATGCCATGCTATACGGAAGCCAGGCCACATAAGGAGGCCTCAGGTGTCAGGTCTCAGGTCAGCAATCCTAACATTCAGGTCCTTCCAGGCCAATCACCAGACATGTGTGTGAATGAGCTATCAGATGATTCAGATGATACCAGCCTCAGCCGTTGAGTCACTCCCAGAGACGTTCCTGGCCTTTGAGACAGCATTGAGGCCCCAGACCTTGTAGAGAAAACACAAGCCATTCTCAGTGTGTCCTTTGTGAATTCCTGGTTCATGGAATCTGTGAGAGTAATAAATTGGCCTTTGTTTTATGCCAGTAAGTTTGGGGTGGTTTGTTATGTAACAGTAATAATTGGAACAGTTATAAAATGTGAAAGATACATTGTTTCAGTAAGAAACAGATTGCTGTTAAAACTCATTAAAGTGGGAACTACCTGCTGAATAAATGTTTACTGATTTTTTTCTTTCATTTCAAATGAGGATAGCCTAACAGAGAATTTGTTCTACCAAGTAGCATTTCCTTATGGTTTATTTAATTGTTCTTTATGTGACATTAATTCCCTTGAAAAAATGTTTGTTGACTGTCTTGGCTACCAGAAAAGAGATATGCATGTTTAAACAGTATTATAGGTTTCACTATAACTTTTTCGTAAATGTTACCTGTTTGGCTAATGAAAAATGTCAGTCAGTACTTTTAAGTTAATAAGGATAGTTACCACTAAAAATTACGTACTTTTTTTCAAAACCTAATAGCCTAATAAAATCTCATAGGAACAAAGGAATATCTGTACTCCTCTCTCCAAATGAAAATTTACTATACCTGATATTAATTTTAATGTTAATCTTATATTCGTATATTTGTTAAGCTCATATTATATATTTGACAAAATTATTTTGAGTCTGTTTCTTTCCTGTCACTTTTGGAAGACAGTGGGTTTTCTAAGTTTATTACCACTAAATGAAATAATACTTTCTCATATAATTACCAAAGAATTTCAGATACATAGTAGTTATTAGATTTTCTAAAATAATACTATAATGATTCTAATAATAATGGGTACTTTATTAAGATCATTACCATGAGAAAGGTAGTGAGTACTATGGTAACATTTGGATTGATTATGCTTTAAAGTGTGTGTGTGTGTTTTTAAATATAAATAATTGCATAAATAGAGTGCTTCTGGAAGCATGCACAAGAAAATGTTAACATTGATTGCTTCTGGGAGTAAATTGAGACATGTGAAGGTAATTCCCACGAAAATAAAATTAAAACTAAAAAAAAAGTTTTCTATACTATGCGAACTGTGTTGTATACATCTTTGTATCTTTAGCACTTAGGGCAGTGTTTGATGTTTGGTAGATGCTTAGTTCATATTGTTGGATGAGTAGAAGTTTGAGGTTATCTTCTTAACCTTTATTCACCTGATACATAGCATTCATGATCTGATAGACTATGATATTGTTCACTGAAAGAGCTAATATTCTTACTTGTTTGCCACACAGCTCCTCATTTTTCTAAGCCGACTATGTATATATCTGTATCAGTCTAGGTCCAATCAGAAGGCACACCACCTAATGTTACATTTATATGTACGTATAGATATTATGACAGGAAACACGAGGTCTGTAGATCTTAGAACAGGGTTTATTACTCATAGAACATTTTAGTACTGGTGATTGGTGCACATGTAGCAGAGAGGAATTTTAAGAGAGGAATCCTAAAATTACGACACTGAGAGCTTATATTGGGTTGCTGGCACATCTGCCATTCGAGGAACACATGCACACATACCCCTTATCTTGGCTCTTGAATTAAACAAAGCCTCTCTTGGGAGAGGGATGGCATCTCTAGGTTTGTTACCCTAAAAGTAAGCTAAAAGCAAATATCTGGGAAGAAGAGGGCAATGTTTTACAATCCTAGAATGTGTCCATTCTAAGGGTGGGAGACTTATCTTTATTATAGGTTATCAACTGCCTTTGCTCAGAATGCCCCAACAGTGCAGGAACACTGTGAAATCCAGGGAGAATTGTCTTTCAACACACAGTAATTTAAACAGGGGACATTTGATGTAAAAACTATTAAACAGTCATTGGAGAGTAACTTTAAAGGTAGATAGCAGACTCTAAAGTGTTTGGTGCAGGAGTGTATCCAAGGAAGCACACACTTCTTTGGAAGGGTGAATTCTCATTAAAAGATATAGTTTCAGGCCTCCTGATGGCATAGAAGTTCACTGGGTTGCCCAGGCCAGAGCTGGTCCATACCCATCAGACCTGTAGGAGACTCCTGGGAGAACAAGCAAGCTGGGGTTGATGGGTGGCACACAGATAGTTGGGCATGCAGAGGAAGTTGAAGCACCCCTTCAGGTACTACTGGAGCCTGGAGCTGGAGGAGCCCTCTTCTGCAGGAACCCGGCACACTTCTGTGTACAGTTTGGGCTGGAGTAGCTCTGGATAGCCAGCTCCACAGGGCTTCTGGCACGCATACTTCCAGGGCTGAGAGATGGTGTGGGAAGCAGTAACCGGGGCTGGGATGCAGCCTTGAGTTGTGTGGGGCTGTTGTACACAGCGCTGCTGCCTGAGCTGAGAGCTGGAGAAAATGTATGGTGAATGCTATGACTCGCAGACACTTGACACTGGAGAAAATTATGCAGGCTGAGCAGGAAGGAGAGCACCTTCCTCTTCAGTGCTATCCATTGTCATCTACAGACAAAGCTTGTATCATGCCATATGACAAAGGAAAAATATGTAAAGGGCCCAGATTCTGAGCCTGCGGTACGCGGGCTTCTCACTGTTGTGGCCTCTCCCGTTGTGGAGCACAGGCTCCGTACGCGCAGGCTCAGCAGCCAGGGCTCACGGGCCCAGCTGCTCTGCGGCATGTGGGATCTTCCCGGACCGGGGCACGAACCCGTGTACCCTGCATCGGCAGGCGGACTCTCAACCACTGTGCCACCAGGGAAGCCCCCAGATTCGTTTTTATAGATCAGGCAATAAGGGTGAATTTGGAGCTGAGAGACAAATAGGTTGATAACTGACTTAAATGTCTCTTCATCCTATTGCTTGAATTTTATTCCTTTTAAATTCATGATACATCATAGGTTTAAGTACAGATATTATCATGCTTTCTGTTTTATATATTTAATTTTTATCTAAATTCTCTTGTTTTACCTTGACCCTCACATTTCTTTTTGCTTTCTGTAGCAGTATCCTGGGAAAATATTCCTTTGTGGGCTCATCAGTTACAGTCCAGAGATTATCATTTTTATTAGATTTTTAAAATTCTTAATATGTTCATTAATATATGCCTATGTTAAATTCATCTGTCACATTTGTGACTACTTGTTTATATATCCTTTTTCTCTGGTTGGCATTTTATTACCCAGAAAAGTTGGTGTTGCCTAAAAGTTTATAAATTTCAGTGTATATTATCTCTTTCTTGTATTTATTCGGTTACGAAGTGAGACTATTTGCTTTGCACCAATCTTAATGAAGTACTTCTTTATATATTTCTCTAGCTAAAGAAAGTTCCATTTACGTAGGTCTTTTATGTCAATCTTTAATCTAGTTCTCTATTACAAAGCATTATAAAGCAGGGTCTTTCCTTCTTTGTCCATCTTTATAATTGATTAGTCACAGTTCTAAGAATACTCTAGTGAAGAATTTGCTCGGAACTGTTTGGAAGTATAAGTAGATAGCCCCCAAACACTTCTGTTTATCTACCTTATGTAGCTTTTTAAAATTCCCATATATTTAGGCAGGATTTCCTCTTATTGAAATTATATTATCTGTCTCTTGTCTGGTCTTCCTCACCTTCCCCTGTCAGGCATATCCTAGAGTCCAGGGCAGAGCTTGGAGGCAGGATATCTTTTACTCTTGAATCTAAATGCCAGGAGCTGAAGCATTATAGGCAGACACTTTAGTATCCAGGAGGAGTAAAAGGTCACAGCTAAGATATTAAATCCAAGATCAGTGTACTATTCTGAGGGACTAAATAGAATATGAAAGCCTGAAGATAAACGGGGCCTGAGAAACTTGGAAATGCAGGATAATGAAGTGAACTGATAAAACATTGTTCCGAAGAATCTGGTGGTAGAATGCTGATACTGTGAGGACTCAGTTGATCTGCAGGCACGTACCAGGTATAGGGAGCTGGAACAGGGTAAATATGTTTCAAGTAGCTGTTTTTATGTTTAGAGAGTTTCTCTTTTGTTACAGACTCAATTAGCTTACCTGTACAGAAGTCAAGTTGGAAAGTATATAGTTTCCACTTTCTAGCATTTTCTGGAACTCTTGTGTATAGAGATCATTCCGACAGTTCTTCTACACGGAAGCTGTTTGTAATATGACAAATTACACGGTTTCACCGACATCGTTCTAGTATAATTCTTGGGTGTCTTTAAAATTCTTTGACAAATGCCACTGTGCTTTGTAGATTTATCTACATTGATTTTCTAAGTTGGCTTACAATATCCTGGGTGTTGACAGCTATTTGGTATGGTTGTATTTTAAATCTTTCTGTTAGGGGATTGTTGAGGAGAAGAAATCACCCTGGTATTTCTCTTGGTCAGTTCTGGGTCAAAGAATTAATTAAGCTTGAACCTCAGCATAAATCATTCTCTTAAAAAAAGCTGATATATTAACTTATTAGCAGTTTGTGTCATACTATCTGCTAAAGCTATATTTGACAGCTATAAAACAGTGAGATCATTCTTGAACTCTAAGTGAAAAGGTCTTTTGGCATTGTGTGAAATAAAATTTTACAAACTGTATCTTATCCAAATGCTCTTATCCATTATGGTTTAATATTGTAGTTGTGAAGATCATCAGTCATACTCTTGACCCTCTAATCAAACATGACATCTTACTAAGACTGTAGTGTTATTGGTTCAGACTAAAATAGACTTTAACTCCATTTAAGAATGCATGAAAAGTGATTGCTCAAAAAGTTTTTATCCAATTTCTGAAATAATTAGAGAAGAAAAAGTGAAGCATAGTCATTGTTTTTAGAGTAACATCTTTTAGTGTAACATAAAAATATTTCTTAATCATGGCAATTTATGCCGTAATCTGTAATAAGAAATGCAGGTACAAATAACTCAGTAAAGTAGGTTTTCAGGATTTACTAGGTTTCTACTATAGGAGAGCAATGTGAGTATCCTAGAAGAATCTCCTGTTGTACAAGAATGTCCCATCAAATAGTAGAAATAGTAGAAATAAACTAAAAGAGTTCTATGAACCTAGGACTATAAAACTAGCAAAATGAAAAATACAGAAGAAATAGAACTGTACAGTAGTATATAAAAAATGATTTCTTAGTTAAATAGATTTGTGAACTTGATTATGAAGTTAAATTTTGGAATTCATCTACGTATATAGTTCAAACCGTTGACATATAGAAGAGATTGATTAAATTCATCTAAGGCCTTATATTTTTATGAACTCTTAAGTTAGTAATCTTGTCTCAAGTGAGGGAGGAAGTAATGTGAGATGTGCAATTATAATCTTGTGGAGTGAAAGAAGCATATCCAGTAGATAGATGTGTGGATAACTGGCAAATGGGCACAAAGTTATGATGTCTTTGCAACCTGGAGAAGTGTATTGGGAGAGAACCCACATGTATGAAGAGGTATGACTACATGTTAAAGTAATGAATGAATTAAGGTAGAAATTAGGAGTTTAATATTTATGAAATTTGTTTTGGAGTTCTTTCATTAAGTAAAACAGTTTCTATGTCTTCATTTGTTTCTCTCTAAATATTACAGATATTTCTAATTCTCCACGTATTGCCTGAATTGCTGTTGAAAATAAATATTGCACACATGCATTTTGAACTGTTACAGTTTTGCTCTGGTATCTCTTTTCCAAGTCAAGTTTAGTGTTCACTAAACATTTAGTATTTAGGTAGATTCCTCTTAGAATGCTTCTGTGGAACTTAATCTTGGAAACGAATTTAAAGAAAATGGCCTATTTACATTAGCTTTATATTCACTTTAAGTTTCAAATTCTTTATTCTGTGACTAAACAATAATTATGAAGATAATAGTAAATGATTAAATTTTAAATCTTTTCCTAAGTTCTCAGGTGTTCCCCCCGCCCCCTGCTGCCCCAGTTGATATTTTGACCCCAGAAATCTATAGTAGCAGCAGTAGTGACTGAATCATGAACTTTTCTACTTCACCTTTTTTTGCTTGCCAAGAAGTAAGTCCCTGTTTTGTTAGGTGTGTATGTGTGTTTATATGAGTATATCTACCCACCTTCAGAGAGTCATGGAGGATGCAACGGTATTAAGGGCAGAAGAGAAGGTTTTCTATGTTGAATTTTAACCTAAAATGATTAACTTGGCCATGAATTAATTGAGTTCAGAACTATTTTCTCATTTGATCCTGTCTTTCTTGGGAATGGGTATAAACATTAGAAAAGAAGGGATAACACGATCTGTTTTTTACTAATCATAATTTTATATACAGAAAACTCAGGAAACTAAAAAGTCCCACTTTTTAATAACCTCATATTAATAAGAGAATTTGGCTGGTTATGAAATAATTATACAAAGTAACTCTTTTCTACTCTAGGCATAAACACCTACACATGATAATGGGAAAAATTATTCAGTTCTCACTAATGACAGAATTTTTAAATATGTTGAAACAAATTTAATAATAAATTACAGGATCTATATAAAAATAGAACATTTTACTGAGAGACCCAAAACAAGATCAGAATAAAATGAAATACATACATTTAGTGGAAGGGAAGACTTCATAGTGTGAGAATGCAAATTATCCCACAATTAAGATGTAAATTTAATATAATTCCAGTTATAATCTCAGGAGGGTTTTTATTCATCCATTAATTCATTTGCTGTGGAATGATTAGATGAAATGATGTTAAACCTCTTATTGAAGAAGAAAATCTGAGTAGTCAAGATAGCTGAAAAAGAACATAGTGGCAGGACTAGCCTTACCAGGTATCAGAATATTAGATACAGCCAGTGTAATTACTTAGATATAGTGTTGGTATAAGAATAGACAAAAGGTCACTGGAAAGAAAAGAAACTTTAGAAAATACATTTCTGTATAAAGAGACAAAGGTGGTAGTTTAATTCTATGAGAAAAGGATGGAGTATTAAAACTACTCCTGACACAAGAAAATAAAAGTACACCCTAATCTTAGGCCACATGTAAAAATGAATTCCTGTGAATCGAATACTTAAATAAAAACTAAAAGTATCATAATAGTGTAAGAAAATTGAGGCATTTGCTGGGAGCTCAAGAGACTTTCTTAACCACAGGTGGAAATCCAGATGCTATAAAAGAAAATTAGGAAAAAATACATAAACAATTTTAGTGGATTAGTAATAGATTTAGAGAAAAAAGTTAAATGGATGACAGACAAAAGGTTAATGTCTATACTGTACAATAACAACAAGACTGACAAACCTATTTGAACACTAGGCAAAGGATGTGAATAAACACTTTACAGGAAAGCAAATCCAGTGGCCAATAAACATGAAAAGATGCTGATATTTATAGTGGTTAAAGAAATGCAAATTAACAATTACATATCAACTCTAAACCCATCAGACCATCAAGAAATAGGTATCAATATTTATTGATAGCCAGGTTATTGGAAAGAGAATACTTTCAACACATCTGGAAGAAAAGTGAAATCTTTCATCCTTTTCGGGCAGCTGTTGGCAGCATCTATTAAAATTACAATATCAGCAATTCCATCCTGGGAGCCTATCCCATAAAACTAAAAGTACTTTGTACATGTATAATGATGCTTATTGCACTAGGGGTACCAATGACCAAAATGAAACACTTTTAGCAAAAGAAAGTGAAAATGTATGTGTACAGGAATGATTGAATAAATTGTGGTGTATCTGTACTATGAACTATGGTAGTTATTTAAAAACATGAGTTAGAACTATACAGATTGACTTGGAGTAATTTATAAGAGTTATTGAGTGAGAAAATCAAGATGCAAAAAAGTGTGTATAATATAATCCCATTTTAGTTAACAGTTTCCCAAACTTACTGTATATTTTTATACATGATTATGTGAGGATGTAAAAAAACATGAACGCTTAAAAAACTTAGGTTATTGACATGTAAATGGAGAGGTTGATATGGAGACAGGGAAGACCAGGCAAAAAAGAAGATGTTATCACATTTATGCATTTTAATTAAGCTTTGTGTGCGTGTGTAAAATGTTAAATAACATTGAAAAAGCAAATTAAAAATAGACACAACTGGGACTTCCCTGCTGGCGCAGTGGTTAAGAATCCTCCTGCCAATGCAGGGGACACGGGTTCGAGCCCTGGTCCGGGAAGATCCCACATGCCATGGAGCAACTAAGCCCGTGCGCCACAACTACCGAGCCTGCGCTCTAGAGCCCGTGAGCCACAACTACTGAGCCCGTGTGCCTAGAGCCCATGCTCCGCAAGAAGAGAAGCCACCACAGTGAGAAGTCCGCGCACCACAACTGAGAGTAGCCCCCGCTCGCCGCAAGTAGAGAAAGCCCGCCCACAGCAATGAAGACCCAACACAGCCAAAAATAAATAAAATAAATTTATTAAAAAAAAAAAAAAAAGAGCTTCCCTGGTGGCGCAGTGGTTGGGAGTCCGCCTGCCGATGCAGGGGACACGGGTTCGTGCCCTGGTCCAGGAAGATCCCACATGCCACGGAGCGGCTGGGTCTGTGAGCCATGGCCGCTGAGCCTGCGCGTCCGGAGCCTGTGCTCCGCAATGGGAGAGGCCACAACAGTGAGAGGCCCGCGTACCGCAAAAAAAAAAAAAAAAAAAAGTAGACATAGCTGGTGAGTGCCATTAAATTCTGTTCAGCAGTTGTTCACTGAATGCTTACTGTGTTCAAGACAGCATGGTGGGTGTAATGAGCAGTACAACTATGACAGTTATTAATAATTATTATATCAACAATCATCAACAGTGCTTGATTGCTTAGTGCATGCTATATAGCCTGTTCTAAGAGCATTATGTATAACCTCATTTGATCCTCACAACAACCTGATGAGGTACTTATTGTTATCCACATTTTATATATGAGAAGACAAAGAAAATAAGCTTGTGTAGTTTATGCAGTTTAAGTGGTGGAACCAAGATTTGAACCCAGATGGACTGACTCCAGAGGCTATTAATCATTAAAATATGGTGCCTTTTTTGTCCATGAGTTGCTTATTATGGTGTAACAGTGGCAATATAGAAAACGGTGAAATCCATGCCGTCATTGAGGTTAGGAACAAGATATGGGAGCCTAGAAAAGAAAGGAGTTGGTCTGACTGCAAGAATACAGAAGATTTCACATCAGAATCGAATATTAGTTGACTTTGCAGAGTAAGTAGTTATTCTATAGATAGAGAATGCACAGAAAGGCATTTTAGACAGGAAGAATTTAATAAGCACAGTTGTAAAAATGGGCATATGCCTGGAAAAAAGCCAGTAATCTAGTGGGACTGACACATATGTTGTGTGAGAAAGTAATGAGATGAGGGCATAATATTAGTTGAGGCACTTGGTTTTGACGTAAGGTATTCTGGACTTTAGGCAATTATTCATCACTGAATCCTTTTGAAAGAACAGTGATATGCTCTGGAAAGAACATGTTTCTGAGGTTTCTAGCCTGGGTGAATAGAAATTGGTAAGTTGGACCCAAGTTCCATAAGACTCAGAAACAATCTTTGTTTACTCATTTTAGTGTTAATAAGAAAATTGGAGAATGTAAGATTTATTTGTAAAGGGGGAGGGATAATAATCAGAGGGGACTTATATCCTGTGTTGGTCTTTGAGTTCTCAACTAGCAGAAATGGATTAAAAGAAAGAATGAAACAAATATATTTTTAAAGTTTGTTTTTTCCTCACATGTAGCATAATTTAATGGAAGACACAATAGACTATGTTTTTAAATAAATCTATTTTATTTATTTTTGGCTGCTTTGGGTCTTCGTTGCTGCACGCGGGCTTTCTTTAGCTGCGGCGAGCAGGGGCTACTCTTTTTTTTTTTTTTTTTTTGTGATATGCGGGCCTCTCACCGTTGTGGCCTCTCCCATTGCAGAGCATAGGCTCTGGACGCGCAGGCTCAGCAGCCATGGCTCACAGGCCCAGCCGCTCCATGGCATGTGGGATCTTCCCGGACCGGGGCACGAACCCGTGTCCCCTGCATCGGCAGGCGGACTCTCAACCACTGCACCACCAGGGAAGCCTGGGGGCTACTCTTTGTTGCAGTGCGCGGGCTTCTCACTGCGGTGCCTTCTCTTGTTGCGGAGCACGGGCTCTAGGCACGTGGCTTCAGTAGTTGTGGCACGTGGGCTCAGTAGTTGTGGCTCGCGGGCTCTAGAGTGCAGGCTAAGTAGTTGTGGCTCACGGGCTTAGGTGCTCCGTGTCATGTGGGATCTTCCTGGACCAGGGCTTGAGCTCGTGTCCCCTGCATTGGCAGGTGGATTCTTAACCACTGCGCCACCAGGGAAGTCTGCAATAGACTAATTTTTAAAAGTGTTCTGGGTTTTAGGCCTGGCTCGGGACTAAACTCTGTAAAGATAAATTAAGCAAAAAAGTAAGATAGAAACTGAGTTACAATATACGGAAGCTGAAAATACTATAATTTTTAAATACAGTACTTTCCATCATCATACTAGTAAAAAACAATCATTTCTTCTTTCTTTAGCAGGCAAACTTTTAAAATAGTTTCATTTTGTCAAATACTAAACCCTTTTGATAAGTGAAATATAATATTCAGGAGAGACTGTTATTATTTCCAGCTCCCTAAGCCAGGTGCCCCAAACTGACTTAATGCCATTCATTTGGAGATGAATTTGAAATTCTTCCAGTCATGCATTGACTACATTCTTGGTGCTTGAAAAGCATGTTAGTATAAAAATAATTTTTATTTTCATTTGGTGTGTGTAATAATGATGGTAGTAAAGCTTTGCTACTATATATGTACATGAAGGTTAATTCTCTTCAATTGCAAGAAATAATCTCTTTTTTAAGAGTGTTGCTATTACTAAGACGCTGTATATTTAGAAAATATTGAGTGGCATTTGAAGGGGGATAAATTTGTCTCCTAATGGGTATTATCAACAGTGATATAGTTGTCCAGAGAGATAAACACCTCTCTATCTGTCAGTCGGTCAGTCTGTCCATCCATCCATCCACTTACTATATAGTAAGATGATAGAATGAACATTTGAAAATATACACTATATTTTTAGATCCAGTAACCTTGAAACTAAAGGTACTATTTCTACATAATATCTTTGAAGAAGATAAACTCTTAAAATTATGCTACCATGAATAGCATGAAGAACTTCAGATTTATATGTGGAATCTAAAAAATGATACAAAGGAACTTATTTACAAAACAGAAATAGACTCAGACGTAGAAAAACTTACGGTTACTAAGGGGAAAAAGGGGAGAGGGATAAATTAGGGATTTGGGATTAACAGATACATACTACTATATATAAAATAAACGATTAGACCTACTTATAGCACAGGGAACTATATTCAGTATCTTGTAATAACCTATAATGGAAAAGAATCTGAAAAACAATATATATATGTATCTATATCTGAATCACTTTACTATACACCTGAAACATTGTAAATCAACTATACTTAAAAGAAAATTCAAGTTTCGGCTAATGAGATTCAGAAGGAAAAAAAATGAATGAAAGTAAGACTAAAAACTGAATTATTCTGGGACCTAAAATAATTTCCTTTTTGATCTGCTTTGTGACTGAATGTCGATGTCCTTACATATAAAATAATGCTATCAGCATTCAGGTATCTAATTAGGGAATACTATTTGGAAAATACAAATTTGTTAAAAATGAATGGTATGTCTTCCCTACCATTAACCATTCTGACCATCAACCCCGCCCCTTAGGCTAACTATAAAGCAAAAGTTGCACAATGTGCTTGACTTTATATTATTATATTAGAAATAAACAGTGGTTGTTTTTCTCTTTTAAAAAAAGAAAAGAATTTCAGGACTTACTAGCCTAATATGATACTGTCTCATTTTGAGACTGGCTCTTTGGGACAGTATATTCTTTGATGATGGTGATTATCTTAGGCACTTCTATAGTCAAGTTATTTAAATATAAAAATAACCCCACTTTTCTCATCAGTTTTTCTTAGATTGATATTAAGAAAAGAGAGGAACTGATAGCTGTAAAATTTGAAACTCTTCCATTGCAGTACACACTTAAAGACCAGCACATTGAGTTTCTGGCTAATAGAATAGAGAAATTGGAGCATAAAGAGCCTCTGGTGCCTAATGGTATACAGGATTGGAAGAGAAAAGTCTGGACAAGGTTGTTTCAAAGTTCCAGCAGGAAAGTATAGCTGTCTTCATATCTTTATGTCTTAATATCTTTAACAAGGGCTTCTAAGAGGAGACACTTGGAATGAGAGCTAGCTTGCTGATCAGGGTTATCAGAAGTTGCAGTCATATTTTATCCAAATGTAACAAGGCCTAAAAAGTGGCAGTTCTTTACATTGATAGGTAGATAGCTGGATAGATAAAGGAAGTTATCTGTCCAGCTGGATAAAGGAAGGAAGGATAGAAGGAGAGGCAGCATAACATTCTATATATTTATTTTATTTTTTAAATTAATATTTTTTATTGAAGTATAGTTGACTTATAATACTGTATTAGTTTCAGGTGTACAACAGAGTGATTAAGCTATACATATATATATCTATCTTCTCTTTATTCCTTCCCATTATATTTTATTACAAGATAGTGACTATAGTTTCCTGTGCTGTACAATCAATCCTTATTGTTTACCTATTTTATATGTGGTAGTGTGCATCTGTTAATTAATTCCATACTTCCAATGTATCCCTCTCCCCCGCTTGCCCTTTGGTAACCATGTTTGTTTTCTCTGTCTGTGAGTTTGTTACTGTTTTATAAATAAGTTCATTTGTACTATTTTTTTAGATTCCACATATAAGTGATATCGTATAATATTTGTCTTTCTCTGACTTTACTCAGTATGATAATCTCTAGGTTCATCCATGTTGCTGCAAATGGCATTAGTTAATTCTTTTTTATGGCTGAGTGATATTAAATTGTATATATATATGCCTCATCTTCTTTATCCATTCATCTGTTGATGAATATTGAGGTTGCTTCCATGTCTTGGCTATTGTAAATAGTGCTGCTATGAACATTGAGGTGCATGTGTCTTTTTTTAAATTAATTTTTATTGGAGTATAGTTGATTTACAATGTTGTTGTGTTAGTTTCTGCTGTATGGCAAAGTGAATCAGTTATACATATAAATATATATCCACTCTTTTTTAGATTCCATTCCCATATAGGTCATTACCACATGATCCAGCAATCCCACTCCTGGGCATATATCTGGAAAAGATGAAAGCTCTAATTCAAAAAGATACATGTGCTGGATCATGTGGTAACTCTTAGTTTTCTAAGGAACCTCCATACTGTTCTCCATGGTGCCTGCACCAATGTACGTTCCCACCAACAGTGTAGGAGGGTTCCCTTTTCTCCACACCCTCTCCAGCATTTATTATTTGTGGACTTTTTTTTTTCACATTTTCATTTTAATTAGCTCTTTAAAATGCTAGGGTTTTTTGGCCACGTGGGACTTATGTACATTTTCAATTACATAGGACTCAGTATTTTAAATCATTAAATTCTCATTACACATTCTGCAGTTCATAAGCTACCCTATCTATATGTACTATCATGTGTTTAAGTATTAACTTGCCTACGATCATTTAAGTAGTAAAAGAGTGAAAATGAGACCTGCGACAGCAATTCTGCATACTTGCTGAGTGACCTTGGAATATAAATCCCTGTAGGTCCCTATAAAAGGAGAAAGTTGATTCAGAAGATCACAGATCTCTTCTATTCCTAATAGTCAGTGAATACCCTATTCTTTTTTTTAAATGGAAATATAGTTGATTTACAATGTTGTGTTCATGTCTGCTGTACAGCAGAGTGATTCAGCTATACATATATATACATTCTCTTTTATATTCTTTTCTGTTATGGTTTATCACAGGATATTGAATATAGTTCCCTGTGCTATACAGTAGGACCTTGTTGATTATTTGTAGGCTTTTTGATGATGGCCATTCTGACCAGTGTGAGGTGATACCTCATTGTATTTTGACTTGCATTTCTCTAATAATTAGCATCGTTAAGCATCTTTTCATGTGCCTGTTGGCTATCTGTATGTCTTCTTTGGAGAAATGTCTATTTAGGTCTTCTGCCCAGTTTTTGATTGAGTTGTTTGGTTTTTTTGTTGATGATCAGCATACCATTCTAATTCTCTGGTGAACATGTATATATTATCCAGAGACAGAAGAGGACTCTGGGCAAAACCACGGTCATACTAACATTAAAGGGACAGATAGAGAAGACCAAGAACAAATGTTTAGAGACACTGGTGTTTTGAAGTAAGATGTCAAATAATAGAATTGAGAAAAGTCCATTGTGTTTGTCGAGATATCATTTAAGACTTTTGCCAGACTAATTTTGATAAGAGTTTTAGACAATTTGGTTAGATTGTGGTTTTAAGAGTGATTAAGTGGTTAAGAAGTAGGAGACAGAGAATTAAGGACCGAAGTCAAATTTGCTTTAACTCCTTCTTTTTAATTAATTAATTATAATTTATTTATTTTATTTTTGGCTGTGTTGGGTCTTTGTTGCTGCGCACGGGCTTTCTCTAGTTGCGGTGAGCAGGGGCTACTCTTCGTCGTGGTGCGCGGGCTGCTCATTGCAGTGGCTTCTCTTGTTGCGGAGCACAGGCTCTAGGCACACGGGCTTCAGTAGCTGTGGCATGCTGGCTCAGTAATTGTGGCTCCTGGGCTCTAGAGGTACAGGCTCAGTAGTTGTGGCGCCACAGGCTTAGTTGCTCCGCGGCATGTGGGATCTTCTTGGACCAGGGATCGAACCTGTGTCCCCTGCATTACCAGGCGGGTTCTCAACCACTGCACCACCAGGGAAGTCCCTGCTTTAACTCTTTGAAGATGTCATAATTTCTTTCACAAGACAAGCTAGACCATATGCTGTAATATAAGGAAGAGATTATTATTTTAAGGCAAAAATTTTTATTTTGGTTAATACTTCTTAGTACTAGAACTTCCCATGAAAATTATCATTCTCTACTTACTTCCCCTACCCTCCCCACCAGCCAGAAGCTGAGAAATTTTCTATTAGAATAATTACAGTGTCTTAAATCATAAGTAAATATAAAGTACGGAAATCTGGATTTACACACAAAAAAAATTTGGATGGTAAGGATTCACTACTGAGATGTACTGTCATGCTTTGAAGGGGTCCAAAAATAATACCCCCGTTCCCTACTCAAGTTCAGAATCACTGGCGATATAAGCAGATGAGTTCTCTGTTGGAATTCAGAATAACTGCTTTAAAATTGGTAAAGTCTAGAATGAAGGACAGAGCTTATTTGTATAGTCACAAAGGAATGGCTAATACTTCAGGGCTGAATTAAATGTATTTACTAATAACCTTGTCACTGGTGCCGCTGGACAGCCAAAGATGGAGAGGAACAGAGAATTCTTGCCCCTTCTACTAAAAACTCAGGAGCCCAGAAGGGGCTGAGCCATGCATATCCAGTTCTTCTCTCTCAACTTGTTAATCAGATAAATCATTCCTCTCCTGGAGAATGGAGGTGGCAGTTGCCAAGTGAGGAGCCAGAAGAAGTGTCGCTGTAGTAAAAATTCCCTGTAAGGAAGCTTGAGACCAGTGGGAAAGGGGTTACTGCCCCAGTCATTTTATTTTCCAGTATGCTCTTTTAAAGAGGTATAATTCACACAGACTAAAATACACAGATTTTAAATGTACAGTTTGATGAGCTTTGACAAATGTACATACTTATGTAATCAGTATTCCAATCAAGATATCAACATTCTGACACTGTAAACAGATTCACAGCAAGAGTTTTTTAAGTACTAACCTGTTCGTTCATTTTAAATGCTTAAAAAATACATTAAATTTGTAATAATTCTGTTGACAGCTTTGGTTGTCTCTGGATGAAGAGTTTAATGAACTTTTTCTAAAAAGATCCCACATCATTAGTAGGCATATAATTATTTCTATGGAGAGACTGAATGATTTTTTTACTGAGTAAAAGTCTTTTAAAAATGGAATGGTCTATGTATTTTTTTAGTTATATATTTTATATTCTTAAGTACTTAAATTGTCTTCACTGATACCTTCCTATATTAAAATATAAGATCCTGTATTTCTATTTCTGATAATATGGAGTGCATAGTGTAGGTGCATAGCAGGTAACATTTACCTTCCCTTCCCTATTGGTATACTTTGGCTCATAAGTGTGTGATATAAAGGATGGTAACTAGAGAGCTTTCTGCAAGTAAGGAATTCATTCCCTTATTCACTTAGTTAATTTAATAAATATTTGCTGGCTACCTTTTTGTGCCAAGTAATAGGTATAGTGCAATGACTATAGTTAGCAATGTGCCCCATACAATATAGAGGGGGAGTATATATTACCAATTAAACAAAAGAATATATAACTGCATACTGTGAATAGTGCTGTGAAGGATGGATGCAGTGATAGAGAATAACCCTGGAGGGTTGGGGAAGAGAAGACTTACAAGAACGATGGTCACTGGGGTTGTGACAGTTAGGCTGAAACTTGATAAGAAAGGGATGTCAAACAAGGAGCACTGGGGATGGAATGAAGGAAAGGAAACAAGTAAAACAGATCCAGATGCCAATATAGGTAGTACTAAGTACGTCTTAACTACTTTTATTACTTGTTGACTCATAGTTTTGATGTATTATTATCATTTGACTAACATTATGTCTTTTTTCCTCAGTGTTGTGGTAATTACTTTTTATTACTTTTAGTAGTATGAACTTAGATATGATATATTATTCATACTTTATTTCAGAAAAATCAACCTATATCCATGTAATAAGATAGAACAAGTATATCTGAGATGTGATGCCCTACAACTTCTTTTTAGTTAATAGAAGACATATATATGAATATAGTTTTCTTTTCCTTTAGGGAAATAAAATCAATTTCTCAAAACTATTTAAGCCCTCTTAGGAAAATAAATATTAACATTCGTTGTGAATGATAACCTGGGATTTTTTTATAAAGTAGGTTTAGGATTACTAGGTTAATCACAGTTGTATGAGACATCACTAGAGCATGTTAGTATTATTTAATGTAAATTTTTGTCTACTTTTTCCTGGGTTGACCTGGAAAATAAATTACCACTCATTTTATAATAGGGAATTCCACTTTATTTTTAGAATTGTCATGAGCTGACAATGTACAAAAGTCTATTAAAATTTACACCTTACTTTGAAGTAAGAAAATGCCTGAAATTCTAATACTAGAGCAGCAATCCCAGGAGTCCTTGGTGTGCTGTTAGGGTGCCCATGAGGTCAAAACCATTTGTGTGGTATCATCAAAAGACATTTTTTGTCTTTTTTCACTGTATTGACATTTGCACTGACAGTGGTGCAAAAGCATCTGTGGGTAAAAAATTGCTAGTGCTTCAGTATGTGTGAATCAGGCTACTAGTAGCACCAAACTACAATAACTAGTAATTATTGTATTCTTTACCATCGTATACTTGAGGTTAAAAAAAAAATACCAGTTTTACTTAAGAATGTCCGTGATGAAGCAGGAAAAACAATGTTTTTAAAACTCTTAACTTTTTAATACACATTTTAAAAATATACTATTTGATAAAATGGGAAGTACACAGAAAACACCTGCATTGCATCGTAACGTCTGATGGTTGTTTTTAAGAAAAGCAGTTGTGCAATCTTTTGAGTTGTGAGCTGACTGAGATACTTTTTTTCATGGAATAACTTTTTTTTTTAATTTGAAAGAACAGAGAGACGAACTGGCTTTTCATATTTGGCAGATATTTTCTCACGAATGAGGTTAATTTGTCATTTAAGGAAAACAACTCACAGTATCTGTTGCTGGTGATAAAATTAGAGGTTTTAAGAGAAAATTAGAATTTTGGAAAACTTGTATCACCTTAGGCTTGACAGCTTCCCAGTACTTAGTCTTTAAAAAAGATTAGTGAAGATATTAACAAATGTGATATTTTGAAATAGTACAATGAAATGTGTCAGTGTTTGGAAGATATGCATAACTCCATGACCTAATTTTTTAAATGACCAATGCATGGATGACAAACATGTTGCATGCATGAAAGATTCAAAATGCAAAAGAGCAGTGGATTTTCATGTAACAGTTGGCAGAGCTCAGTGATATTGTTTCAGATTTCACATGGTAACTAGCCTTTAAAACACTACCACTAATCAAATTTTGGTGTAGTATCAAAGACTATCCACTGTTATCTGAAAAGCCTGTTAAAATACTCCCTTGTTTTCCAACTATGTATATGTGTGCGGCTGAATTTTTTTCATCTACTTAACCAAAACAACAAATTATAAAGATTGAGTACAGAAGCAGATATGAGAATCCAGTTTTCTTCTATTAAGGCAGACATTACAGAGATTTGTGAAAATGTAGAAAAATGCCACTCTTCTCAGTAAGTTGGTTTTGAAATATAATTATTTTTCATTAAAAATATAATTATGTTAACAGATAATAGTTTTATATTTGTTAGGTTTAAATGAATTACTAAAATAAGTATTTAAAAGTCTCATTTTTAATTTTTAGTATGTTAAATATCAATATAAATAATTGAAAGCAGAGCTCTTTTGTACATGATACTATACATAGAAAATCCTAAACACATCATCAGAAAACTACTAGAGCTCATCAATGAATTCAGTAAAGTTGAAGGATACGAAATTAACGTACAGAAATTTGTTTGCATTTCTGTACACTAACAGTCAGAGAAATTATGGAAACAATCCCATTTACCATCGCATCAAAAAGAATAAAATACCTAGGAATAAACCTACCTAAGGTGGTAAAAAAAACCTGTACTTGGAAAACTATGAGACACTGATGAAAGAAATTGAGGATTACACAAACAGATGGAAGATATATTGTGTTCTTGGATTGAAAGAATTATTATTGTTAAAATGACCATACTACTCAAGGCAGTCTGCTGATTCAATTCAATCCCTGTCAAAATACCAGTGACATTTTTCACAGAACTAGACCAAATAATTTAAAAATTTGGATGGAAACACAGAAGACCCTGAATAGCCAAAACAATCTTGAGAAAGAAGAACAGAGCTGAAGGAATCACGCTCCCTGACTTCAGACTTTATTACAAAGCTACAGTCATCAAAACAGTATGGTACTGGCACAAAAGCAGACACATAGACTAATGGAACAGAATAAAAAGCCCAGAAATAAACCCCCACACTTATGGTCAGTTAATCTACAGCAAAGGAGGCAAGACCATGCAATGGAGAAAATACAGTCTCTTCAATAAGTGGTGCTGGGAAAACTGGACAGCTACATGGAAAAGAATGAAATTAGAACATTCTCTAGCACCATATAAAACACTAGACTCAAAATGGATTAGAGACCTAAATGTAAGACCAGAAATTATAAATTTCCTAGAGGAAAACATAGGCAGAACGCTCTTTGACATAAATCACAGCATTAATTTTTTGGATCCATCTCCTAAAGTAAAGAAAATAAAAGTAAAATAAACAAATGGGACCTAATTAAACTTAAAAGCTTTTACGCAGAAAAGGAAACCATCAGCAAAATTAAAACACACCCTACTAAACAGGAAAAAATATTTGCAAATTATATGACCAATAAGGGACTAATATCCGTAATATATAAACAGCTTATACAACTCAACATCAAAAAACAAACAACTTGATTAAAAAATAGGCAGAAGACCTGAACAGACATTTTTCCAAAGAGGACATGCAGATGGCCAACAGACACATGAAAAGATGCTCAACATCACTAATCATTAGGGAAATGCAAATTAGAACCACAGTGAGATATTATCTCACAAGTGACAGAATGGCTGTCATCAAAAAGAACACAAATAACAAATGTTGGTGAGGATGTGGAGAAAAGGGCACCCTTGTATACTTTTGGTGGGAATGTAAGTTGTTGCTACACTGTGGAAAACAGTATGGAGGTTTCTCAAAAAAATAAAACTAGAACTACCACTCGGTATATATATCAAAACACTAATTTGAAAAGATACATGCACCCCAATGTTCATAGCAGCATTATTTGCAGTAGCTAAGATATGGAAGCAACCTAAGTGTCCATCAACAGATGAATGGTTAAAGAAGATGTTGGGGGGAGGTGTCTGTGCGTATATATACACACACACAATGGAATACTACTCAGCTATAAAATAAGAATGAAATTCTGCCATTTGCAACAATGTGGACTGACCTAAAGAGTACTGTGCTAAGTGAAATGAGTCAGAGAAAGACAAATACTGTATGATATCATTTATATATGAAATCTAAAAAATACAACAAACTATTAAATATAGCAAAAAAGAAACAGACTCACAGATATAGAGAACAAACTAGTGGTTATCAGTGGGGAGAGGGAAGTGGGGAGGGGAAGTAAAGGGGTAGGGGATTAAGAAGTACAAACTATTATGTATAAATAAGCTACAAGGATACATTGTACAACACAGAGAATATAGCCAATATTTTATAACTATAAATGGAGCATAACCTTTAAACATTGTGAATCACTATATTGTACACCTATAATTTATATAACATTATACATCAGCTAAACTTGAATAAAAAATTTTAAAAGACCTCTTTGGGGTCCTAAATAATTTTTAATAGTGTAAAAAGATTTTTAACAGTCTATGGTCTAGAGGAATCCACGTATAATTTAGGAGGAGAGCATTGCTTTAAAATCCAAAATATACATGTTTTGGCTTAAAGCAGTACTTTGAAGCGTTTTTTAAATGGCATTGTTAAAACAGGTTTTATAGTCATCAGACTATTATTTTAAGTCATATCATTTTGAAACTTTTCTAAACCTTCATTTTCATTTTATGTATTTAAAATACAACAGAGGAAGCCAAAAATGTAATAAAGTATTATTTGCAAAGCTATGTAATTTTTTGTAGACCTTTTTTTTTTTTTTCAGTTAACCATGGCTTGTTCCTGAACAAGCTAAATAAGGTACAAGAATGCTGAAAAGATGTTCTGTGACTATCTATGGAATATTCTTGGTATCTTACAGATACAGAATGAATATTTTATAGGAGTTAAATGGATAAAATTTTATTTAAAAAATATGTAATCGTATAGTCCATTGCCATTTTGGAATGTATGTGGAAATTAATTCACCATATGGGGAGCCTTATGCCTGTTAGTGGTACTGTTTATCATGTAACATGATGGTTAGAAAGGTTTCTGATTGCTCTTTTTTCTCTAAGCAGATAATCTCAGTGATACCTTGAAGAAGCTGAAGATAACAGCTGTTGACAGAACTGATGATAGTTTAGAAGGATGCTTGGATTGTCTACTTCAAGCCTTGGCTCAAAATAGTAAGTTTTAAGGAACCTCCATACTGTGAGGATATGGGGAGGGGGAAGGGTAAGCTGTGACAAAGTGAGAGAGTGGCATGGACATATATACACTACCAAACGTAAAATAGATAGCTAGTGGGAAGCAGCTGCATAGCACAGGGAGATCAGCTCGGTGCTTTGTGACCACCTAGAGGGGTGGGATAGGGAGGGTTGGAGGGAGGGAGACACAAGAGGGAAGAGATATGGGAACATATGTATATGTATAACTGATTCACTTTGTTATAAAGCAGAAACTAACACACCATTGTAAAGCAATTATACTCCAATAAAGATGTAAAAAAAAATAGTAAGTTTTATTATGTTTACTCAAATGCCAAACAAAAAATCAAATCAACAGTCATTCAGAAATTGGTATATAGTTTAGCACATAACTTACATTCACATAACTTGAATTCTTTTGAATCCTGTCCCTGAATACTGAGATTGTTTTACATGTTCACCCTCCTACTTACCTTGCCACCCCCAGGATACTGAAAGCCAAGTTGATAGGCAGAAGAAAGGTGGAATTGATTGGTGGTGATGACATTAATACTAGTCCCAGAGAGAGGCAGTTCTTAACAGATAAGCGCCAAAGTTGTTTTTCTTCTTAACACCTAACTACGCTTTAAAAAAAGACTGTGTTTACATGTGGGGACGAGAAACAGAGAGGAAAAGAAAGAAAGGAAGGAAGGAAAAGAAAGAAAGAAAGAGAGAGAAAGAAAGAAAGAGAGAGGGAGCTTAAAACACTTGAAATTTTTTTTCTGAGATCTTTTTAATCATTTTACTTTAAAATAATGTGTATGCTTAGGTTTAATTGGAAAGAGCCATCAGTAGTCATCCAGAAATCCTGTAAAACTGAGGTAACACTTGATCTTTGGTGGCGTGGTAAATAAGAGATAAAAATTATACAACTCTTCATTGACTAATACATTGTATTGTTACATTTGATCCATCATATTTCTATTCACTAATTTCTGTATTATCACAATGAATAGACAGATACAGAATAATTTTCATTTGTTTCCTTAATTCTCCTTGGCTGTGCTGTGGTTTATGCTGTGCTTGTTTTTAATTATGCCATTATTTTATCCTGGGACTAATTATGTAGCTGACAAATAATTCAGGAGGAAGAATAGACTGTATTGTTAGAGTTCAGTTTCAAGCACTCTGATATGTATGCATTTTTTTTCTTTTTTAGTAAACAGTGATTAGGAAATTTAAAGTAATTGATTGCAGTACGCTTTATCAAAAAGCACATTTAAGGTAGCTTTTAAAATTCTGTTTTAGTAATATTTTGCTTTTGAGATTATAATTATGTCAAGCTATTTAATCTTAGAGATATCAGAGAAGGGATTTAAAATAAGGAGTTCAGTAAAAACATCTGGATAAGGGTCACAGTGGTAAAGAAAAATAAGAGAGAATGTGTAAGGCTGTACTCTCCATTATAGTAGATACAGGTGGCTATTTAAATTTTAACAATTAAATTTAATTAAAAATTAAGTTCTTTAGTCTAACTTTCAATAGCCATGTTTGATTGGTGACTACCTTATTGGGGATCACAGGTATAAACTATTTCCATGATCACAGAATATTCTTTTGGATAGAACCACATAATGACCTGAGTTTTACACATGCTGTGTAGGCAGATTTACGTAATCTTGTAATCAGTCTGTATAAATTGAGTATCTCAAGTTCATTTTTTTTCAAGCGTTGTTTTATTATAACTTATTTTGTTTTAAATGGCCCAGTTTTTTCTCTGTGTTAAAAACAAGTAGTATTTTCTAAATGGACCATTTGTTCAGGACCTGAAGGACACGGAGGTGATATCCTTGGTTATACATGGAGGCTTGCTCAGCCCTCTCCTGGAAAGACTGGTACACAGATAGATGAAATTGTTGAAGAAAAATGAAAAAAGGAAGCAACATTTTATAGCTTTTTAAAGAACAGATTCAGGAAATATTGACAAGTGTATATAGTTGCTGAACTAAATTTCAGACCCATTGCAGAGTTATTCGTTGGACCCATTTATTGAAAATGGTCTTGAAATTATATATCATAAAATGTTAAGGCCAAATAGTTACAAAGTGGTAATGAAAACAACAGACTCTACCAATTTAATTATTGACTCCTTAGGAAGGGAACAAAAGGAATATGGCTTCTTAAGAATCTGTAATAAAATTCATAATTGTCCTCACATCTGAGACTATTGACACAAAAGAATTTGATGTAGGAAGAGGTGGTTCATACAGATGTTCCGTCTTTGACTTACAAATGATATCTATCATTGATTAAGCATCCACAAATAATATCTATCATTGAGCATCCACTGTGTACTCAGCACTAGACTTCAGACTTCTATCTGTTGTCTAATCTAATCTTTCCTATAGACCCATGAGGAGGTATTATATACATCACCATTTAAAAGATAAGGAAACAGTCCCTGTAAGGGTGCTTGCCTTGCTCTGGCAGAGTACAGAGTTTGAATTTGAACTCTTAGTTTCCAAAATAAAAAACTACATTCTGAGTAAAGTGCAGCTTTTTTCCTGCGTTTATAGAATGTGAAAGTGTTTTCAGAAACTAGATTTTAATATTGTCTTAAATTTTTGCTTTTTCTTTAAAATAGTTTCAAATTATTATTACAGAGGAAGAAAATTTATAAACCATTTTCCCCTTTGAGCTATATATTTATTTTATAGATATTAATTGGTATGTTTTATAAAATTAACATCCAGCTTTTAAGCAAGAAAAAATTTTTTTAAATACCAGGGAAATGTTTATTTTATAAAGTTCTTACTTCCCTGAATAAAATGTTTGATCCGTCACTACTTCTATGCTCTTAAAGGTAAAATTATAAAGCATATAACTTAGAATCTATACTGGCTTTTTTTACACAGAGAAGTTCTAATTTCATAATTCTTCCTAGTGTCAGGTGTTTTATCTAAAAAATATCAGTGTTTGCACTAGAATTGCACCTGATCAAGAAAGAATGATTTCTCCATTCTTTACAAGATAGTAATGTGTGTAATGGAAATCTAATCTTAAAGTTCTGTTTTACAGTTTACTAACCTACCATTGGAAAGGACATTTCTGAGAGGAAAGAAATTATGCTTTTAAGTTTTTACACTGTGGAAATTTAGTATTTTTGAATTGTATATTACAGATTATCATAATCTGAATTAGAATTTTTGCTTTGATGTATGACTTCAGAGTGTTTTCTTAAATTTGGGGGGGCATTAAATCTAGTATTTGTAAGGATCTTAAAAGACAAAAGTTGAAAATTTGAATACGTACTAGACTTTATGGAAAACATTTTGTTTGAGCAAGCATTTTGTGTAAATCTCTGATCTAAATTAATATAGAAGCATTCATTCACTCATATAAATACTTCAGATCTCAGCTTTAAAATGTTTTTAGTAAATATATGAAGGCTACCAGCCAAGAAATCAGCCCGTTTATTCTGGTCTCTTTTGATTCAGAGAATAGTTAGAAGAGTCTCAGTAAATGCTTGTTGAATTGTAGTGTCGGTTATTCTATTTCATGCTTATTTGAAAATGTAAAACAGCCCACATTTTTATCCGTAAACATTAAGGCAGGAATTGTCCTTAGAGAGTATGACATCTGAACCACCTTATAAGACAAACTACTAGCATGAATTAAAGGCCCCCAAATAAGCAAAATTTACAGTCTGTTCATAATAAAAATTCTATTCTGTTGTAAGAGCATGGGGACCATGTTCTTGTTGGCTGGGGGAACCACAATACAGTGCCAGCATGATCACCAGCACCACTTTCAATTTTTTCCCTAACGGATTAGGCTGTTTTCCTCTTTCTCATTGCCTCACATACCTTTGTATTTTAACTTTAACCAATTGCCCGATGGCAATTCCTATTTCATACAAGTGTCACGTAATTGTTTATTATCTATAGAAAACCCTATGAAAGAACATCAGTTTACTTGTTTTTAAAGAAGAAAGTATTTAGTATCTAGTTTCATATTCCTAACTTGGTAATACTCATCTACCTCTTGAATTCTTAGGTTATTTCTTAACGCTTGTTCTTTATTTTATTCAGTGTGTTGATTTTTGGCTCCCTACTAGGCTATAATCCTAAACATATCAAATTATGTACAGAAGCTACTAACGTAGATTATAAATCTTCTCTAACAGTAAGAATTGTCTGTTGTTTGCTTTTAGTCTGCTTTATGCCTTTAATATTTCTGAACAGACTTACTGTCATGTATCAAAATTATTTCCCAAGTAAGGGACTTTGAAATTTATTATCAACTCTTTTTCAATAACCTTGTTAAATCTTCATTTACTGAGCATGAAAGATCGCTGCTGCTTTAGTAGAAATGAAAATTTATTTCACGTAATTCTTTCACAGTAATAATCTAGATTTCAGTTTTTTACCCTACGTTATCCAATGTATCACAGAGTGATACATTTGCAGCTTTCTTTGCAAGCTAAACTCATTATGGTGTTCATCTCCTTTATATAGTTTTGTATTATGTGGCTCTTTTAGTTATTGTGTCCATCATTAATGAGGGCTTATGACTGGTGCTAATCATAAATTACCAAAGGTTCAGTTTTTACTAAATAAAGGTAGTATTTTAAGAGTAGAGGAGACTAGGCTAAACTAGAAAACGTGGTCAACTAAAAAGACACTGACAATTCTTGATGAATTAAGACCCCTGGATTGCCATAGAGTAGTGGTGGCCACCTAAGTTTGAACTTTTCTACGCAGTCTAAAAAGCCATACAAATCAACAAAAAATCAGATAAAATCAAATATCTATAACCTATGCCCTGGAGACACACTAAGAACTTCAGATTATTAGGAGAGAGAAATTAATATCCAAATCTAGCCTACTCAGCTTCAGAGCCCATTTTTAGAGAGAGTTCATGAAGACTGCAGAGACCACATGGAAAGGACGAGAGAGGTTGAATCAGGAGCCTAGGGGTGATAGTTTACAGTTAAAATTGCCTTTAGAAAGAAAAAGTCTTAACTTGGTGGGAAAATTCTAAGATCTGGCCTTAGATTCAATTGGAGCATTGGCTATTGGGAATCAAAAGGAGGAGACTTAAAAGTACACAGGACCCTAGGCAACAGATCAGGAGAGTGCCACTTTGGGGGATGAAATTGTTCTCCCTTGTAGACGTGGTGTTGAAGGAAAAGAAGGATGCAAGATGGAGAAAGTAAGTGTTCTGTAGAAATAAGAAAATCATACTGTTAGAAGACACACTAATAACCCCCTTTGGTTTAAGTTCAGAAGAGGGAGCTTTTGAACTAAAAAACCTGAGAATTCATCCTTACCCTTACTGCATACAACTTTTACTGCTAGTTAAAGAAAAGAAAAACTATACACTGAATAGGAAATTGCAGGCTATATACATACATAGGTGCTACAAGGAACAAATCAGAAAATAAGAATCAAAACATTTTAGTTATTGAATTGTTTTCTCCTAAACCACCCACAAAGTGGTTATCAGTAACAGAACACCATGACCTATATTAAACATCCTTAAGCCTTTGCAATTATGAAAAGGAAAAAGAATACCTGGGTAAGAAATTCAGAAACTTGGAACCAAAGTGGATAATTACTAGGAAGATGTAAAGTAAGAGTTGACTAGAAGATAATGAAGAAAAGAATCATTTTAAAAAGTAAGACTAAATTACAAGGTACCAAGGAAGAATAGAGGTGACTGAAAATTTAATAAGGAGCATTGAGGAAAGTGGGCAAAATGAAGACAGAATAAAGGATCAAAGAGAAAATGATTAATATAGAAGATAGGCAAAAAGATCCAACATATGTGCAACTGGAATCCTCAAGGAGAAAAACAAAACAGTGGAACAGAGCTAATATTTAAAAGTATGAACTTTTCTGAAGTATAAAAAGACCAGAATCTGTATGTTGAAAGGGCCTAGCATGTACTTGTGAAAATGGACCTCGAAGAAGTCTAGCAAAACTTTTAGACTTTAAAGGTAAAAATAAATACAAAGGAGAAATCCTCCAGGCTTCCATGCTAAAAGATCAATTTATTTAAAAAGAAAAGAAAATTAGATTGGCATCAGACTCTTCAACAACAATATGCAAAACAATTCAATATTAGAGCAGTATTTTCAGAAAACTAAAGGAATAAGAATTTTATATTGAGCCAAGGTGCTCAGTAAGTATCAAGGCTATAGCAAAATTCTGTTAAACATGGAAAAACGCAGGGAATACTATGCTTATTAGCCTTCCAGAGGAATCTTCTAAACTTGTGCTGTCCAATACAGTATCCATTCTCTGCATGGCTATTGAGCATTTGAAATGAGGCTAGTCTGAATTTAGGTATGCCATAAGTGTAAAATAATACTGTACTATAAAGACTTAGAACTTCCTCAAAAGTAAAATATCTCATGAAACGTTTTAAAATTATTGATTATATATTGAATCTCATTTTTAAAATTTTATAAAATATTTATAAATATTTCTATTGGAGTTTTATAGGCTATCATTTCTTGAATTATGGGTGGTTTAAGAATTGGACCAGCCAGTATGATGTGATGGAAATGAAGCTGAGAAACAAAATCATCATCATTGTCATCAATAAAATGTAGTTGGGTTATTCAGTGGAGGAGCAGACATTTTTAAAAGAGGCCATTTAAAATAATGAACCTTAAGTTCATTATCCTAGGGTTAGATTCTAAGGAAGTAGTAGCAAATAGGTCCAAGATATATGTTAGTCAGAAGCAGAAAGAAGAGACAGTATATATTCAAATATATTTATATCTAGGAATTCGTAGAAGAGGGGTCACAGAAAGGCTTGAATCTGATTGAAATAATGAGAAAGACCATCTTGAAATCTTTCAGAGGTCACAAGATTAGTAACAGAAGATAATAACATGGTTACTGGGTTCTGTTTGCCTTCTAATATGCTTTTAAGCATAAGGGGCAAAGAAAGCTCTCATTATGTACAATCTCCAGAAGGAGATAAGCCTCCATTGGTATTTGTATTTTGTGATTGAAGCATGGACAGAGAATCTGGATTTTCTTACACTAGCTAATTGATAAATGATACCATTTTTGCTTCTTAAGTTTGCTAAATTTGGAAAACTTCTTATGTTCCTGACAGTAAAATATGTAAGAGAAATGTGATTTGAAATGATACTATATGCCAAATATATACTGAAAAAGATCTACCATCCTCAGTAAAACACTAATACTGACTTACTGTCACTAAGTTGTTGAGGGAGAAGCTGATGGGTTTGTGCTGCTGTGTCTTCCTAACATTTGTTTCTGACAGGGGCCCATTTAACTGTGTAACTGCAGCTACCTGTAGGTCTTCTGTGGCCATATGCTTGATAGATGTTAACTGGCTTCTCAAATTAAACACTAACCCAACATGTCCTGAACGTGTCAAAAAATATGAGGCATGCAGATTGGACTTTTAATTAGTATAATGAATTGGAAATGAATTAATAAGAATTATATATTCTCTCATGGAGCTGATTTTCAGATAGCTGGGGGCTTTGAATGACACTCCGGGAGGCATGCCATCAACCACCACACAACCAGGGTTAATTGTGATTTTCCTGTAGGGAACTTTCACAGGGAAGTCCATACCAGTGGCTTCACCAGATTTTCAACTAAAGAGGTCATTAACTTGTTCTCTTAGCTGTCTAGCTTTTTCAACTTTTGACAGTCTTTCATTATCATAGTCTGGAATTGTCACCTGAATGATGTTAAGATCTTCAACATCCGATGCAGTAGTATTAACATTGGGCGATGAATTTATTTTTCTTGGAGGGCTCTTAGAGGAGGAGGTGCTCTCCTTAATTGCTGTCTCAAACATTTCAGGCTTTTTAATGATGAACTTAATTTTGGCTTTGTTTCTGAGTATCTTCTCCAGCCTTGGAATGCCAAAAGTAGATGGTCATCAGAATGGCACACCCTCGGGTAAGCCTTCCACGTGCTGAGTTCATTAAATTCACAGTCATTAGACCATTTCCAGGACTTGTGATTAATAACCAGTTGGTTGATCAGAGTGGGTCAGAAGGCCCGTAATCCAAGAATCAGCTGAGCCAAGCCAGTTGGAGGTTCCTGCAACAGAAGAAATACAGGAGACTGATAGACGCTCTCAAATCAAGCAAGAACCAGACCCTACGTGATAGACCTCTTCCCTCCTAGGCTTAAAGTATCAGTGGGTGAGAAGAGCTTTTTGGACTGTTACTGCCCCAAGCTGTGTAATATACTTGTATAACAGAAATACCTTCTATACAAACCTTTTTTTCTACTTTTAAATAGAAATGTCTACTTTTTCAGCAGCTCTGTGAATTGAATTAAAGAGCAGAGTGACTGTAAAAAAAAAGGATTATATATTCTCAACAGAAAAATGTAGTTTGATGTTTAAAGGAAAATGCTTTAAAGTAAGAAATAGATTGATTAAATTAACCTGTTTTCAGTGTCTTTGCTGTGATTATGGATGTTTGAACCTGATATTAAAGGTATGGGCAGTAGCATACTGCTTTTTAGCTCTTGTAGTACTTGGTAGTCATGATGGTTGTTTCCTCTAGAAAGCTTTCTTACATAGTCTAAATGCTTTCATTTTTACCTCTTGTAATTCAGATTTCCTGAGTACCCACTTGGCATTGTAAAACAAAGGTTAAAGTTTCACCATTAGGTAGACTTTGGGATTTATAAATGTGACATTTTGAGAAATTAATGAATCATTATTTTTGCTAAAGGAAGACTCTATATAAAATACATGTATTCTTGCTATTATGATTATTTGATTTTATTATGTTCAATTATTATTTTATTTTATTTATTTATTTTTTGCGGTACACGGGCCTCTCACTGTTGTGGCCTCTCCCATTGCGGAGCACAGGCTCCGGACACACAGGCTCAGTGGCCCAGCCGCTCCACGGCATGTGGGATCTTCCCGGACCGGGGCACGAACCCGTGTCCCCTGCATTGGCAGGCAGACTCTCAACCACTGTGCCACCAGGGAAGCCCCCAATTATTTATTTTTATATATGGTATAGGTGAGGATTTAATTTTATTATTTTCTAGACAATCAATTTTCCCAACACCATGTGTCATTTAATCTATTTAATCTATTCCTTATTGGTTGAGGATGTTCCTTTTATCATATAATAACTACTTAATTTAATATAATTGGGCCAGTCTTGGGGTTTTATTTTATTCCATTAATTTGTTTGTCTATTATTGTGTTGTAACCATGCTATTTTAATTATAGTAGCTTTATTGAGAAAGTTCCTCTTCATAAATCTGTTTCAAAGTTTTTTTATTTTCATGGGTTTGTTATATCAGAGAAGTTGTGTAAATACTTTGTTGCATTCCTGGAGAATGCTGTTGAAATTGGGATAAGCTATAAATTAATTTGGAAAGAATTGAAAACTTCTTAATAGTTTGTTATTCTAAAAACATAAATTACATCTTTTTATTCAAGTTTTCTTTCTTTATGTCTCATTAAGATTATGTAATTTGGTTCACATGCTTTCCATATGTATCTTATTTAAAGCATTTTTCCTATGTATTCTACATTATTTTGGTTGTTTTTGCAAATGGACTTTTTCCTATTATAACTTCCAGGCCGTTTTGTTAGAGATCAGTTTGAAAGCTGTATTGATTTTTATATCTTTTATTTGTATTCAGCTACCTTTTGAGCTCACTTATTAGTTAAAATAATTTTTTAGCTAGTTCTCTTGGGTTTTGCAGTCAGAACATAAACTGTTATTTTTGTTTCCTCTTTCCCTTGTAACTATAGCTGACTTATTGAGTTGGCTTGAACGGCCAGCAAAATAGTAAATAACAATGGTATGAGTAGTATCTTATTTTAGTTTCTGATATTAGTGGCAAGCCCTTCTAATGCTTCACCATTCAATATAATACCTCTGGACTTAATATAAAAATCCTTTTTCATGTTAAGATAGTCTTAATTAAAGAATGATTTTCTTAAAAAAATCAAGAACAGGTACCTCTAAACCATAAATCTTTAGCCTACTCAGTATAAGAATAGTAAACATTTTTCTTTTTTATTATTTTGAAGTTTATTTATAATGAAATTATTTGCTGAGAGCGTTAATTCTAGAGGAAGATTTTCTTAAGTATGGAAAGTGCAGTGTAGTTGTACAGTCTCAGATTCAATGTCATTTAGTAGAATAGTGAGGTTCAGTATGATTTATATCTTCCTTTGTGTATTCAGGGACAAACGTTTACCTATTGAGAATTAGTACCTAAAGAATAATTAAAATTAATAATGTTAATTATTTATTTTAAAATGAATGATTATTAAATGGTCTGATAAACATTTTAGGAAATTTCTCAATTTAGTAATTTACAGCCCCCAAAGGTTCAAAACTACAGTCAGTGGAGCATTAATTTTGCCACCAGATAATTGTTTGGTTACAATTACAAGGTCATATTATATCAGCCTTTGAATTATGTTTATAGCTATAAATTGAGATATTCATTTTTTGTTAGTTTGTATTACTCAGCCCTGACAGTGTGAACGTGGTTGCTTATTATTTTTCTTACTTCATTTTAACATAGTTTTACATAGATATAAATTTAGTTCTACATGTAGTTTTATGCAGTGTAGTTTTACATAGATTCCTCTTAGACATTTGTAATGTTATATGAATTTTGGTGTGTCAAGATTTAATGAAATATGAATATAAATTATTTTATAAATTTAAAAAATATTTTAATTACTTGGCATTAATAATCATTTTTTAAATTTCTAACATTTAGCTTAGAGGAAGGAAAAGAAACACTAGCCAGAAAAATAGGTAATTGAAATAAATTTTTCTCCTTTTGGAGGTTTGATTTTATATGAATCTTAATCAATGTAAACCTATAGTTTATCTATTATGTTAAAACTGGAAGAGATGCCATACCATGGGAATATCTTTTATACCAAGTAAATAAACAAAAGCAAAGTTATTTCACTTTTCACTGTTACTCATTTATTACCTACTGCAATTTTCAGTTTTTGAGTTATGAATGTATATGAATATTAATGACCAACTGCAAATATTGTTGAAATAGGAAAAATAGTAGTAACATTAAAGGCAAAATAGAGAGTAAAAGGTTAACTCTTTGCTTGAAATATTGAGAGTAAGGGAAGAATAGCCAGAAAGTGGAAAAGGTTCCAAATTAAGAAACACTTTTTAGAAGCATATTAAAAAAGAGTTGAAGAAATGTATGCTCAGTCAGCTATACATCTCTTTAACTGGATGTAAGATACTATATTATTTTTATTTGTTGTACAGTAAGCTCTTGATGAAGAATACTAAGGCCAAAAGTATTATATACCATATTCTTAACTGTGTGTGGTTCATGGTCATTTTACTGTCGTATAACAAATCACAACATAAATCTTAGCAGTATTTTTTTGGATCTGTATCCTAAGGCAAAAGAAATAAAAATAAACAAATGGGACCTAATTTACCTTAAAAGCTTTTACACAGCAAAGGAAGCCATCAACAAAACGAAAAGACAACCTACTGAATGGGAGAAAATATTTGCAAAGATATGACTGATAAGGGGTTAATATCCAAAATATATAAACAACCCAGTTATCCCAGTTGGGATAACTGCTAGTTATACGTACAACTCAATATCAAAACAACCAAGAACCCAATTTAAAAACAAGCAGAAGACCTGAATAGACATTTTTCCAAAGAAGATATACAGCTAGCCAAAACGTACGTGAAAAAATGCTTAGTATCACTAATCAGAGAACTAAAGTCAAAACCACAATGAGATATCACCTCTCACACCTGTCAAAATGGCTATCATCAAAAAGTCTACAAATAGCAAATGTTAGCTAGGATGTGGAGAAAAGGGAACCCTAGTACACTGTTGGTGGAATTGTAAATTCGTGTACTATGGAAAACAGTATGGAGGTTCCTCAAAGAACTAAAAATAGAACTACCATATTATCCAGCAATTCCACTGCTGGGTATATATCTGAAGAAAACACTGGATCATTGGGATACGTGCACCCCAATGTTCATAGCAGCATTATCTACAGTAGCCAAGATATGGAGGCAGTCTAAGTGCCCATCATCAGACGAATGGATAAAGAAGATGTGGTGTATGTATACACACACTAGAGTATTCTCAGCTATAAAAAAGAATGAAATCCTGCCATTGCAACAACGTGGATAGACCTAGAGAGCGTTATGTTTAGTGAAATAGGTCAGACACAGAAAGACAAATACTCTGTTATCACTTATATGTGGAATCTAAGAAATAAAACAAATGAATGAATATAACAAAACAGAAACAGACTCACAGATACAGAGAACAAATTAGTGATTACCTGTGGGGAGAGGGAAGCGCGGGGGATGACAAGATAGGAGTATGGGATTAAGAGACACAAATTACTATTTATAAAATAAGCAACAAGAATATATTGTATAGCACAGGGAAATGTAGCCATTGTTTTGTACTAACTTGATTATAATCTATAAAAATATTGAACCATTATGTTGTCACCTAAAACTAATATAATATTATAAATCAATTATTTCAAAAATAAAGAAAAAAATTAACAAATAAGTAAAAATAAACACAACCTCTTTCCTCAAAAATCATCAATAACTGAGAAAGTGTGAACGTTTCATGTGCTTAGTAAGATAGAGTTTAGGTATAATATTCTAGGTGGTATTCATACAGTGGACTGTATGATGTAGGGAATCTTTATACTCTAATTTTTTTTACTAGAATTTAGTAACATTCAGTGCCTTCTGTTGTCAGATGCCTTCACTTGGAAATTTTGGCTGTTTTATTACCAGTTAAAAAACAAACAATGCATTGTGTAATTTCTTGAAATTTCAGAAAGCCAACACATTCAGACAGAGTCAAAGTCACTTTTCTTTTCTGACTCTAGTTATACAGAGTTGGAGCAGTAGTACAGAATACTATGTGAGATTTCATGACCCTGCACGTGAATTACTCTGCTGGCAGCATTCCTCTTGCTCCAGGGCACGTGGGGGAAAGAGTTCAGGGTGGTCAGTCTTTTGTTCTATTCAAACATTCAGCTGATAGAGTGAGGTCTACCCACATTGTAGAAGCCAATCTGCTTTGCTTAAAATGTACAGATTTAAATGTTAATCTTATCCAAAAACTCCCTTACAAAAACCTCCAGAATAATGTTTGGCCAAATTCCTGGGTACCATGGCTCAATCAAGTTGTCATGTAAAAGTAACCATCACAAGTGGACTCTATATTCTACTGACATATCAAAATGAATTGTGTGGCATAATAGTTATGTGTTGGGATAACTGCTAGTGAGGAATGATGCCCTTAACATTAGAGCTTTCCACAAGCAAGTCTAGTTGATTTGACTAAGGTTGATTTTATGACCTGCTTTTTAGTATTTGTTGTGATAAACCCCAAACTGAGACTCCAAAAGGCGGAGTAGTGGGGTTTTTTTTTTAAGAGACATCTGGGTTTTAGCACACAGTGTTCTCTGAGGTGAGTTCACTTAGATGTTGGTAATTTTCTCTGCCCATATTTAAGTGTTACGCGTCTTTTCTCCTCCTTGTACTAAAGGAGCAAACAGAATGTTTTCATTTTGCTCATAATAACTTACTTATGGATTGATCACCTTTTCTTTCTGATGTGTGCATGTGGGAGGGATAAGATAAAAACAAAGTCGTTTCTAAAATGATGTCTGAAGCTTCAAGAACATTTTTGCATATGTTTGCTTTTGAAAAAATGTAATCTGAGACCTGATTAGCTTAATGCAAAGTGAAAAGTTTAGTCTCTGCATAAGCTAGCGATTGGTAATGCTACCAAAAAAACTTCCATTCTTGATGAGAAAATTCTTAAAATATAAGACAGTCTCCTTATAAGCTCAATCTTCTTTTCTGTTAAAAGTAATTACAACTTCTACAACATGAATAAATGTAACTCAGTTGCTCCATCTTTAGTATTCTGTAGGAGAGCTTATGCATCCCTCTAGTTGAACTTATTTTGGTGTATATTAATTATGTGTGTATGCCTTTTTTTATTCAGTTATAAACTCCTTAAGCACAGGGCAGTTCTATTCAACTAGCATTAATTGGGTACCACCATGCATTAGTTGGTACCTTGCCCCGGAGCGATTGGATAGACAAGTAACAGATAAGTTTTAATACAGTATAACACATTATATAATAGAGCTGATTACAAAGTGTTCAGAGAACTGGGTTCAATTCATAGTTGTAAGAGTCTTTCAGAGTGTCACAGAGGGACTGCCATTTCACCTAGATTCTGATGGATAAATGGGTGTTTCATAGGTGTATTCTCTGATCCTTCTCCTTTTACCTACCTTTTCTTCAAACCTAAGATAATATCAGCCGTCTACCTTTTCCACTTCTCAATTCTGGCAGCCTCCAGCTGCTGGTAAAAAAATCACCCAGTGGTACAGAATGTTGCTATTACAAATTTAGGGTCTCTAGCTTCAGATAGTAGTGCTTTTTATGTGTTCCTTCTTTGTGGAATAAATTTTTCTCCTTTTTCTGCTTAGAACATGCTTTATTGGGCTTCAGAACTCAGTTTAAATGTTACCTTGTTTATGGAAATTTCTATGATCTTCATGGAACTGTGACTGCTTCCCATTATACATTGTATGTAACCTCCATGGTGTTATCAGTCACAGTGAATTGTGGTAATTTATTTACCTCTCTCTTTCTCTTACTAGACAGCTCACTGAGGATATGATTTGTATCCTTTAGCTTATATTCCCAATGTGGTAGGGACTCAGTAAAAAGACATCTTCTGTGGATAATCTCATCTACTCCAAGTCTTCAGCTACCAAATAGGTTCTAACAGCTTGGAAACAATTACAACATTGTGTGTGAATATTGGGGAAGAGGGGTGAATTTGATAAGCAGGATCAGGGAATGCTGGATTTTGAAAATACAGTGTACTTTACCCAGGTAATGTGAGGGCACAAGGATTATGGGAAGAACATCCCAAGCAATGGAGGCAACATATACAATGTCACAGTGGTGGGGAAGAAACCTAGTTCAATCAGAAACTGAAACTGGAAAGGGAGTAGGGGTCAAATTATGAAAGGACTTTTATGCCATACGTCTTAGTCCACGTGGGCTGCTATAACAAAATAGCCTGGACTAGGTGATATTCCTCACACTTCTGGTGGCTGGGAAGTCCAAGACCAAGGCACCAGCAGATTCTGGTGAGGGCCTGCTCTCCGATTCATAGACCGCTGTCTTTTCACTGGAACCTCACATGGTGGAAGAAGCATGGCATCTCTCTGGGGTCTATTTTTGTAAGGTCATTAATCCCTACATAAAGACTGCCCTGTGACCTACAGATGCCAATCTCTTTAGCTTTGTTTACTTCATATTTTTCCCCAAGGTGTTTCACAGGATGGAGATAGATCTTTTACTAAAAATATTCCTTCACTGTGTTTTACTATGTCCTCGTTCTCTTAGTATGAAGTGAGGAAATCCACGTTTACCGTAGGGACCGCGTTTTCAGTAATTACTGTGAACTTAGAGTTGAACGATTCTAGTTATATACTCTGCTTTTACCACAGTCATTAGCACGGTTCCTCCGGGTATTTCTCAGCAAATATCTTTCTTTTATTTTTTAACCAACTCAGTTTTTAGCAACTGACCTAGTTGGTGGTAAGTTTAAGGAAAATAGTCAGACTAGCAGATCTCCCTGCTCATTCTAGTGATTTCCAAATACATAACTTCTCCAACTCCCACAGCTTACATTATCCCTGGAATTGAAATGACTGCAAAACTGTCAAAATCATTTATTGTAATTTTATAAATGACTCTCACAACTTAATCTTTTAGTAAGACCTCTTTCTGATGGTGAGTCATTGTGCAAATGGGTCTTTGTTCTGCCCTGTTTCTTTTCATGACTATATCCAGCCTTTTCTTTCCTGTACTTCATGTTCCTTTTATTTGCTTAAAATCTTTATTGCGGGAAAAAGATTCTCATCAGTGAAAGAAAAAGCATTTTATAACAACCCCCCATATACTTCCATTTTCTTTTAGAAACATTAATTTCTCATTTGTCAGACCCTTTAATCTTATACCCAGTATAGTCCTCTTCTGTGTTTTAAATATATTTTAAACCTGTTTCACTTTCTCTGTACACAGTTCCCTTTCTCTCCTTCAATCACTGAGTCAATTTATCTATCTCAAAATACTGTGCATCCCTTTCTTACCCAGTTGTCTTAGTTTAGTTCTTACTTCTGAAAAATATGTTAAATAAAAATATTTGTCACGTAATAACTTGGTGAATCTGGTCAAGGTATTGTTAGCACTATATATCTTCTAAATTAACAGTTGTGTTAGGAAGAGCACTGGACTAGGAATCAGAAAAATTGGTTTCTTATTGCTTTTCCAATATAATCATATAGCTTTATTTGTAGTATGAAGAAAACATAACCTATCATGCCTGTGTCACATGTCTGTTTTAAAAAATGAGTTTTTATGGTAGTCAGGTATCTTTAAAAGTTTAAATGGCTCTCAGTCAGGTGCCTTTAAATGAGGACACTATGCCTCTGTGTAGGCATTAGCTATAGTGGTGGTGTGGGTGTGGCATTTCAGAGAGGGAACAAATGCAGTAAGAAAGTATGAAATAAAATGATTAATTTAGATTTCTATAAGCAATTTAGTGTGACTAGAATGTAGGATATCAATGGAGGAGTATCAGGAGATATGGTTGGGAAATATAAATGTCATGGATGTGCTTGAATGTTTAATTAAAACTTATAGACGATCATTTAAAGATTTAAAGTAGGGGAGTGACATAAAATTTGTATTTCCAGAAGCTTATTCTGCCGTCAATGTAGATGACAGTTGCAGGGGAGGCTGGAGTTAGGGAGACTCTTGAGGAGGCTGTTGCATTTAATAAAGGTCAGAATTGAGAACTGGAAGTAGCACGAATGTAACAAGGAAAGGATAGATGCACAAGATGCTAGTCAGATGGAATCTACAGAACTTACAGTACTTTCTGATTAACATGGGTGGTAGCAAGGCATTTACTAAAAGAAAAATTTATAATCATTCTAGGGCTTCTGGCTTAGATGGGTTCCCTGCCATTAACTGCAATAGAGACTAAAATGAAAGGAAAGGAAGAGAGTAAATTGGATTTTGGAAATGATAAATTTGAGGTATTTATTGTATATCCAAGCGCACATGCTTTGTTTTCCTTTGGATAAAGGGAGAGAGGATTTGGGGCTCGTCTGTGTGGTAGGAAATGAAACCTTGGATTTGGATCAGATCTCCCAGGCACAGGGCCAGATCTCTTGTTACACCCTATTCTAAAAATCTACCCCTTGAGAAATAAATAGTTCCCCAGAGACAACGATACACACACAGCCCTGGAGTCATATTCCTTGTCGTTGCAGTCAATCCCAAATCTGAGTCTTCTCTTCACAGTCAGTCACGAGGATCCTTGGACATATAATATAAGTAAAAATAGCAATTCTTTATTGTTCTCATAACTAGAAGTAAATAATCCAAGTACATTTTTAATCTAATAGAGTCACAGTAATAACAGTCATTATTTTTGTTTTTCTAATTTGGAGTTTACTGTAAATTGGCTATCAAATGCTTTTCATTAGCTTCTCCTCATAAAGCCTATATGCCAACGTAACATCATAAATTCAGCTTATAGCAGCATACCTGAAAACCTGCTCTTGATATTTAACTGTAAAGCCAATTATTTTAACGTGTTTACTTGGCAGCTTTGTTGGGAACTTTAGCATTTTTCGAGCCATATCTTAAATTCCCATTCCTATTCCACCCATTCTCTGTCTTCTCCTGGGTTATTGGTCTTGAGAAATTCTATGAGTTGTGCTTTAACTTCTCCTCTCCCTATAGCATTGTAGCACAGCTTCTTGATTTACTCTTCTTTCAAGTTTCTCTGACCCAATTGCCCAGTTTTCTTTTTCTTTCTGTCCCTGGCAGTTTCATAACGAAGCTGCTCCTTGCCACCAGGTCAGGTGGGGTGTGGACATAGGACTGCAGAGACAGAATGAGTGCTTGCAGAACTGCAAGGGCTACTCTAATGGATATGACTCCTGCCGTAGCTCCACAGATATTATTTTAGAGTAGCAACTGCCCTTCATGTATGGGTCCTTCAAAATTCAAGGACTGCCAGCTGCCTATAATTTGTAGGCATACTCAAACGCTTTTATGACTGCACCTAAACGTGAAGGGGGAGAAAGAAGTGGAATTGATTCCTGCAAATATTTAAAATGGGTATAGTTCCAATGTCAGTAGTAGTATGGCTAAAGATAATGAAAAGTCTGCCTTTTTTTTTTTTTAGGACTCCTGATCACAACACAGGATCTCTTTTTACAAGCAGTCATTCGTTTAGACCTGCAAACACCACCACTGACGCCTTCTTAATGCTCTCTTAAAATCATTTCAGCGGTGCTCATAGATATCTGTGAACATGTTTAGTTCACAGATACACATTGTGAGATGCAGTAGAATGCCAGTGTAGAAAGCATATATGAAATGAGGCTGAAACTTTGTAATTGTTTATTGGATAGTGGCATTTTAATGATAAGCAGTATTTGGCCCTTTATGTTTTCATGACAAATGAAAGAAGATAATTCCCAGCTGTTTAAGTTCTAAACCTATATATAAATCCACATGCTAGCAAGTAAATAGAATTCCTTTTCGATTTTTCTAAATTGTAAATCAGATTTATGTGAAAAACCAGATTATATTTTCCCTTTTATTTCTCTGACAATAGTATTAAAAAAATACTATTCCCAAATCTTGATTCATCTTATTATAACTGTTTTCCCAGTTCCCTGGATTGTAATCCATGGAAACTCATCAGAGTGCAAGAGTCTTGTATTGCTTTGTTTTCTTTTTTTCCCCGTGCCCCTGACATTCAGCTCTGATGTTAAGCCATTTTTTTAGTTATAGTTAAAGTGAGACGTGCCTGGGTGATTTGCAGTTAACTGCTCGCCTCCACACACACAAATGCCTCAGCTTCACATCTAATCATGATTCATCCCTCATGCCAGATTCTTGCTGTCATCCTAGCACCAGCAGATGGTGGGACAAGACCCCTGGGGCAGTCAACCCCAGTGTCCTACCGTTGTAGTAGTGGTCAGAAAAGGAAGAATTTTAACATGGCAAACAGTTCAGTTCTTTTGACTTCTTGCTAGAAAGAATAATAATGATAATAATAATTAACAGAAACTTGGTGTCAGATTTTCAGGTGGTACCTTAAAAATGTATTTTTTAATCCAAGAAACAAAGTAAAAGTGAAAAGCCACATTGTATTTTATAAATGCGCTTGCTGAAAGGACAGCTCCTGTGTTTATGTTCTGTCATGTGTACTTTACATTTGTAATAATCTGAATTGTGAGAAACCAGTGAGTAGCAGCGTACAGAAAGACAAATTTCATTTACTTATGCTTAAGTAAGTTTTCTGTTCTAAAAAATAACACCAGTGGTTGCCAGGTGATACACATGTTGAATTGTTAGTGTAGTAGAATCTGAATTTGCTCTTCATGCTCTATGATTATTGGTGACTTTAGACAAGTTTACTTTATCTTTCTGGGCTTCTGTTTCTTCACCTAATAAAAAGCGCTGTTTTAAAGTATCTCCAAAATATCCTTTTTTATTACAGTACATAAAATGTAAGAAAGCCAAAATAGTATTAGCTGTATTAAAGTGTACTAGGCTTATGGAAAAGGAAATGCATGGAGTTTCAACATTGACTAATTTTGATTACTTGATCTTTGTACTAATGTCATATATAAACATGCACATATACCCAAGTAACTGCAGTAATTGCAAAGAAATGTTTTTAAGATAACAAATCCATGGAACTTTTACAATTTTCAATTTTTACAAATTTATAAATAATTTTCCATATAATTTTCTATTGCTTCAGCCATTCAACAATTCCAGCTTCTCCTGATAATGTTGAGTGTTATACCTCTTTAACCCAGAATCCTGGCTAGTCCTCGGTTACACAGAACATTGCTTTTTAACTTTTTACCAGAATCTACGATTAGTGGTACGTTTTACATTCAGTAAGCACACACATACAGTTACATGTGCATGTGTTTCACTCAGTGTTTTACCTTACTGTCCGCAAAAAAATTTTTTTCTATTCTTTTGTTGTTGTTGTGGATATTGTTGATTCTATTTCTCTTTTTAAGAAATTGCTGGTCCTTGCTCACCAGATTGATTTCAGGGTTCTTAATGGATTGGGACCCACAGTTTGAAAAACACTGAGCTAAACAATCAGCGCTTACTATATGAAGAGATTTTTTTTTTGTGGTACGCGGGCCTCTCACTGTTGTGGCTTCTCCCGTTGCGGAGCACAGGCTCTGGACGCGCAGGCTTAGCGGCCATGGCTCACGGGCCCAGCCGCTCCGCGGCTTGTGGGATCTTCCCGGACCGGGGCACGAACCCGTGTCCCCTGCATCGGCAGGCGGACTCTCAACCACTGCGCCACCAGGGAAGCCCTAATCAGCGCTTACTATAAAGAAATAGATAATTTTTTGTAGACTTTCTCAAATTATTAAAAATGATTTCCTACTCTCTGTTGATCAGAGCAGCTGCCATTTACTTAACAAGAAATCTTTAGAGTTCTCTTGTTTGTTTGTATAACCAAAGGATGTAAAGGATATAGAGGAGCTACACATAGAAATAAATTTAAATAGAATGTCTTAATGAGCCTTATAGCTCCCTGTTTTTAAACAATGCCATTCCTCTTTGTTGTTAAGAGCCAAATAGTGATTTTAAATTTTGTTTCCTTGAGCTTGTCTTTATTTCCATCATCATTCCGGGTGTTCCTGTTTTTTATTTTAATAGGTCATGCTTTTTACATGAAGCAGCTTGATTTCATACAAAGGCTCTTTATTTGTATTTTAACAAAGATGGAAAGAAAAGGAAAGAAGTAGGTCTTCTTGAATTTCTATATCACCATATAGAGTTCTAAATACCATGGCCTTATTGCTGTTGACTATTTCCCTTTCTCATTAGTGGTGGTTTGAATAAGTTGTGTGAGAAACATAGTAATCATATGGAACTGAATAGTCTCTTCTATCACTCCATATAAAATGATATGAGGTGAGTTGTTAGCACATTTAGTTGCCACTTATTTTTTTTAATTGCTGTAGCATTATAGGTAATCATAGAATTCACATGTATTAATAACACACTGTTAGAGAATTCAGAAGGGAAGTAGAAAGTAAAGCATTCCTACTCTGAATAGACAGTGTTGGAAATAACATTGAGAAGTAAATTTGGTATGCAAATGGTATATTCAGAAAGGATTCCTTTATAATCTGTAGATTTAGAAAAGATTGTATTAGAAAGTGTTTTGCATAGATAAAAACTGAACATAAAAGCAGCTTGTGGAACTGAAGGTAATTTTATATAAATATACACATTTTGATATATAATGAACTGTTTCTATTATGGATGGTGAAAATTCTTAAAGAAAGAATTTATTGTAAATGAAGTTGTCAGTGTTAGTGTTGAAGATGTTCACTGAAGCTCTTTGTATGTATCTCTTTCAGATATGGAAACAAGTGAAAAAATCCAAGGAAGTGGAATACTTCAACTGTTTGCAAGTCTGTTGGTTCCACAGTCTTCCTGCACAGCCAAAGTAGCTAACGTCATAGCAGAAATAGCCAAAAATGGTGAGGTTTTCCTCAAGAACTTTTCTGCTGGGAACATCTTCAGTTTTACACCCTACCTGTCAGTATGTTTTATTAATTTATGTTTTAATTTTGTAGATTAGACCTTTTTACTTTCTTTCTATTTTTCTTTTCTTTGACTTTTTTCACGTAATGAAATGTTGTTTAAAATGACTATCATTATAGTCATTCTGTTCGTACGTTTCCCATTTGCTATTCCATCCCTTCAGAGTAGAATTAAAGAACAGCACTGCTAGTCCTGTACCTGTATCATTTATTGCTTTGGTTACAGGATTCTTGAGCTGCCACTGAGTCATTCGTCTTCATTGTCACAGGAGAGCTTACCCTTTTTCAGTGTATACATTGGTTTGTGTTATATCCAGATAAACTCACTGTTTTTTTCTTTTTAGTCTGACCTACTGACGTTGGCACTTGACTGCAACAGTGTAGTCGGAATACATACTGGTTTCTGAATTCATCTTCATGAGAAACATTTATTTCTTAGGTTTCCATGTAATGATAGCAAAGCATAGATTATAAAATAGCCGTCCCATTATATATGGTTTATATCCAGTGAGAGGGGATTCTTTGGAAGAATTATTTTGTAGCAGAAATATTTGTGTATGATTTTAGTTTAGTCAATTTGAGAAAAACACTGACTTCTTAAAGCAGTTTTTAAGCAAAAGGGGAGGCCATGCTAAATGTAATACCATTAGTATGCCTCAGTTTGTCAAAGTTTGATATTATTTTTAGTTCTTTTATTTTAGTAAGTTGCATATATTATACTTTAAAAAAAGAAACTTTAAAATTCTGGCTTCAGTTTTACACAATTTTATACATTGTGGAATCACTGTGGCAGGTGGCATTGTAAAGTATGTTTTTAGCCCAGTAAAACAACTTGTTCATATGTGTGTTACCAGAAAGAATTGCCATGAAATTTTTTCATTTGTTTAGAGGTGCTCAAAATATCTTTCCAAATTCCAATATTGGTAAATCATTTTTTGGTTGTTAATGAAAACTGACCATCTATTGTTTGTATGTACATCTAAGCTATTGTAATTTATAATCATTATGCTGTGCTCTGGAGTTGAGCTGGTCATAAATGTTCAGAGATTCCTAGTGGTCTGGAGTATTTAGTGTACTTCAAGAAGATTTGAACTGCTCTGAATAGATAGGGATCACCTTGGGACAACAAAGAACTCCTGAAGCAGATCTAGTTTGAAAATGAAACCCCTTCAGATATTGTTTGTTAACTTAGAGCAACCACTATCTAAATCTTCTTAGATGCAAAGCAGCTTGATTTTTAAGATCAAGTAATTTATTTTTAACTTCATTAGAAACACAGTATAGTTTCCAGAAATCAATTTTTATCTTAAAACTTTTTTTCTTAAGAATGAGCACACACACATAACATAGATTGAGAAATTTTGAATAGATTTTTTTTTTGAAATGGCTTGCCATTCCTATATGATCTTATTACTTAATAGTATCAATCCTTATAATACTTGGTCACAGTTGCATGATAACTCTGCTGCTAGAGGTTGCTTCTAGTTACACTCTAGTAGATGACAACTATGTTTTAAAGACATAATTTATAGCATTTATACTTTTAATCAGAGGCTTGTTAAGGGCATGCCACTAATCCCTACTGGTTAAAATAAATGGGATCCATTTAAATGGTTGTTTACTGCTTAATCGTCACATTGTTTCTTTTTTAAGTGACTGGCTGAGAAAGTGGATTAGAGTCTTTCTTTTTAAATAAATATCTTCAGAAATGCAACATGACCCAACAGAGATATTAACTAGCCTTATATTTCTTCTGGTTAGAAACTTGACAATGAAAGAAGATTGTGTGAACCGGAGAAAAAAAGAAATTGGAAGTTGATCTGTTCATCGTCACTCTGCTGTGCACGTTATATAATAATAGAAGAGAAGTGTTAGCATATACTTGTTAGATTTGGATTAATTATAAAATATAATTATGGTTAAATTTGTACATACAAAAGGAACTCTCTAAAAATTAGCGTACCTGACTATGTGCTGATGTTCAAAATCCAGAGTATTAGTAAGAAGTTCCAGGGGCAAGTTTAACGTGGGAGCATAGCTGTGACCATAAATTGCAGTAAAAGATTTTGATATCTTTTAAGTAAAGTGTTCCCCTATATAACAGATTTAAGATGGATTTGAGGCAAAGGAAAAATAAGTAAAAGAGGAAGTATCTGAATATTTCTTCCTTTTTAGAATTGTACTCTCAGAGTGTCTAATAATAATAATAACAACAACAACAACATATTTCTGAAACGAGGTACTGTTATGTGTCTACAGTGCTGATAACTGAAGTTGAAAATGTGTGAAAGCAAACAAAACCTTTACATCTTATTCCCCTCCTCCAACTCCTCCCCCCCTCCCCCCTCCACCTTCCTCCTCTTATAACATCCAGGTATAAGAAGATAGTGATAAATTAGGTATAATGAAAGTTAATCAAAAATTCTTTTGGTTTATGGTAGAGACTATCAGCCAAGAAAAATATGACCCCACTCATTTTTGTGTACTTATTTCATGAAGTATTTAGTAGGGTTGTAATGATACTTTTAGACAGAAATGTACTCTTCAGATAGTAAGCCATCTTAAACATTTTCATATTAGATATTTATTTTATTAAGGGAGGTTTTTTATGTAATTGAGAATCTTTATATTTTTAATTAAATGTGTTCTTCTTTTCAGAATTTATGCGAATTCCATGTGTGGATGCAGGATTAATTTCACCACTGGTGCAGCTGCTAAATAGCAAAGACCAGGAAGTGCTGCTTCAAACTGGCAGGGCTCTAGGAAACATATGTTACGATAGCCGTAAGTGTTGAAATAGCAATGGCACACTTATAAACTTTTGTTTAAGAATTACGATTTTCATAATAATTCTGCTTTTAGTGTTAGCACTGTCTTTTCTAGGCTAAGACATTAATGTGAGCCAGTATGACTTAGCTCTGCTTATGTAGCTGAATCGATGGAAATTCGGGCCATAGTATTCTTTTATCTAAGACTTATCTGAAATGAATTCTTTTTCTCATATCACAAATGATATTTTCAGAGGAAAATAAGTCATTTTCTAAGAATTGGAGCTTTTAATTTTAGGAAAAAAATATATCTTTTCAATTAGGTTTTATTGAAGTACCATCTCTGCATGAGAATACTTCTGAACACATTTTTTAGTTTCTAAGTCTGTCCAAATACATTTTTAATTACTTGCAATTCAGTAAAGCCATTCATAAAAACCATTATCTTCTCAAGAGCTAGATTGGCCTATTGCATCTTGCATTGATTCCATTCCTATTTGTCATAACGTCATTGTCATCCTCACCACTTTATATAATATACTGTTCTACTAGGCAAAGAGAAAGCAAGAACTTGGGTATGGGTATAGATATTGCAAAATTTTTACATTTTCTACTTTTCCTTCCCACGTATATGCAAACAAAATACAGAAAAAAATCTTGAGTATATTCAGTTTAATTAGGCTTATCCTGATTTTCCTTAGATTTCTGAGACAAAAACACATTTTTTAACATTCACCTTTAAAGTCTCCTAAGAATTTAGTTCTATTTATACAACTAGGATAACTTTTATTGTTTATTTTCCCCATTGAGTTTACGTACAAAAATCATAGATAGCTCTTTTATAATACACAGTGTTTCAAAAAGTGATTTGTGCATATAAACCAGACAAAATAAAGTCATAAACATATTTATTTATAATAAAAGAAAGAAGCAGAAAAAAAGATTGAAACTACAGCTTTCAGTTATAACTTCTCTGTAGCAGTGGTGGTAAGACTAGCCTCATTTATTCTTTCCTTTTTCTGGAATATTATATATTATATCTGAGGACACGGGATGTCTTTTAATGTGAATTTTAATTGGAGAATTTCAGTCCCTAATGCTGCTTATAAATTTACCTATCCGTGCCTTCATTCCAATTCTTACTATCCTAGGGTATTAGCTTTGTTTATAAAATCCTAGTGCTCTATGTTTATAACTTGCATTTTCATATTTAGGATTTTTATTAAACACTGTAGCTTCTAACGTTAGCTTTCAAGAACGAATGTGTATTTTATATGATTAATTTTAACAATGTATATTTAATAGACCCCTGCAGAGTAATAGGCAAAGATTGATGGCAAGTATTTGGAGAATATAATCATTACTCTTTTTATTCTTATCTTCTATGTTTATTACTAGAATTTAAGGCTATCAAAAGTATTCTTTAATCTTTGTTCAGTTTAGATATTCTTGAATTATGCATTGTTTGAACATCATAGGAATTATCTGTTTTGAGTACTTTTGTCCTAGAGTTTCACTTAATATTGGCACAATGGAAGAAATACCCATAGTGATCTATTGTCTCATCTTGCTATGATTTTTATGGGCACAGAGTAATTTTATTTCCTGTATACGCTAAAGAACCTTGAAGTTAGTGTAATAAATGTCTGCTTAATAAGTATCATTTTGATGAAACTGAAGTCCATTATTATGCTGTTTATCATATCCATTTACTCTGTTCTTATGAGGTATACAGTATAAAGTCTGTGGATATGCTTTAGGCTATGAAGTTAATTTTTTGTTTCATTTATTTGTGAATATTTATAACCACTTTATTCTCATTCAATTCAATGAAAATTATAGTTAAATAGAAAATTAAGCATACTGAATACAGACTTTTTATACATTTAAACCTTGTTTAAGGAAAATGAAGTTAGTAATCTTAAAAATGAATAAATATAAGAAGTGATTTATTACTGTAAATCATGTGGTAAAAATGTATTCATTGTGCCATGCTGTCTTAAGCATATAATTTCCATAATACTGTATGCTTTCTTATCCTTTTATTTGAAATTAAATCTATGTCAGTTTATGAGTGATTTCTCCAGAATAGTTGTAGGAAGAGTACAGCACCTTTATTTTAATTACAAGAATGATATCAAAGTCTATAAATGTGATGCTGTGTGGTTGATTTTTTAATTTACTTGAAATGCAGTGACATATTATGACAAGCAGGAGTTTGAAAGAACCCAGAAATTAGATTTCTCTCTTTAAAAAGTATTGAATAACTTCTATTTTAATTAATTAATTAACCTTCTTCCCTCTTAAGAATGTAATGCTTCATTCCTAAACGGAGAATAGAAAACTACAAATGACAGCCTTGTACATACAAGGAATCTTCTTCTTACAGATAACATGTGTTTTAAAATTCACGTTTGTATTTTATCAAACTTACCCATAGGACTAATCAGTTTATTCTTGTTTTATAAATGTATTCCAAATGAATAATTTTTTAGAGTGGGTTTATTCAGAATTTTATTGGGCTTACAACAGATAGTAAAGTCAACGTATACATAAAGTAGCATGGGAATTCAGTATTAGAGATAAATATGTGAGAAATTTGTGCATATTTTATAGATTTTTATTTTGATACTTAAAACGTAAGGCAATTTGCCAGCATATGTCAGTTAACAGTTCTTTTTGAAAGGAGAGCTCTAACTGTAGAAAGAATTACACTTACCACGAAATTCATGGAAATCTTTTGAAAAAAGTAGGTCAGATTTCAGATTTCCCAGCTTTGACAGTGCCCATTTTATGGAACTCTTCCTAATGGAAGGAAACGGTCTTATATATCCTAACATCAGGTAATAGACTGATATAACTGCTAAATGGGACAGGATGAGGCTTTGTTGCTGATGAACTTTTTGAATCCCACCCAGTCTCTCTCTTGCATATAGAGATGAAAGCATCAGCGAGTGGGAACAGTTTTCATTTAAAATGCCTGGTCTTTTTTCTGTGCTTCCAGAGAGCTGCCAAGGCATTTATGGATTTCTTTTTCGAAGTATCCAGACTTCTGATATAAGCAACGTTTTAACTCTTTGCCCTTTAACTTCTCCAAAATAATTCTTTTTATAAGAAGTTTGACATCTTTTAGATCAAAGAAGAGAGAAAAATTATATTTCAATTTGGAAAGAAGTCAGCAAAGCTGTGATGGGATATGCTAGGAGATATGATTTTAGATAATGTAGTATTACATCTCAGCAGTGCATACATTTGGCCTGTTTAATTACACATTTCTCTCAAAGGTGATATGGAAAAAAATGAGCCCCTTTTTCTCCTTACCTGGCCATTTTTGTGGTATTCTCTTCTTTTAATGATTAGTTTTGTTTATATAACTGTGCACATTTAAAATTGCTTATATAATTAAATGGTCTTATAGTATCGAAGAGCTTCATGTTAAATCCCCCCCCCCATGTTTATAATTCGTAGGGATAAATTGGTGACTGGAGACTGAGCTTTCTCTGTTTGTAGATGGTACTGCTTGAGGTCAGGAAATAATTGATATCAGAAATACTGGTCAAGTCATTTAGTAGAGGCTAAAAGAAAATGATTGCATGAAATTAAATATTTGTGCCTTTTTGTATACCAGAGAAAGAATAATATAAAATTAAAATTAATTAAAATTAAACAAATATACCTCTTTACAGAAATGAAATTAGTGCTTTTGATTATGTAATTAGTCCTATTATTAGAAAGATGCGCACTTAAGAAGCTTGTATGACATGCTGTCTTACATGATATAAAGGAAATTGAATTCTTGCTCACTAATGAAGAAATAAATCTACCAAAATGAGGTGGTAATCAGGCTTGCCAAAGCCATTGTTTATGAGGTAAACTAAATATTGTTTATTTCAATGACTTCAAGAAGTGTAAAAATGAAAGGATGCCCAAGTACATGCATGGACCTATTTATATATTAGTGATTCTAACTGTGCTACACTACTTTTAATGTAAGGGATGAAGAAAAAATTTATTATTCTGACTGCAAACGCTGAAAAAGAATTAGCAATAATTCTGTAATATTTCATAATGTAAGTTGGTTAGATAAGAGTAATACAGACATGCTTTGAAATTGCCTAAGTAGTCAGAATATGTTTGCAGCAGTTATAGTAAACACAGAACTATTTATATCTTACATTTAAAATGTTTATTTCAGTGATATAAATTAGGTTAAGTGTTTGATTATGTTATTAAAGAGTTTGCAGGTCTGTAGATTTGTCCTACTTCTTTTAGTATTCAATTTTAGAGTAGAATAGAATTATCAACCAATAAGTATAAAAATAAGATTCTTCAGCTTTTACTAATCTGTTGTAATTTTTAATAAATTTATTATCAGAGTACATCATGTATATAAGAATAAACAACTGTATGCAACTGCTTTTAGAGACCGTAAATATGGCTATTATCACATGAAAATCCTCTCTTGTAAAGATTTCCTACATATATAGTAGTTGGAAATAGATGTTGTTTTGTAACCCTATCATAAGCTCTATAAAAGGTTCCTGCCATTAAAGAGCTTTTAATATGGTGGAGAAAATAAAATGCACAAAGGAACACAACTTATGGACAATTACAGAGTACACACTTAATATGTGGTTTTTGATCAGAATGAAAATAAATGGGTGATGGGAGTAGTATTTGGAGCCATTTTTTAGAAATTAAGCAAATGGTGCATTGCTTATAAAATATAGTTTATTTTTAAATTAATAAAATTATAAATAAGTAAAATTTTAGTAAGCTCTCTGGAAGGCAAATATTACAGATTGATAAGATTTCCAGATCTACCATTTACTAAATTATCATTTAATCTTTCTGAATTTTAGTTTCCTCATTGGAAAAGTGGACTGTTGTATGGATTAAATAAGGTTATATATAGATGTACAATATAAATTATGAACTGCTAGGCAAAGGAAATAGGCAAAAATCTGCTAGGCAAAATTTATGTATGATCATTTGTCTTACTCAGTTTGGGCTGCTATATTAAAATACCATAGACTGAGTGGCTTAAACAACCAACATTTATTTCTCACAGTTTCGGAGGCTGGGAAATCCACCCCAGATCAAAGCAGTAGTAGATTCAGTATCTGGTGAGGACACTCCTTGTTTGCCCACAGCCTTCTTATTGTATCTTCACAGAGAGAGGAGAGCTAGAGGAAGCAAGCTCTCCTGTCTCTTCATTGAGGGCTCTACCTGCATGACCTAATTACCTTCTAATGTCATAACATCAGGGGTTAGAATATCAACATATGAATTTTAGGGAGACACAAACATTCATTCTATAACATTATTGTTTCTAAAAAGTATGCTGTGACATAATGCAATGCATACACTAATGTACTCAGGATATACTTTTTTTAAGTATAAAGGACAGAATCCATATAAGGAGAGGCAAAGATAAATCTAGTAAGAGTCAGGGATAATATACTTACCATAATGAGCACTAATTTAATTTGAGCATCTCAGTTGCCAAGGTGAAAAACTTGATATGCTATGTAATTTTTATTTTATGCTAAGGAGAAATTTTGTAGCTCTTCAGTTAAACAAAAAACTGTTGAGACAAATTCTAGACGAGATTTATCATCAGGATATCATTAGCTTCTTAGATGATTCTGTATACATTCCTCTTAAAATCTGCAAAAGATATTGGTTTGCATTAGACAGTATCTTCAATAACGGTTCTAAAAAATTGCTCAAATAGTCTCCATATGATTGTTTCTTATACCACATCTTTAACAGAATCCAAGAAATAATACGGAGTAATTTAGCAAACGTAGTTCTATTTGGACAATATAGCCCAAATGTGTTGTTTTTTGGTAGTTGAACTTGATTCAAGCATACAACTTAAAATTTTCAAGAAGTTTTGACTTGAATATATTTCCTAGTTCATTTTAAACCAAAATACAGTTCTACTTTGCATTCGTTATACCTGCTCAATTTCTGTGTTGTGTAATGTATCCAAGTTCTATTTTCTGAGACCAAAAAATATAATTATCTTTTATTTTTAAGCCTGTTACCGATTTGATAAAATTTGATTTACACGATAGTGAATATTTAAAACTACCACAGTTACATGAATCTATACACATGATAAAACTGCTTTGAACTATACATGCCCACACACATATGCAAATGCATATAAAAACTGATGAAATCTAAACAAGGTCCGTAGATTGTCACTTTCCTGGTTGGTATATTGTATTAGAGTTATGTAAATGTTACCCTTGGAGCAAGCTGGCTGGAGGGTGCATAGGACCTGTCTGTACTAATTTTTTTTTTTTTGCAACTTTTTGTGAGTCTCTAATTATTTCAAAATTAAACCTTTAAAAAACTCCACATTTCTAAGAGGCATACATATAATCTGTGGGAAATGACCTTGTTTCTGTCAGCCCTACTTGAGGGAGTGGGAAGAAGAAATGTATATAACATAATTACAAACTTATATACACGTACATATAAACATTAAAGTATGACCTACAACAGTAATTTTCTTTTTATTGGATTTATATATTTAAAATGGAGGACAAAATTGCCTCTAATTTTTTCTCCTTCCAAATTTGACTTTAAGGGGAAAAAATCAACAAAAAATTTAACAGCCCTAAAATAAAATTTAGGGAGAGACAGTTCATACTTTTGGGACCTTGATCAGAACAGGTAATCAGTAGGTTCTGCCTTCTATGCATCCTGTAGGGATAGATTAGGCATTAGCACTCCTAGTCTCGGGAGGATTTCTGTGTTGGGCCACAAGCCTCTACTTCAGGTGAGATTTCTGGTGAGTCAGGATCAGCCTGTAAGTAGTTTATAATTTACCTTTGTTCTGGAAAAACCAACGCAAATAATGTGAGGGGGAAAATGGTTTTGCTGGTAATCACTTCTGTTTAATTGTTCAAGTGTGTCTCCTTTGTTTAAAGAGTTAATAGTGCATTCAAGGTAATGAAACATGTGAGTAAAGTAGGACACAGTGATGGTGCTGTAAGAGGATACACAATAGAGATCTAGGAGGCAGCTCATTTGTGTTTGAGCCCTCCCAGTGGTGTTAATAGAGGAGGAAGCAGTCAATCTGCATAGTATCTGGACATGTGGAGAAAGGATTAGGAGATTATTCAGGAGCACAGAAAAGCATTTTAAAGGGTAGATAATATAGTAGAGAGTTATGTCTGGAACCCATATTGGAAAAAGGCTAGTACAGTGGGGAGTCATTGGAGGTATTTGAGCAAGAGTTAAATGTGCAGATCGATCCCATAGAAAAAGTTAATTTGAAAGAGATGTACATTATAAGATAGGCAGTTGCCCTTAACAAGAAGTATGTATCTGAAACACTTAGCGGACTTTTTCAAAATACATTTTCTTGGCCACACCCTAGATGATTCTAATACACATTCATATTTAAAAACCATTGGACAGTAGACTAGATGAAAAATAACCAGTTAGAAGGTTATTGTTTCTTTTCAAGCTTGAAGAATAAAAGAGAGAATAGAAAGGAAGAGAGGGTGTGTGTGTGTGTGTGTGTGTGTGTGTGTGTGTGTGTGTGTGTAAGTGTGTAAGAATCCAAGAAAGTATCAGGTAAGAGAAAGGAGTCCATGAGTCCAAAATTCAAATCTGGATAATATCAACAACAGAAATAGATCTCAACCAGGTGGATATGTTTGGAGGCATGTGGAATTTGAGGTGCTGTTGTCACATTCAGGTGACAGAGCTTTGAGATTCACGCACTTAAAAGTGATGGTTGACCCATGGAAATGTTTAAAGGAAATGTTTAAAGGAAAGCGTGAGGAAAACAGCCACATTTTGAGTATAGAAGAAAGGAAGGAGCTTATGAAGAAGCACTGAAAGATTCGAGGAAAACGATTTTCTTGTCATGGATTCCAAAGAGTTGGGTGATAAACACTGTCAGGTACTGCCAAGAAAAATACTGAATTTTGTCATTTGATTAACAGACATTCATGTTTTAAAAAAATCTCTAAGTCGAGTCTTGTGGAGAAAGAAATAGAATTTCAAGGGCTATGGTGAGTAATGAGGAAATGAAAAGAGGGTATTAACTTTCTAGAAATTGAATGAGAAAAGAAGAGACAGAAGCGGTTTGTGGGAAGGGCAGCATTGTGAGAGTAATTAGAGTAGTGGAAACAGGAACTTATTTGTTGGGCTAGGACCCTATGGACAAGGACAGAGTAAATTTCCTGGAGTAAATGATTGATGGGCAAAGGTCATAGATGAAAAAAGAAGAAATGAAATCTTTGGTGTTAGAATGGGAAGGGACATTCTTCCTTAGAGAAAAATAACAACATAGGTGAAACTATAAAAAAACAATTTACAGTACTACAGAGAGCAGTCAGAAGAGTGCTTCTGGCATGGCCTCCATCTTCCCAGTAAAGTGGAAGTCAAGCTCATTATTAAATAGAAGTCAGTTGCAAAGTGACGGTAAGAAGCTTTGGTGTGGGGAAGGGATCAGAGTTGGGGCTGTGAGGCGTATTATAAGCAGTCATAAGGATATGATTTTTAGGTAACCAAATGGTAGTGAAGGTTTACTGTAGGTAGAGATCTTGATTTTGCATTCATTTATCGATCTGTGTTGTGCACTTACAATGTATGTAGTCTAAGGAGTTGTTTTTGTGCTGGAATGTGTGGACAGGAAAAAGCCACTGGAAGAAAACTTGAAATTGGTATTTTCAGTTCCATAGAAGGGTTCAATTTGTATTGGAAGGAGAGGAGAAGTGAGGTAGAGATATCAAAAAGCCATTATAGTAGACCCAGGTATGATACGGTAAATACTGAGTGGGGCGGAGAGAATGAAATTGGATTTTGAAGTGAGATTGGATTGATTGTCATTAATTTGGTTGGTTCTTGCAAAGTACTGTACTAGGTTTAAGCAATGTTAAATATTTAGTAACCCTTCAGATAGTTTATACTTTGAGGAACTATGATTTTTCCATTTTTGTGCTTCATATTACATTCAAATACCTTTTGTTTATTAAAATGGTATTTAAAAATCTAACAGTCTATAAATTTTTACCTTCATAAAACTTGTATGGCAAAGAACACATTATATATTTAGCTGCTTTTTTCCAGTACTTGATTAGTTCCCATGTACCATGTTATAAAAAAGCTAATGCCTTGTTAAAGAGATGGACTAATAGTTTACAGGTAGTTGTGATCAATTTTAATAGATAGGAAAGTAGAGACAACATGTGAGGGAGCATTGTACATGGCAAAAGTATTAGATGATTTTTTCTTTTTTTGAACTCAATAAGAAGTCATATATGGTTGCCAAATTAAATTTTTTTTTGTGTGTCCCTTGGATACCAGATTCTCTCCTCTCCTCTGAGTCAAAGCCTAAATGGCATTTGGAATTTCCCTTTCCTGATTTAAAAAGGGTAGGGAAAGTCTTAAAAAGGGTAGGGAAAGTCTAATTATGAAGCTCTGCAAAAGTAAGATTTGTTTGTTTGTTTTTGCTGTTGAAATCTGTTTTTTTCCCAGACCTTTACTATCCTAATTTCACCTGTTAAAGATAAAGTCTATGTATAGACACATTAAACATAAAATGTCTAGTCTGCTTATTGAAACCCTGTCAGTACATAGTTATCCTCTGCTCTTAATTGTTCTCTGTTTTAATTTTTCTAGTTTTCTTCTTTGTAACCAAGCTAAAGTACTGAAAACTTTCTCTATTTTTAATCAAAGTTATCCCTACTGCGTATCGGGAGTCTTTCCCTTGGTTGGGAAGGAATATAAAAGATAAATACTATTTAAAGGTGAATAATTCACATTCTTCTTGCTGAGTGGAATAATGTACCTTTTGAGAAACTGTGCTGTTATCAGTTTAACTTAAATTCTAAATCATTACTACATACACATGTGAGCACACATGCAAATACGTATACATCGTCTAGGGTAGTTTTTTTAAAGTATGAAATAGTTTGATACAAAAGCGTCTCATTTAAAATAGTTGGAATAAAATTTAATTTTGATCTTTAGCAATTAGACTAATAAATTGGAGCAGTAAATTATTTACATTGTTGCCTGAATGCTGTTCAGAAGTCATTTAAGGTAATTTTATGAAATAACTGAGTTTAATTAATAAATTGTTTATAAAATACAGATATTCAGTTTTTTGCTGATACAGTAAGTCCCCTACATATGAACCTTCAAGCTGCAAACTTTCAAAGATGCGAACTTGCATTTCATCAGCATCAGGTGTGAGTGAAACTGCAGCTTGCTTTCCGTCTCCTATTGCTGACGATCCTTCAGCTCTACCATCTCCCACCTCCCTCCCTCCTCCAGTCAGTAACTCTTCTTGCCTGTTCACTTGATGTCAACCCCTGTAGGCCAGCTGTTGTACTGTATTACTGTACTTTTCAAGGTACTGTACTGTAAGATTAAAAATGTTTTCTTTATTTTTTGTGTGTTTGTTTTCTATGTATTATTTGTGTGAAAAGTATTATAAACCTATTACAGTACAGTACTGTATATTCGATTGTGTTAGTTGGGTACCTAGACTAACTTTCTTGGACTTACGAACAAATTGGACCTATGAATGCACTCTCAGAACAGAGCTTGTTCATGTATAGGGGACTTACTGTAATGTAGAAATATAAAAGCCTGGTAAACAGAGTAACTTCAGTGATTTCTTTAGCAAATGCAGTGTGACTTACAGATGCTCTATTATTATATAAAGGCTTTTTTAAAAAATTAGAGTTGTCAACAATTTTGACTGATGTGAGAAATCTATTGGTCTATATAAATTAATACTGATATCAGTAGGCATGCCAAAGCTGTCCATCAGATGCCGTGCTGTGACCTAATTTTAAACTGCATCTGTGGAACTGGTGCTTTCCTCTCCTGATCCTGCATTATAAATGTAAATATATAAATATTTGAAATTATCCTACATTAAATAAAGGCAAATTTTAAACCTGAATATAATACTGTGCCACCAAATTGCAAGCTTTATGTTTCCTTTTGATATACGGGTATTTAACGGTCATGATGTTTTTTTTCTTCATGACTCATTTTTGTAATTTCACTGGTGTAATATTTATAGCTTTTGCTTTTGTATCTAGTCTTTCATGCATTTTACCTGCACCTGGATCATGAATAAGTTGTTTTTTTGAATTTCAGAAAAGATGTTGATGGGTTTAAATTTTTCATTTGAATGCTTAAAACATATTGGAATATGTCTAAGGTACATAGTAGAAATTACCTATTTTGACAAAATTATAGGGGAAAATGTAAGCATCAGAAGTTAATTTTCTTCCCTAGTAGATTTCATAAGTATGTTTTGACTTTATCTTGAAAAGCAAGGCAGGTATGTCTATTTACCAGTACACTGCTCCTAAAAAATAAAAGAGCGCTAGGCAAAATTAAGAGACAATATATTTAAGAAGAGTACAAAAATCCTTTATAATCTTGTATATCAGAATAGAAAATATGTCTGACTTACAAAAATATGATACTACTCCTAATGATTTACATCATGACTGCCAACTTATTTTTTCTTTTTCATGCACCCATAACAAATAAAATTAGTTTTTTTAGGCTACCAACTTTTTTGGGTATGAAGACCTTCTTTTCAGCACCAAAAATAATTGTCCTCCCCCCACCTTTGAGGATATTGCTCACATACAGTAATGATTTATTTATTATGAAAGTTCATTTACACCATGTAGATTCAAAGGCTAGAATTTTTACATTGGGGGATACTTCTTTGTCATTTACAAAATGTTTAGTTTGAATCTAGTCGTATGATGCTGAAGATTGCAAATCAAAAGAGACATGCCATCATAGTAAAATAGCTAACAGAGATTTAACCTGTAAACTCTTCTTTTTTAATCAGCCTTCTATATGACATAGGGAAAAAAACTATCTCTACTAAGTGAGATTAGAACTAGAAACATGACTTTATGTCATTGAAGGTATGTATTTATGTTCCTCCTTATAGAAAGTGTCAGTACATACACCATGGGTCATATGATTTGAGTGTTTTTTTCCAGTAATGATGATGAGTAAATCCCAGGAAATTCTCATTCTGTGCCTTTGTATTATTTCATGTATATATATGCACCAAATACTTTAATCAATAAATATTGATTGAGCCCACTGTGTTCAGGGCATTGTGCCAGGTGTTGGGAATCATTGAAAATAAGAGCGAGAAGTCCCTTTGTGGGTATTGCACAGGAGGAGATAGATAATAAACAAGTAAACACTACAAAAAGAAGATATTTACAGGTTGTGATCATTGGTATCAAGGAAATAAACAAGATGATATAATGGAGAGTATCTGAAGGTGAAGAAAGTTCTGTTTTTATCTGAGCTGAAGTCTGAAAAAATGAGAATAAAGTAGCTATTTAAAGAGAAGGGGAAGAATATTCCTTAGAGAAGTATAGCAATTGCAAAGCGCCAATTGAGGACAGAACTTAGTTTGGTCAAAGCACAGGAAAGAGACCAAGGTATATGAGATGCAGTAGACAGGGAGAGTGTTGGATAATAAAGTGGAAGAAATAAATAAGACCTAGATCATAGCCTTGTGGGCCATCCCAGAGTAATGAGAAGCTGTCAAAGGGGATCTGGCATAGACTTTTAAAACATCACTCTTGGAGCTGCATGAAAAGTGGGTTGAGAAGAATGGAAGAGTATGGAAAGGAAGTGTGGAGACCAATTATAAGATTTGTAGCAGTCCAGGCAAGAGATAATGGTGACTTGGATTAGGTTTGTGGTAGTGAAGAGAAGGGCCATCAGAAGAATTTGAGAAATACTTAGAGTGGTGGATGAATCAGGAATAAGGGTAAAGGAGAAATCAAGAGTGATTCTTAGATTTGAGGCTCGACCAGAGGATGGGGTAGTTTACCGATAAAGGAAAGAACAGAGGTTATTTTGTTATGTTTTTCTGAGTATTGTTGTTATTGCTGCTTGTTTTTGTTTCGTTTTATTTTGTTGGTGGCAGTAATAAATCTGAGATTCTCAATAGAGAGATACAAAAGGAAATGGCAAGTGGTCAATTTCTATATCTTTATATTCGTACACACTTTGGGGATAAACATTCAAAAAGTTTAAATCTCTCTTGTTTAGCAAAATATTCAGATGTTACTTGGATAGAATATGTGGATTCAAGGAACAAGCTTAAGGGTATAAAGCCACATAGAATTCATGAAATTTTTTAAAAGAAGGGACTTTTAGAAGTCATCTAATCCAACCCTGCCATATTTTACAGATAAGGAAACTGAGGCCTGAGAGTTCACATGACTTCTCAGGATCAACAGCTAAACTGGCCATAGTGTTGAACTAAAATTCATGTCTCTTGATCATTTTCTCAAAGTACTATAATTGAAGAAATTATCACTTTCATAAATACATAAATATGTCATCAAATACCTTTATGTTTCATTATTAATAGTTCAGCTCTTAGAATTGCAGATATAGGAATATGTTGTAAGAATTTTGCTAGAAGCTAATCTTAAATCAATATTTTGTTTAATCTGTTTTAAGTCAAAAAAGTAAACTACCTAATTTGAAAGAAGATAGAGCAGAACCAAGTGATGACGGAGAAGCTTTTCACATTTCTCCAAATTTTAAAACTTTATGTAAGAATGTATATGTGTATATAAGCATGCACACATTTGATCCTTTATTCTTCTCATTTTTTCTAAATGTAGAAGAATGTATGAAATACTGACTTTCCTTTTTATTCATTGGGAAATGATGAACATTTAAATTTGATCAGGATTCTTAGTAAAAACTAAGGAAATCCGGTTAATAATCTGAGGGTTTTACAATTCTCAATAAACCAGCTAGACAAACATTGGTAAACCCTTCAAGTTTTCAGACAAATACCTATTGCTTTGTACAATTTCCTCTGCACACAAGGTATATAGATAATAAAAATTAGAATTATACTGTCCTTACTAAATATCCTGAATAATTCTTCCTTTCCTGGGATGAAAAATAATAGAAAGGAATTTATACACATCTTACATAATTTTAATAAATATTTTAAATTCAGTTTTACTGATTGATACACCCTTTTAAATTTCTCTAATTTGTTGGCTTAACAAAGTGAGCTTTTCTATTTAGTAGTTCTCTAACCTAAAATTTTTCCTCATACTGTGCTCTAAATGAAATAAATTGGGATTTAAAGTAGAAAAACCATAATAATGTAACAAATAAGCAGCAAAAAAATTTCCTGAGTGACCTGAAAAACCTTAAAATAAGCAGTGATAAGACACAAGAACAGAAACAGGGGACTTCCCTGGCGGCGCAGTGGTTAAGAATCCACCTGCCTATGCAGAGGACACGGGTTCGAGCCCTGGTCCGGATAGATCCCACATGCCACAGAGCAACTAAGCCCGTGCACCACAACTACTGAGCCTGCGCACCTAGAGCCCATGCTCCACAACAAGAGAAGACACCACAATGAGAAGCCCGCGCACTGCAACGAAGAGTAGCCTCCGCTCACTGCAACTAGAGAAAGCCGGCGCACAACAACGAAGACCTAACACAGCCAAAAATAAATAAATAAATAAATAAATTTATTTTTAAAAGAACAGAAACAGGTTCTTTCCTTTGGACAGCTTGTCATTTGAGTGAACACCAGGTGATGGTTGTTTTTTTCCTCTCTCTTCCACATACTGTAGTATGGGTCAGTTAAGTATTTAATATATGTTGTTTGTATTAGCTAATCTTTATTAGACCAGATCAATATTATGTAGTGTCCCATGATAAAGAAAAGAACGAAAAGAAGATATACCAAATTATTTTTCAGATTGGCATATATTTCATGATGCCGTAAGTGAATGAAAATCAGGCAAAATTTTAAAAAAATAATTTGATGTTAAAATTGACTAACAACAAAGCCACCAGGTGAAATATTTAATGATTTCTGAGCATGGAATCAATTGTATCATTCTTACGTGGAGGTCTAGTTGTCTTTTTCCTCTTCACAATTCTGAATCGTTATGACAGTTTCTTAGCACTCATTTCTAGAATTTTATTTTTTAATCAACCTTTCTTTTAGCCCTGAATTTTGTTCATTTTGTAACTTAGATGATTACTTATTGTAAAATTAGTTAGAAAAGTTACACATTAAAGTTAAACTCAGTTTAGTAGAATGAGGCTGATGCCTTTCTCTAGTGGCCAAGTTGATTGTGGAGCAGAAGCCCTATGCTTGCTTAGATATGAAGCTAAGGTTTCACTTCAATTTGGTGTGCATTTATTTAAGTACCTCTTATGCTCAGGAATACATGCATTGTCCTTTATTTTAAGAATTTTCCATTTTTACTGTATTTGAGAACTCTTTAAATACAATTTTTCAGTGGCACACCACATTCTTTTAACTGTAATAGTGCTCAATAACCATATACTCATAAACGTACTCCTACCATAAGAACCAGCTATTTCATTTCTAGATATTTAACCAAAAACTTGTACATCAGCATTCACTGCAGCTGTATTCACAATAGCCCCAAACTAGAAACATCCCAAATGTCTTATACATTTAGGTGAACAGATTAAAAAAAAAATTTGTGACATACAATGGAATACTACTCAGTAATAAAGAAGAATAAACCACTTACATACCTGACACTATGAATAAATCTCAAAATCATTAGGCTGAGTTAAAGAAGCTAGACATAAAAGAATACATATTATATGAATGTATTTATTCAAACTAATCTAGAATGACAGAAAACAGTGGTTGTCTGGGGACAGAAGTGGAGGGAAAGAAGGCCTGCAAGGGGACATGAAGAATCTTTTGATTGTGATAAAATGTTTTGTATTTTGATTGTGTTGGTAGTTTCTAGGATGTGCAAAACTGTCAGAACTCATCAATTATATGTTTTAAATCTATGTGTTCAATAGTTTATTTTACATAAATTTTTCCTTGATAGAGTTAATAAGGAAGGGGATGAATCAGAATCTAAGCGAAAAAGTACACAGTTGGGTTTTTTTTTTCTTTGTATACACTTAATAAATGCCAGTAAGGACTTGAAAAACATTCTGAGAAACATGACAATGAATCTTTTTCTAACCCTTCTAGGTAAAACTTCTTTATTTGTGCTTGCACTGTACTCTGAAAACTTAACTGTTTACTGCATAAATATTTTCCTTCATACTTTTCTCTCCTTAACTATGAATTAGTTAGCTTTGTATTCCCCAAACCTAGCTCAGTATGTGAAACACCATATGTGCCCCCAAAACATTTTGATAAATAAATGCAGGGAATTAATGCTAATTTGGCCCCAGGTCTTAAAATACCTTGATTAAACTGAGCATGTAATTTATGCCATTAATCAGTAGTTTAAGGAACTATTACTCCTTTTAAATAGTGATTAACTTAGATTACAGGTGAGCTAGAGAAAACTGTAATTTTACTGTATAAATATACCTATTATTATGGATTCATAATTTACAGGTCTTAGGTGACTACACTTATGTTTATCATGAACATTTAATTTCTGTGAAGTTTTATATAAACTTCCTTTCTCCTTTTTTCTCCATCTGTTCCTCCCGAACATGTATATATTCTCTTATCTGTGCTTCCATAACATGCTGTAAAAAACTGTATTGAAGCTTTTATTGTTTACTATTCTGTCTTTCTCACTGAAATAGAAACTTTATGAAAGAAGAGGCTTCTTATATTCCTGTTGATATCCACACTGTCTGACATAAAGGCTAAGTTAATATTAATAAGTACCTATTCTATAATTGAATGTGTCAGTTTCCTTGGATAAATTGGGCAATATTAATTTCTGTCATTTGTCTTCATGATTGACTTCTTATACCTCTTTTTAATTCTTTAGTGGTTGCCCATACATACATCTTTAACTTAATCACAATTTACCATCAAATACTGTATTATGTCACATATAGTTTAATAACCTTACAACTATATAATTCCAATTCCTTCTTCCCATTCGTTGTGCTATTATTGTCATGTATGTTGTTTTTACATGTTAGAAATCCCACAATATATTGTTAATTATATTGATACTTTACACAGTTCCTTTTGTGAAAGAATTTATTACACTGAACAAAAAATTCATGTTAAAAGCAGAAGGAACCATATGACATACTGAGTCTGGATCCTTTGTGGTTTTTTTATTTTTTTCATTGTACATTTATTTATATTTTTATACAGCAGGTTTGTCTTAGTTATCTGTTTTATAAATATTAGTGGATATATGTTAATCCCAATCTCCCAATTCATCGCCTCCCCCTCAGCTTTCCCCGCTTGGTGTCCATACGTTTGTTCTCTACATATGTATCTCTATTTCTGCCTTGCAGACTGGTTCATCTGTATCATTTTTATACATTCCACATATATGCGTTAATATACAATATTTGTTTTCCTCTTTCTGACTTGCTTCACTCTGTATGACAGTCTCTAGATCCATCCACGTCTCTATAAATGACCCAATTTCGTTCCTTTTTATGGCTGAGTAATATTCCATTGTATATATGTACCACATCTTCTTTATCCATTCGTCTGTCGATGGACATTTAGGTTGCTTCCATGACCTAGATATTGTAAATAGTGCTGCAGTGAACATTGGGGTGCATGTGTCTTTTTGAATTATGGTTTTCTCTGGGTATATGTCCAGTAGTGGGATTACTGGGACATATGATAATATTATATATATATTTTTAAGGAATCTCCATACTGTTCTCCATAGTGGCTGTATCAATTTACATTCCCACCAACAGTGCAAGAGGGTTCCCTTTTCTCCACACCCTTTCCAGCATTTGTTGATGGTACATTTTCTGATGATGTCCATTCTAACTGGTGTGAGGTGATACCTCATTGTAGTTTTGATTTGCATTTCTCTAATAATTAGTGATCTTGAGCAGCTTTTCATGTGGCTCTTGGCCATCTGTATGTCTTCTTTGGAGAAATGTCTGTTTAGGTCTTCTTCCCATTTTTTGATTGAGTTGTTATTTCAATATTGAGCTGCATGAGCTGTTTGTATATTTTGGAGGTTAATCCTTTGTCCATTGATTTGTTTGCAAATATTTTCTGTCATTCTGATAGTTGTCTTTTCATCTTGTTGATAGTTTCCTTTGCTGTGCAAAAGCTTTCAAGTTTCATTAGGTCCCATTTGTTTATTTTTGGTTTTATTTCCATTACTCTCAGTGGTGGGTCAAAAAGATCTTGCTGTGATTTATGTCAAAGAGTGTTCTTCCTATGATTTCCTCTAAGAGTTTTATACTGTCCAGTCTAACATTTAGGTCTTTAATCCATTTTGAGTTTATTTTTGTCTATAGTGTTAGGCAGTGTTCTAATTTCATTGTTTTACGTGTAGCTGTCCAGTTTTCTCGGCACCACTTATTAAGGAGACTGTCTTTTCTCCATTGTATATCCTTGCCTCCTTTGTTGTAGATTAGTTGACCATAGGTGCATGGATTTATCTCTGGACTTTCTATCCTGTTCCATTGATCTATATTTCTGTTTTTGTGCCAGTACCAGATTGTCTTGATTACTGTAGCTTTGTAGTATAGTCTGAAGTGAGAGAGTCTGATTCCTCCAGATCCATTTTTTCCACTCAAGATTCCTTTGGCTATTTGGGATCTTTTGTGTCTCCATACAAAGTTTAGGATTTTTTTGTTCTACTTCTGTAAAAAATGCCACTGGTAATTTGATAGGGATTGCATTGAATCTGTAGATTGCTTTGGGTAGTATAGTCATTTGCACAGTATTGATTCTTCCAATCCAAGAGCATGGTACATCTGTTTGTGTCATCTTTGATTTCTTTCATCAGTGTCTTACAGTTTTCTGAGTGCAGGTCTTTTACCACCTTAGGTAGGTTTATTTCTAGGTATTTTATTCTTATTGTTACAGTAGTGAATGGGATTGTTTCCTTAACTTCTCTTTCTGATCTTTTGTTGTTAGTGTATAGGAATGCAAGAGATCTCTGTGCCTTAATTTTGTATCCTGCAACTTTATGAGATTTATTGATTAGCTCTAGTAGTTTTCTGGTGGCATCTTTCGGATTCTCTATATACAGTATTATGTAACCTGCAAACAGTGACAGTTTTACTACTTCTTTTCCAATTTGTATTCCTTTTATATATTTATTTTCTCTGGCCTGGCTAGAACTTCCAAACTATGTCGAATAAGAGTGGACATCCTTGTCTTCTTCCTGATCTTAAAGGAAATGCTTTCAGTTTTCACCACTGGGAATGATGTTTGCTGTGGGCCTTTGACCTTCATTATGTTGAGGTAGGTTCCCTCTATGCCCACTTGCTGGAGAGTTTTTATCATAAATGGGTAATGAATCTTGTCAAAAGGTTTTCCTGCATCTATTGAGATGATCATATGGTTTTTATTCTTCAGTTGGTTAATATGGTGTATCACATTCATTCATTTGCGTATATTGAAGAATCCTTGCATCCCTGGGATAAATTTCACTTGATCATGGTGTATGATCCTTTTAATGTGTTGCTGGATTCTGTTTGCTAGTATTTTGGTGAGGATTTTTGCATCTATGTTCATCAGTGATAGTGGCCTGTGGTTTTCTTTCTCTGTGACATCTTTGTCTGGTTTTGGTACCAGGGTGATGGTGGCCTCATAGAATGACTTTGGAAGTGTTCCTTCCTCTGCATTTTCTTGGAAGAGTTTGAAAAGGATGGGTGTTAGCTTTTCTCTAAATGTTTGATAAAATTCACCTGTGAAGCCATCTGGTCCTGGACTTCTGTTTGTTGGAAGACTTTTAATCATAGTTTCAATTTCATTACTTGTGATTGGCCTGTTCATATTTTCTATCTCTTCCTGGTTCAGTCTTGGAATGTTATACCTTTCTAACAATTTGTCCCTTTCTTCCGGGTTGTTCATTTTATTGGCATGGAGTTGCTTGTAGTAGTCTCTTATGATGCTTTATATTTCTGCGGTGTCCGCTATAACTTCTCATTTTACATTTCTAATTTTATTGATTTGACCCTCCCTCTTTTTTCTTGATGAGTCTGGCTAAAGGTTTATCAATTTTGTTTATCTTCTCAAAGAACCAGCTTTTAGTTTTATTGATCTTTGCTATTGTTTTCTTTGTTTCTATTTCATTTATTTCTGCTCTGATCTTTATGATTTCTTTCCTTCTGCTAACTTTGGGTTTTGTTTGTCCTTCTTTCTGGAGTTCCTTTGGGTGTAAGCTTAGATTTTTTATTTGAGATTGTTCTTGTTTCCTGAGGTAGGATTGTATTGCTATAAACTTCCTCTTAGAACTGATTTTGCTGCATCCCATAGGTTTTGGATCATTGTGTTTCTATTGTCATTTATATCTAGTATTTTTTGATTTCCTGTTTGATTTTTTCAGTGCTCTCTTGGTTATTAAATAACGTATTGGTTATCCTCCATATGTTTGTTTTTCTTTCCCTGTTATTGATTTCTAATCTCATAGCATTGTGGTCGGAAAAGATGCTTGATATGATTTCAGTTGTCTTAAATTTACCAAGGCTTGATTTGTGAACCAAAATGTGATCTGTGCTGGGGAGTGTTCCATGTGCACTTGAGAAGAATGTGTAATCTGGTGTTTTCAGATGGAATGTCCTATAAATATCAATTAAATCTATCTGGTCTATTGTGTCATTTAAAGCTTGTGTTTCCTTATTAAATATATGTCTGGGTGATTTGTACATTGGTGTAAGTGAGGTGTTAAAGTCCCCCACTATTATTGTGTTACGGTCAATTTCCTCTTTTATAGCTGTTAGCATTTGCATTATGTATTGAGGTGCTCCTGTGTTGGGTGCATATAGATTTGTATTTGTTATCTCTCCTTGGATTGATCCCTTGATCATTATGTAGTGTCCTTACTTGTCTCTTGTAACATTCTCTATTTTAAAGTCTATTTTATCCAATATGAGTATTGCTACTCCAGCTTTGTTTTGATTTCCATTTGCATGGAATATCTTTTTCCATCCCCTCACTTTCAGTCTCTGTGTGTCCCTAGGTCCGAAGTGGGTCTCTTGTAGGCAGGATATATTTGGGTCTTGTTTTTGTATCCATTCAGCGAGCCTGTGTCTTTTGGTTGGAATATTTAATCTATTCACATTTAAGGTAATTATCGATATGTATGTTCCTCTTACCATTTTCTTAATTGTTTAGGGTTTGTTTTTGTAGGTCCATTTCTTCCCTTCTGTTTCCCACTTAGAGAAGCTCCTTTAGCATTTCTTGTAGAGGTGGTTAGGTGGTTCTGAATTCTCTTAGCTTTTGCTTGCCTGTAAAGCTTTTGATTTCTCAATCAAATGTGAATGAGATCCTTGCCGGGTAGCATAATCTTTGTTGCAGATTCTTCCCTTTCATCACTTTAAATATATCGTGCCGGAAGAGTAAGACGTGGAGATCACCTTCCTCCCCACAAATACATCAGAAAGACATCTACATGTGGACAAACCCCTACAGAACACCTACTGAAAGCTGGCAGAAGAACTCACACCTTCCAAAATGCAAGAATCTGCCCACATACGTGGGTAGGGCAAAAGGAAAAACAGACACAAAAGCATAGAGATGGGACCTGCTCCTCTGGGAGGGAGCTCTGAAGGAGGAAAGGTTTCCACACACCAGGAAGTCCCTTTGCAGGCACAGACTGTGGGTGGCGAAGGGGATAAGCTTCAGAGCCACGGAAGAGAGCACAGCAACAGGGATGCAGCGGGCAAAGCAAAGAGATTCCCCCATGGAGGATCGGTGCCGGCCAGCACTCACCAACCCAAGAGGCTTGTCTGCTCACCCACCGGGGCCGGTGGGGGCTAGGAGCTGAGGCTCGGGCTTCGGAGGTCAGATCCCAGGGAGAGGACTGGAATTGACTGCGTGAACACAGCCTGAAGTGAGCTAGTGCACCACAGCTAGCCGGGAGGGAGTCCAGGAGAAAGTCTGGAACTGCCGAATAGGCAAGAGACGACTTCTTGCCTCTTCGTTTCGTGGTGTGTGAGGAGAGGGGATTAAGAGCTCCACCCAAACGAGCTCCAGAGATGGGTGCGGCCCATGGCTATCAGCGCAGACCCGAAAGACAAGCATGAAACACTAAGGCTGCTGCTGAAGCCATCAAGAAGCCTGTGTGAAAGCCCAGGTCACAATCCACACCTCCCCTCCCGGGAGCCTGTGCAGCCCGCCACTGCCAGGGTCCCGTGACCCAGGGACAACTTCTTCGGGAGAACACACGGCATACTTCAGGTTGGTGCAACATCACGCTGGCCTATGCAGCCACAGGTGCCCTTTATTCCATACCCTTCCCTCCCCCCGGCCTGAGTGAGCCAGAGCCACTTAATCAGCTGCTACTTTAACCCCATCCTGTCTGAACGAAGAACAGACGCCCTCAGGTGACTGACACGTAGAGGCGTGGCCAAATCCAAAGCTGAACCGCAGGAGCTGTGCGAACAGAGAAAGGGAAATCTCTCCTAGCAGCCTCAGAAGCAGCGGATTAAATCTCAACAATCAACTGAATGTACCCTGCATCTGTGGAATACCTGAATAGACAACGAATCATCCCAAATTGAGGCAGTGGACTTTGGGAGCAATGATATATTTTTTTTTCCTTTTTCTCTTTTTCTGAGTGTGTATGTATATGCTTCCGTGTGTGATTTTTGTCTGTATAGCTTTGCTTTTACCATTTGGCCTAGGGTTCTGTCCGCTTTATTTTTTTAGTATACTTTTTAGCACTTGTTATCATTGGTGGATTGTTTTTTGGTTTAGTTGCTTTCTTTTTTTTATTTAAAAATTTTTTTTAATTTTTAGTAATTTTTATTTTAATAATTTTATTTTATTTTTTCTTTCTTTTTTTCTCCCTTTTATTCTGAGCCGTGTGGATGACAGGGTCTTGGTGCTCCGGCCAGGCTTCAGGCCTGTGCCTCTGAGGTGGGAGAGCTGACATTGCTCCACCACAGGACATTGGTCCACCAGAGACTTCCGAGCTCCACGTAATATCAAATGGTGAAAATCTCGCAGAGATCTCCATCTTAATGCTAGGACCCAGCTCCACTCAACAGCCAGCAAGGTACAGTGCTGGACACCCTATGTCAAACAACTAGCAAGACAGGAACGCGACCCCACCCATTAGCAGAGAGGCTGCCTAAAATCATGGTACGGTCACAGACACCCCAGAACACACCACCAAATGTGGACCTGCCCACCAGAAAGACAAGTGTAGCCTCATCCACCAGAACACAGGCACTAGTCCCCTCCACTGGGAAGCCTACACAACACACTGAACCAACCTTAGCCACTGGGGGCAGATAGCAAAAACAACGGGAACTACAAACCTGCAGCATGCCAAAAGGAGACCCCAAACACAGTAAGTTAAGCAAAATGAAAAGACAAACACACAGCAGATAGTCAAAAACCCACCCGATCAAACAAATGAAGAGGAAATAGGTAGTCTACCTGAAAAAGTTTGCAGAATAATGTAAACATAATCCAAAATCTTGGAAATAGGATGGACAAAATACAAGAAACGTTTAACAAGGACCTAGAAGAACTAAAGAGCAAACAGTGACGAATAACAAAATAAAGTTAAAAATTCCCTAGAAGGAATCAATGGCAGAAGAACAGGTAAGTGACGAGGAAGATAAAATAGTGGAAATAACTACTGCAGGACACAATAATGAAAAAAGAATGGAAAGAATTGAGGACACTGTCAGAGACTTCTGGGATAACATTAAACGCAACAACATTCGAATTATAGGGGTCCCAGAAGAAGAGAGAAAGGGACGGAGAAAATATTTGAAGAGATTACAGTTGAAAACTTCCCTAATATGGAAAAGGAAATAGTTCATCAAGTCCAGGAAGCGCAAAGAGTCCCATACAGGATAAATCCAAGGAGAAACACGCCAAGACACGTATTAATCAAACTATCAAACGTTAAATACAAAGAAAAAATATTAAAAGTAGCAAGGGAAAAACAACAAATAACACACAAGGGAATCCCCACAAGGTTAAGAGCTGATCTTTCAGCAGAAACTCTGCCAGTGATGAAAGGGAAAAAACTAGAACCAAGATTACTCTACCCAGCAAGGATCTTATTCAGATTCGACAAGCAAAAGCTAAGACAATTCAGCACCACCAAACCAGCTTTACAACAAATGCTCTAGGCAGGAAACACAACAGAAGGAAAAGACCTACAATAACAAACCCAAAACAATTAAGAGAATGGTAATAGGAACATACATATCGAAAATTACCTTAAATGTAAATGGATTAAATGCTCCAAGCAAAAGACTGGCTGAATGGATACACAATCAAGACCCGTATATATGCTGTATACAAGAGACCCACTTCAGATCTAGAGACACATACAGACTGAAAGTGAGGGGATGGAAAAGATATTCCATGCAAATGGAAAAGAAAAGAATGCTGGAGTAGCAATTCACATATCAGACAAAACAGACTTTAAAATAAAGAGTATTACAAGAGACAGAGAAGGGCACTACATAATGTTCAAGGGATCAATCCAAGAAGAAGATATAAGTTGTAAAATATCTATGCACCCAACATAGGAGCACCTCAATACATAAGGCAAATACTAACAGCCATAAAAGGGGAAATCGACAGTAACACAATCATAGTACTTTAACACCCCACTTTCAACAATGGACAGATCATCCAAAATGAGAATAAATAAGTAACACAAGCTTTAAATGATACATTAAACAAGATGGACTTAATTGATATTTATAGGACATTCCATCCAAAAACAAGAGAATACACTTTCTTCTCAAGTGCTCATGGAACATTCTCCAGGATAGATCATATCCTGGGTCACAAGTCAGGCCTTGTTAAATTTAAGAAAATTGAAATCATATCGAGTATCTTTTCCAACCACAACGCTTATGAGCCTAGATATCAATTAGAGGAAAAAAAGCTGTAAAAAGTACAAACACATGGAGGCTAAACAATACACTAGTTAATAACCAAGAGATCACTGAAGAAATAAAAGAGGAAATCAAAAAATACTATAAACAAATGACAATGAAAACACGATGACCCAAAACCTATGGGATGCAGCAAAAGCAGTTCTATGAGGGAGGTTTATAGCAATACACTCCTATCTCAAGAAAGAAGAAAAATCTCACATAAACAATGTAATCCTACACCTAAAGCAATTAGAGAAAGAACAAAGAAACCTCAAGGTTTGCAGAAGGTTAGAAATTATAAAGATCAGATCAGACCTAAATGAAAAAGAAGTGTAGGAAACATTAGCAAAGATCAATAAAACTAAAAGCTGTTTCTTCGAGGAGATAAATAAAATTGGTAAACCATTAGCCAGTCTTCTCAGGAAAACAAGGGAGAACTCAGATCAACAGAATTAGGAAAGAAAAAGAAGTATCAGCTGACACTGCACAAATACAAAGGATCATGTGAGATTACGTCAAGCAAGTATATGCCAATAAAATGGACAACCTGGAAGAAATGGACAAATTCTTTGAAAAGCACAACCTTCCGAGACTGAAGCAGGAAGAGATATAAAATATAAACAGACCAGTCACAAGCACTGAAATTGAAACTGTGCTTAGAAATCTTCCAACAAACAAAAGCCGAGGACCAGATGGCTTCACAGGCAAATTCTATCAAGCATTTAGAGAAGAGCTAACACCTATCCTTCTCAAACTCTTCCAAAATATAGCAGAGGGAGGAACACTCCCAAACTCATTCTACGAGGCCACCATCACCTTGATACCAAAACCAGACAAGGATGTCACAATGAAAGAAAACTACAGGCCAATATCACTGATTAACAGAGATGCAAAACTCCTCAACAAAATATTAGCAAACAGAATCCAACAGCACATTAAAAGGATCATACACCACGATCTAGTGTGGTTTATCCCAGGAATGCAAAGGATTCTTCCATATGCGCAAATCAATCAATGTGATACACCATATTAACAAACTGAAGAATAAAAACCATATGGTCATCTCAATAGATGCAGAAAATGCTTTCTACAAAATTCAACACCCATTTATGATAAAAACCCTCCAGAATGTAGGCATAGAGGGAACTTACCTCAACATAATAAAGGCCATATATGACAAACCCACAGCCAACATCATCCTCAATGCTAAAAACTGAAAACATTTCCATTAAGATCAAGAAAAAGACAAGGTTGCCCACTCTCACCACTATCATTGAACATAGTTTTGGAAATTTTAGCTACTGCAATCAGAGAAGAAAAAGAAATAAAAGGAATCCAAATTGGAAAAGTAGTAAAGCTGTCACTGTTTGCAGGTGACATGATACTATATGTAGAGAATCCTGAAGATGCTACCAGAAAAGTACTAGAGCTGATCAATGAATTTGTTAAAGTAGCAAGCTACAAAATTAATGCACAGAAATGTCTTACATTCCTATACACTAGTGATAAAAATCTGATAGTGAAATTAAGGAAACACTCCCATTTACCATTCCAACAAAAAGGATAAAATACTTAGGAATAAACCTACCTAAGGAGACAAAAGACCTATATGCAGAAAAGTATAAGACACTAATGAAGGAAATTAAAGGTGATACAAATAGATGGAGAGATATACCATGTTCTTGGATCTGAAGAATCAACATTGTGAAAATGACTATACTACGCAAAGCAATCTACAGATTCATTGCAATCCCTATCAAACTACCACTGGCATTTTTTACAGAACTAGAACAAAAAATTTCACAATTCGTATGGAAACACAAAAGATCCTGAGTAGCTAATGCAATCTTGTGAAAGAAAAATGGAGTTGGAGGAATCAGGCTCCCAGACTTCAGACTATACTACAAAGCTGCAGTAATCAAGATAGTATGGTATTGGCACAAAAACAGAAATGTAGATCAATGGAACAGGATAGAAAGCCCAGAGATAAACCTACGCACATATGGTCTACTTATTTTTGATAAAGTAGGTAAGACTGTACAATGGAAAAAAGACAGTCTCTTCAATAAGTGTTGCTGGGAAAACCAGACAGCTACATGTAAAAGAATGAAATTAGCACACCCCCTAACCCCATACACAAAAATAAACTCAAAATGGATTAAAGACTTAAATGTAAGGCCAGACACTATAAAACTCTTAGAGGAAAACATAGGCAGATCATCACTCTATGACATAAATCACAGCAAGATCCTTTTTGACCCACCTCCTAGAGAAATGGAAATAAAAACAAAAATAAACAAATGGGACCTAATGAAACTTAAAAGGTTTTGCACAGCAAAGGAAACCATAAACAAGATGAAAAGACAAACCTCGGAATGGGAGAAAATATTTGCAAATGAAGCAGCTGACAAAGGATTAATCTCTAAAATTCACAAGCAGCTCATGCAGCTCAATATGAAAGAAACAAACAACCTAATCCAAAACTGGGCAGAAGACCTAAATAGACATTTCTCCAAGGAAGATACACAGATTGCCAACAAACACTTGAAAAAATGGTCAACATCATTAATCATTAGAGAAATGCAAATCAAAACTACAATGAGGGGCTTCCCTGGTGGCACAGTGGTTGAGAGTCCGCCCGCCGATGCAGGGGACACGGGTTCGTGCACCGGTCTGGGATCCCACATGCCGCAGAGTGGCTGGGCCCGTGAGCCATGGCTGCTGAACCTGTGCATCCGGAGCCTGTGCTCCACACACTCCGGGAGAGTCCACAACAGTGAGAGGCCCACGTACCACCAAAAAAAAAAAAAAAAAAAAAAACTACAATGAGATACTATCTCACACCAGTCAAAATGAGCATCATCGAAGAAATCTACAAACAATGCTGGAGAAGTTGTGGAGAAAAGGGAACCCTCTTGCACTGTTGGTGGGAATGTACATTGATATAGCCACTATGGAGAACAGTATGGAGGTTCCTCAGAAAACTAAAAATGGAGCTACCGTACAACCCAGTAATGCCACTACTGGCCATATACCCTGAGAAAACCATACGTCATGTACCACAATGTTCATTGCAGCTCTATTTACAATAGCCAGGACATGGAAGCAACTGAAGTGTGTATTGACAGATGAATGGATAAAGAAGATGTGGCAAATATATACAATGGAATATTAGTCATAAAAAGAAACGAAATTGAGTTATTTGTAGTGAGGTGGATGGACCTATGTTCTGTCATACAGAGTGAACTAAGTCAGAAGGAGAAAATCAATACTGTATGCTAACACATATATATGAAATCTTAGAAAAAAACATGGTTATGAAGAACCTTGGGGCAGGACAGGGATAAAGATGCAGACGTAGAGTGTGGCCTTGAGGAGACCGGGAGGGGGAAGGGTAAGCTGGGACAAAGTGAGAGATTGGCATGGACATATATACACTACCAAATGTAAAACCAGTAGCTAGTAGGAAGCAGCCACATAGCACAGGGAGATCAGCTCGGTGCTTTGTGGACCATGTAGAGCAGTGGGATTTGGAGGGTGGGAGGGAGGGAGATGCAAGGGTAAGAGACATGGGGATATATGTATATGTATAGCTGATTCACTTTGTTATAAACCATAAACTAACGTACCATTGTAAAGCAATTATATTCTAAAAAAGATGTTACAAATAAATAAATATATTGTGCCACTCCCTTCTGGCTTGTAGAGTTTCTGATGAGAAATCAGCTGTTAACCTTATTGTAGTTCCCTTGTTTGTTATGTGTCCTTTTTCTCTTGTTGCTTTTAATAATTTTTCTTTGACTTTAATTTTTGTCAGTTTGATTACTCTGTGTCTTAGCGTGTTTCTCCTACGGTTTATCCTGCCTGGGGCTCTCTGCGCTTCCTGGACTTGGGTGGCTATTTCCTTTCCCATGTTAGGAAGTTTTTGACACGAATCTCTTCAAATATTTTCTTAGGTCCTTTCTCTCTCTTCTTTTGGGAACCCTATTATGTGACTGTTGTTGCATTTAATGTTGTCCTAGAGGTCTCTTAGGCTCTCTTCATTTCTTTTCATTCTTTTTTCTTTATTCTGTTCTGCTTCAATGAATTCCACCATTGTGTCTTCCAGGTCACTTATCCATTCTTCTGCCTCAGTTATTCTGCTATTGATTCCTTCTAGTATATTTTTCATTTCAGTTATTGTATTTTTCATCTCTGTTTGCTTTTTCTTTAATTATTCTAGGTCTTTATTATACATTTCTTGCATCTTCTTGATCTTTGCCTCTTTTCTTTTTCTAAGGTCCTGTATCATCTTCACTATCATTATTCTGAATTCTTTTTCTGGAATGTTGCTTATCTCCACTTTATTTACTTGTTTTCTGGGGTTTTATCTTGTTCCCTCATCTGGTACATAGTCCTCTGCCTTTTCATTTTGTCTCTCTCTCTGTGAATGCAGTTTTTGTTCCACAGACTGCAGGATTGTAGTTCTTTGTGCATCTGCTGTCTGCCCTCTGGTTGATGAGGCTATCTAAGAGTCTTTTGAAAGCTTCCTGATTGGCGGGACTGGTGGTGGGTAGAACTGGGTGTTGTTCTGCTGGGCAGAGCTCAGTAAAACGTTAATCTCCTTGTCTCCTAATGGGTGGGGTTTAGTTTCCTTCCTGTTGGTTGTTTGACCTGAGGCGACCCAGCACTGGAGCCTACAGGCTCTTTGGTGGGGTAATGGCAGACCCCTGGAGGGTTGACGCCAAGGAGTACTTCCCAGAACTTCTGCTGCCAGTGTCCTTGTCCCCACAATGAGCCACAGCCACCCTTCACATCTGCAGGAGAGCCTCCAACACTAACAGGTACTAACAGGGTCAGTCTCCTGTGGGGTCATTGCCTCTTACCCCCGGGCCCTGATGCACACACTACTTTGTGTGTGCCCCCCAAGAGTAGAGTCTCTGTTTCCCCCAGTCCTGTTGAAGTCCTGCAATCAAATCCTGCTAGCCTTCAAAGTCTGATTCTCTGGGAATTTCTCCTCCCATTCCCAGACCCCCTGGTTGGTAAGCCTGACGTGGGGCTCAGAGCTTTCACTGCTGTGGGTGGACTTCTGTTGTATAATTGTTCTCCAGTTTGTGTGTCACTCACCCAGTGGTTATGGGATTTGATTTTATTGTGACTGAGCCCTTCCTACTGTGTCATTGCAGCTTCTCCTTTGTCTTTGGGTGTGGGGTATCTTTTTTGGTGAGTTCCAGTGTCTTCCTATTGATGATTGTTCAGCAGTTAGTTGTGATTCCAGTGCTCTCGCAACAGGGAGTGCGCGCACATCCTTCTGGTCCGCCATATTGAACCAATCTCTCTTGACAGGTACTTTTAAAAACAGGAGAAAAAATTTTTATATTTACTTTGATTTTTGTCATATTTATCGTTCATTGTTTCTTTGGATACATTCAAATTTTTGTGTAGTATTTTACACCTTCTGCCTGAAAATCTGTTTTGTTAACAGGTTTTTTTTTCTTTCAGTACTTCAAAGATGTTATTCCATTGGTTTTTAGCTTGCATAGTTTTGGATAAGAAGTCTGCTGTATTCTTATTTTTGCTATTCCACATATAAATATTTCTATTTTTTCCCTCTTGCTGCCTTCAAAGATTCTCTTTTTCTTTGATTTTTCAGCAGCTTGACTGTTTGGTGTGTATTTTTGTTTTCTTTTCTTTGCTGGGGAGAGGGAGGGTCCCTAAAGTTCACAGATTTGTGGCATGATGTCTTTCATTATTTTTGGAAATTTTTCAGCTGTTAACTGTTTAAATGTTTCTTCTACCATGTTCTCAATCTTTTCTCCTTCTGAGATTCCAGTTATACTTAAGTTAGACCCTTTGCTATTTTCTTTCAGCTTGTATGTGCTTTGGGATTTCCCCCACTCTTTTTTGTCTCTTTGTGTTTTAATTTTTATTTCTGTTGATCTACAAGTTCACTGAGTCTTTCCTTCATTTTGTTGAGTCTACTGCTCAACATTTTGAAATAATTCTTTATCTTTGATAATGTTTTTCATTATAACATCTGCATTTAACTCTTATAATTTCTGTTTCTCTACAAAATTCCACATGTGTTCATGGATATTCACTTTTTCTACTAAATTCTTTAATATATGAATCATAATTATTTTAAAGTCCCTTTTTGATAGTTCTAACATCTTGGTCACCTATGAAGTCTCATTCTGATAATCAGTTTATCTCTTGACAGTGAATTATTTTTTCCTTCCTTTTTAAAATGTATCTCTTAATTTTGTATTGAATGATGGACATTGTGTGTAGAAAAACACTAGAGACTGAAATTAACAATATTTAATCTCTGGAAGTAGCACATTTCCTTTTATTTCAGGCAGTTAGTATGGGGTGGAGGACCAGCCAATCTAGTCAGAAGTTGAGCTGGGTTCATGTTTTGCTGTTGCTAACTTTACTTCAGTGCGGTAGTCTTCAGAACTTTAGTAGTTGGCTCTTCCTACCTTGTGCTTAGAGTAGGCGTACTAGAGGACTTTTTTTAGTGTTCCTGCTCTCTCTTCAGACTTTAGCCATTCATGCCTGCCTGTTCCACAGAGAGATTCTCTCCGTACTCTTGTTCTTCTCCCAACAGTAGACTATTATTGATAAGCACCATGTTGAACATCCATCACTGTTACTATTTATCTGTGAAGCAAAACCCATTTCTAAACATTTTGGTTCTAAGTAGAAAGAAATTCAAAGTAGATTAAGTAGTGAGGAAAGAAGCTGTAATTTTCCGTTGGTTGTACCCATATCACAGTTGCTACATGTGATTAAGTAATTAAATAGGTAAGTAAATAATTCAAGCCCTATATTAATTGATTAAATAATATAATGTCCTGTATTATTGATTAAATAAAGTCTTGTATTAATTATACTTGAGAAATATTATTGTTAGTAATCTGAAAACTGTAGTTTCTGTGAGATTTATAAAACCTGAATATATAGTATAGGCTTACTTAATGTCAAATATTCTTTTTTTAATATGAAGCTTGAACATTTCACATTGTTTATGTAGAGAAGTGTATTAGTTTCCTGGGGATGCTGTAATGAAGTTCCACTAACTGGTGGCTTAAAACAACACAAATTTATTATTTTATAGTTGTGGAGGCTGTAACTTCAAAATCAAGGTGTCAAGCAGGACCATGCTCCCTTTAAACCTGTAGGCAAGGAGGGCTTTTTTTTTGCTTCTTCCTAGCTTCTGGGGCATCTGGAGTTCCTTGGCTTGTGGCAGCAAACTCCAGTCTCTGCTGTTATCTTCACATGGCTGTCTTCTCCATTTGTGTTTTCATGTCTTCACATGGCATTCTCCTCTCTGCGTCTCTCTCTTCTTCTTATAAGAATACCAGTCATATTGGATTGGAGACCCACCCTACTACAGTATGACCTCATCTTAACTAAACTCTCTTCAATGAACCTGTTTCCAAATAAAGTCTGAGGTACTGGGAGTTAGGACTTGAACATATATTTTTGGGAGATACAGTTCAACCCATAATAAGCAGGAATGATGTCAGTGTCTCAAAAGCAGACTCCTTTATCAGTAGTGTTATCTCAGATAAAGATATTAAACTACTGAACCTAAATGGCAGGCTAAGCATATGCTCATGAGTAAATCTGTGTGTCATAAATTTGTGTTTGAAGTTTATAAGAAGAAATTTGATATTTGATTCCTTTTCAGTTCAGGTAAATTTAAAGATAGCGACTAACATTTTTTAATGAAAATATTTATAAACTTTATCCTATTTACTCCTTATTTGGATCATTATTCATACAGAATTCTGGAAAACTTTAGAAATTCAATCATTTTCTTAACTGAGTAATGTGATAGTTTGGGGATTTTCAGTAATATTTTTCATTTAGTTATCTAAGACATCTGAGTTTTGTAACATGTGGCTGGCATTCACTGAAAATGAAGGGGCTCTTAATGGGCTCTTTGAAGTTTAAAATCTAGGATTCTAATCTCAGTTATAGTTTAGTATTGACTAAAAAGTCTCAGAATAGTATTTGTGTACCTGCATTTAATATGAGTCTAATTTATGTTGCCTGTTGTATTAAGATCCTTGTTTAGTATATATTACACATTTTCAAATTCTGTTATAACAAAGTATTTGTTCTTGGAGGTTTAAAAGTGGCATAGTAGTAGAGTCTGAAGGAAAGACGTGAAGAATGTGATTAAAATAAATGTTATCTTATTAAAATAAATGTTATTAAAATAAGTGGCATCTTTATAATGTTACCACTTTTTCCAAACCAATACTAGTAAGGTCTTAAGTTATAATTGTTTTGACTTTAAGCACCTATTCTGAATCACTTTTTTGTTTGCTAAGAAAAAGCACATCAAAAATTATTATTGTTCTTTCAAGACAGTGTAATTTTTCAGAGCTCAGCTTTCTAGCTTAGCTTGTAAAAAGAATTTCTGATTTATTTGCCATGGTCTTTATAGTGTCTAGTAATATTTACTTGGGAAAAATTTAAATAAGTACATGAATTATAATGATCAATTATTGGAAAGCTAAAATAGCAAAATTTAACACATTAAAAAACCTTACACAGCATATGTTAAGTATTTCCTGTGTGCACAGATGGACACAGCAGAAATAGAAGTAGAAACTGAAATGAATAAGAGAATGTGAAAGCTAAAAAGAAGTCTGACCATCTTCTACTCTTGCTTTCCCCCCTTTTCCAGATTAGGAAACTGACATCAACAGAGGTTACGAGGCTTTCTTATGGTCAATCTTAACAAAACCCCAAATTTAAAGACCTTATAGTTATTTTGTAAGTCATTACCTCAGTGATAATCACTCAGTGATTACCTCAGTTTTTTTAAATATTAAAAACTTCTACTTTGCCTTATTGAAATTCTTAATTTTAACATTCCAAATTTTAGGTAACAAAAAAATTCTAATTTCTACTCCAACAACCAGGACTAGTCCAAGGACTTCATCATTAAATGTTCTTTCCCTTCAGGTCCTCAGTTTATGACATGTCTACAACTTTATTTACTTAAAAAGGGAAGTCTTACTTCCTGTTGAAAATAAATCTTCTTTACCCTTAAATAGCTATAACTGAGCTTTAATTACAGTATGAGATACTGAAAGTGATTGGGAAAAGTTGCATATCATCCTAGGTCTAATAAGTGGAGAGGGTGAAAAAGTGGGAAAGATTGTATCTGATGTCTTCTCTTTTCTGTCTGTGAAAGTAGGATGCATGGTTTCTGTTAAGAATGCAGAAGTTGGGAAAGGGAGGGACTTGTCAAAGTTGTGACTGTTTGGATGGCTCATCATGGGTAATGTGACAGGGATGTGTGAAAAGATGTGCAGCATAGTTTAAGGGTTTGTCCTTGTTTATAAGGCATATAAGTGTTACAGCGTTAAAGAAAAGATTGTGTAATTTGTTCATTCTTTGCTGTGATTCTATTGTTAGTTAAAGCACATTTTCTCAGAGATATGGAAATTTCTCACTCTCAACGTGGATCTCAATGAATGGATGTGTGACTCTCCATGAGTTTTGATACGGATATGAAAATTGTGTTATTGTACTATGCCTCTTTAATCTGTTAACCAATTATATGTGAAATAGATTTTGCCTATCATCTTCTCTCCGTTTAGCCTGCATTTTGGACAGCAATTGTTTAATGTAGATTGGTCTTGATATTTGTTAAGTTCATGGATACCCTAAAAAGATTTTGGGGGTAAAGATACCCAAGAACCTGTCAGAAATGAATCTTTAAAAAAGATTCACCAATATATACTGCTACTGTCTTGCTGAACTAAATGGTAAAAGTATTGCAATATACCTTTTTTAGTGTTTAATGAGGGAATGTTGAATTGGAATTCAGATTTCCCAAGTTTTAGTTCAGAAGGCTGATATTTAATTATCACAATTTCTTTAAGCAAAGTCTGAGTTGAAATATAAGAAAAATGAAATATGGTTCATAATTTATCTTCTTAATTCACTTATAATAGTATTATCTCTAAAGTACACGTACAAGAAAAGTCATTTTTATCTCTGTGTTCGGAGCCTTAGCTTTTATTTTGGCCATCAGTAACCCTAAAGAGCCTTTGTTAGCTTTATGCTCCATATTATCTTTAATTATGCCAAATCTCTAGCACTTACTATAATGTGTGTGTGCAGCCGGTGCACAACCAGCATTGGTAATTAACACAGAGCATTTGTACAGGATGCTTTTATAGAAAACAGAGTGAGTGAGGCAGTGCACAAATCCATGACAGTGTAACATGTTAAAAGTGAACTCTTTAATTGCTAAAACTTCTTTGAAAACACAAAAGATAATTTATTCAGTAGTATCTCCACAACACATACTTTTCTCGTGTTTTTCAATATTAATTTTTGACAGAATTTAGATGAAAGCTTATTAGTATGATCAGCTCCTGTAGTTTATTTCTCTCATGTAGTCATAATTTTCTGAGGTGGTGCATCATAACCATCACCACAGCAACCACTCCTGATGTCACAGAGGATTATTACTTCTGGGGGGAAATAAGTAGCTTGAGCAGATGGATGCATAAGGAATGAAGATCTTGTTATTATACAAATAAGTAGAGGGTGGGAGGAAAACATATCAAATATGTATGTAGGCATAATTCTTTAAAAATAGAATTATGATACTGAGAATTTCTGAGAAGAAATATGAAAGAAGGTGATGTTTAAACCACAAAAGTGGAAGGTAGCCTGGAAAACATAGACTTCTAGATTATAAAAATAAATTATTTTTAAAAATTAATTTTAGATAAAATTTGCTATTGCAAATTATGGGCCACTTTGACATCCAACACCGTGCTGCTTCCCCAGTCTTCCTCCTTAGTCTTTTCAAAGATTTAAGCCTTCTAAATTCTCCTTTCAGAAAGCTGGTGATTATTGAAATGATAAAAAAAAAAACAACAACAGTGTATTTGCTGATATTATTGTAAGGCTTTTCTATAAGCAAGAGTATAAAAAAGTTCTAGAATTGTGCTTATCCAGTCATATTATTACACAGGCTTGATAGTCAGCTTCTAGTAGCTACTTGGCTCTCTTTCCATTTTTTTCTTTCAAATTCTAGCATGTATGCATCCATTTATCTCTCTCTTTTTCTGCCTCCCTCAACATGAACTGTTTGTTTCCCCATGTACATGCTACATACTCTTGAACTAAATTAACTGTCTTGTTGAATGTACAGAAAAGGAAACTGTCAGCAAAGACCTGCTCCTGTATATTCTGCAATAGGTTCAACCTCACCCATCAGATTTAAAAATCAAATAGAGGGCTTCCCTAGAGGCGCAGTGGTTGAGAGTCCGCCTGCCGATGCAGGGGACGCATGTTCGTGCCCCGGTCTGGGAGGGTCCCGCGTGCCGCAGAGCGGCTGGGCCCGTGAACCGTGGCCGCTGGGCCTGCGCGTCCGGAGCCTGTGCTCCGCGGCGGTAGAGGCCGCGGCAGTGAGAGGCCCGTGTACCACCAAAAAAAAAAAAAAAAAAAAATCAAATAGAATGCCAGTGGTAGTGAAGGAGTGAAGCAGCAGGAACTCACACACTGCTGGAGGGAATGTACACTGGCTTTGGAAGCCTGTTGGTCATTATCTAAAAAAGTGGAAGATGTGCAGATTCTATGAACCAACAATACCACCTGGGTATTATAAATAATAGCCCAAACCTAAAAACAACCCAGGTAATAATCAGCAAAAGAATAGACAAATAATTACTATGTGTTCATACAATGAATATTGTACAGCAAAGAAGCATATAGCAGAGTGGATGAATTTCATAAACATACTGTTGAGTGTAAGAAGGCACAAAAAGAATGAATATAACATGAGTTCATTCAAATAAAGTTCAAAAAAAGCAAAGCCAAACCATATTGTGGTGGTTTAAACATTAAAAAAGAAGTAAATGATTTTCATTCTCACCTCTCCCTCTCCCTCCCTCTCTCTCATCCCCAAGGTGAATCATACTTTACCAAAATCTACCCTAAGGCCCCATCCATTCCATAAATATTGAGTGCCTGCTGTGTACTAAGCATTTGGGGAAAGATACAAGCAAATCTGAACGTAGGATATACTATAACCCATCAGGTAGTTGTATTCAGAGGTTGTTTTTAGGTCCTTTCCTCAGCCTTAGCGTATAACTTGTACTTGGTAATGGAATACCAACTTGTTCTCATTTTTTTCTCATTTGTGAGGCATACTAAACATGACATACAAATTTTATTGCTTCCTGCTTTTGGCTACTGAATATCTTTTTGACTACTGAAGAGTAATACCACCTGTTAGGTTTAAAGTGCAGTATCTCATTAGATTTAAAGCCCTGCTCTTACCTAGTGTGAAGAAAGATCATATTTGTGCTGGCAACTACTTTGTGTGACAGGTCATCATTAAAGAATGTAGCAGGGCTTAAAGAATTGGTGGGCTGCACTTTCCCCAGTGGTTGGATACCTCATAATTATGGAAAATAAAAATGTAAATTATATTTCTAGAAGTGACAGCTCAGGATGCTTCACAAATTAGAAGTCACTTATTATCAGAAGAGTTAAAAGTGAGCCTACATTTGGGGATATGAACGTTTAGGATAAGGAACCTTTTGGAAATTATTTTTAAGTGAACAATAATACTCATTTTAATATCATAACATAAAGCTATAGGGTTACCTTTACTGCGGAAACACAGTTTATATGGACTTGTGTAATGACAGATGTTCTAATATGTATTTTAAATAATTTGTAAGATGCCTTTAAAAACTTACCCACTGGTTTTGGTAGAATAAAGGAACACAGCATTATAACACTCTACTCAATGCTCTGTGGTGACCTAAATGAGAAGGAAATCCAAAAAAGAGGGGATACATGTATACATATAGCTGATTCACTTTGCTGTACAGTATAAACGAACACAACACTGTAAAGCAACTATACTCCAGTAAAAAAAAAAAGCTTTATTATTTCTTTGCATCTTCAGATTCTTTAAAATATTTTAATAAAATTCTCCTTGAGTCAGATATCTTCTATTATATGTGCTTTTCTTTTCTTCTCAAATTTGGTAATAATGTATCAATAATTTCTAATGTAGAAATTGAGCTTATGCCCTTCAGCCAACCCTTGATAACACATAGCTATCTTGTAGTCCAAACAGGGCAGGGAGGGAGGAAGGGAACGAAGAAGGAAGCAAAGGAAGGGAAGCGAAATACTGTGGTTCTGAAACACAAGTAGGTAATTTGCCTTTTAATTGTAGCTTTGTTCTTATTTATTGCATTATTAAGTTTGATGACCAAATTTGTTGAATAAATTTGTATGAAAATTTATTGAATTATTTGATGTTTTGAATATTGAATACCTGAGTGTTGATAGGAAGCCAGCTTAGCTTTCTAAGCATACACGATTTATATTTTGAAAGCCCATATTTACTCAACAGTTAGAATCAAAAACTATTTGAGCTTTGCAGTTTAGGGATGGGATATATATTGTATATGCATAGTATTGAAGGTCTGAACCTTTAGATTTGTCATCCTAATATTTAGTTTTTTCTGACATGATCCTCCTACAAATTGCCCAACAATTTAGATAATTTACATTTATGTTATTGGAAAAGAAAACTTTAGAAATTAGATTTCTAAATGAGATAGGACCAATGTACTTGGCTGGCTCATGTGACTAGCTACCTTGGCACTTAAGAATTTTCTGTGATCTTATTAGCTAATTAGCATAGGGTCCTTTTCTGCATCTGTAAAATCATAGAATAAAGCCAAGTGGACGTGATACAAAACTTAAGTGAACAAAACTGTTTTGTTTCATTTTAGTATGGATTTCCTTAAAATTTTGCAAAATTATGAAGCTAGTATTTATGAGGCCCTGCTATATAGGTTGTGTGTGTGTATTTCTATCACAGGAAATGATATGTATTGCCTCATTTTCTAATATGGTTCAGCAACAGTTATAAAGATATGACCTTAGTTTCAGTTCTGTTATTAGGAAAATGAAAATCTTTCATTTACTCACTAATTTCATAGCTCTAAGTCCTTTGTGAGCCATTTCTTTTAGTGATCCTTCTGTTGTGCTTCTATAGCTGCAAGATCCAGTATAGCAGCCATTAGGCATTTTGACTCTTGAGCAATTGAAATGTGGCTAGTCTGAATTGACATGGAACTGTAAGTGTAAAATATAAAATACACTTGGATTTCAAAGATTTATTACAAAGCAGAGATGTAAAATATTTCATTAATAATTTGTATATTGATTGTGTATTGCAGTGATCAGTATTTTAGATATATTGGATTGAGTAAAATATATTACTAAAACTAATTTTTCACTTTTTATGTTTTTAATGTGGCTACTAGTAAATTTAAATTATGTAGGTGTCTCACATTTGTGACTCTCATATTTTTATTGGATAGCACTGTTCTAGAGTCTTTTTTTTTTTTTTTTTTTTGGGGGGGGGGTGGCGTGCGGGCCTCTCACTGTTGTGGCCTCTCCCGTTGCGGAGCACAGGCTCCGGACGCGCAGGCTCAGCGGCCATGGCTCACGGGCCCAGCCGCTCCGCGGCATGTGGTATCTTCCCGGACTGGGGCACGAACCCGTGTCCCCTGCATCGGCAGGCGGACTCTCAACCACTGCGCCACCAGGGAAGCCCGAGTCTGTCATATTTTATATAAGGAAGTCAGATTTAGAAAGATATAGTCTTTCTTTCATCTCTTTCCAATTCTATGTTCAAGGGTTAGAAAGTATTTTAAAGCAGTTTATATGTTCCAACAATTAAATGACATCTGTTCTATGTAGTGTAGGTGTACACATAAATAGAAGGTATGTCTGACCATTTGACCACTGGTTGTAATGTTGAAGTGTATTGGTGTGCTCTTGAATGGAGAGAATAAGGAAAAATGAAACACAAACTACTAAGAATTGAAAAAGGGAACATGCTTATGTGCTATTGAAAATGCCAGTAGAAGAGCCTAGTACTAATCTTTAGGAATTACATATTGTAATCTAAAATTATACTGTGTTGCAGATGGTTATCTTTGGTAATAACTGACTGAAACCACTGATGGAAAGATACATTTAGTAGTTTCCAAGCTGAGAAAAAAAATATTCCAATGGAATATTAGTTCCTATTTTTTCTTCTTACACAGAGTTGTCATCTGTGAAAGAGGAGGCAGAATATTTCACATGTGATAGTAATAAAATCTTAGGACCCACAGAAGTTCTTTAGGTTCCTATATGATACCAATGAGAATAATCATTTTTCTCCTAAAAAGTGATTGTCTCTTTTCCCCATCCCACCCCCATTTCCATGTTTATTTGTTTTGTTTTCCGAAAAGTCATATTTAATGCCCTACTTAGGTTTATTTTCTACTTACTAAATAAGGAATAACTGTTATGTTTTGTATTTGAAATTGTAAGGTACATTTCTTTTTTCTTTTCTTTTTAATTTGACTCTTTGTTTTACAGATGAGGGCAGAAGTGCAGTTGACCAAGCAGGTGGTGCACAGATTGTAATTGACCATTTAAGGTCACTGTGCAGTAAAACAGATCCCGCCAATGAGAAGCTCTTGACTGTCTTTTGTGGCATGCTGATGAACTATAGCAATGAGAATGGTAAACAAAATTGAAAACTTGCTTTATCTGTGGGGGAAAAATTAAAAATCATTACTGTAGTATAAACCAAAACTATTTAGAAAAATTATGAGCAAAGCATTGATAAGTAGCATATAAAATTAGTAATTAGTCAACATTAAATAACAATGTTTAAAAATACAAAACGGTCAAATTTACTAAATGGGACTAATTGTTGAAGGGTTGTCCATGTTAATCAATACCAAAAACAAGAAACAACATAATGGTACGGTTTAATATTTTTTGCTATGAACATTTAAAAAATATACAATGCTAAAATACCTTCATGTTTATTACTTTATATTAATACCAGGAGCAGCTTTAAAACATAAACACTGTCTATATAAATAGAATTATTTTCTCTAGATACTGGGTTTACTTAAAACAATAAAAAAATCTTTTAATGAAATCTGGCCTTAGAAAAATAAAGTTCAGATATTTGATTTTAGAAATTTAATAAATATTTGTAAACAGAAGTTTCTTTTCACTGTAAAACATTCTTAGAACCCAGCAACAAATAACATGTCAATTTGCAGATAGCCTATATGGTTGTTAATTAAATGAGCATAAGAACAGTGAAACAAAGGCTTCATTGTACTTTTAAATGTCACAAAAAATTCATCTGTCCTATGAATTACTGCATGGTAAAACACTCAAATTCTAGTAGGTTCCTAGAATTAATACAAATAATGTCTTTCTGTGGTTTATTTCATCATGGCATTTTAAGTTGTAATCTCTGGCAGAGACCAATTTTACTTGTATATTGAAAATGTAATAGTATTCTTTCATGTGTCCTAGAAACACATGGCCCTTTAGGTATATTTTTTATTTCTTCATGAGTCCAAAGAAATATTCTCAGTAATTAAAAAAAAAAAAAAAGGTAAACATCGATGACAAATGGCTACTGACATTTGACCTTGGTGTTAGTGATAGCAGCAAATGGTGGGGACTGAGCCCTGTCCCATTGAAAGGGGAGAGCTACTACTCTCCTCTAGCCAGTTGTTTCTGTGTGGCAGTTTGGCCACATACTGCCAAATCTTTTTATCTGGTGGGAAGAGGAAGCTAGAAATTTAACTTTTCATGTGACATCTGTTTTTTAAATGGTGGATTACATTTGCTTCTCTAGCACTGTACAAGCTAAACAGAATGTGTCCTCAGGTCACATCCTTTCCAAGAAACACCAGTTTTAAACTTATGAATTAAAGTTATCCATTATAATAATAAAAAATAGTTCTTATTCATCAAATGGCTTGCCTGTTAAACTTGAGCTAGAAACAAATGTAGTCTTTATAGGGTCAGTTACCTCTATTTTTCTTACCCTCTGGTGGAATCATTTTTGAAGAGAAAATGTCCTAAATATGAACAGGAGAATTCATCTGTCTGGGTAAAGTTCCTAAATAATTGAAATTTGACCATAATACACAGGTATCTGAATTGCATTAAGAAATCATTGACCAGTTGTTCATGTCACTTGCTTTTTCTTCGGCTTCATTTAGGCTTGGACACCTGAGAAAGTGGAACAAAGCTAAGTGGGAGAATGGTTTAGAAAGACAAGTGAAAGAAACTAGTTGTGAAGTTATTATGGCAGCTTTGGATATAAAAGAATTAGGCTTGTTATGCATCTAAACTAGTTGTTTATCCTTTGAGGAAGTTCTTCAAAAATCTGTACAAAAGCTTATCAAATGGCAAAATGGTCTTCAAAAACATCACTAATTCTAATCCAAAGGAGATTGTGATTGATTCTCTATAATAGGGTGTCACACTGTGTAGAGAGGTGTACTGGGAAGGTAATGTTAACAATACGCAGAGTGCACGGTCTAAATGTGTGTATATTTTTGTAAGGGTAGGTTTTTTTTTTTCCCCTGGTGTGCAAGTATTCCCAAGAAATAGCTTAGATACTTTAGAAAGCTATATTAACTTTTCTCAGAACATTACTCGAGCAGTGGTGTTTTTGTTCCATTATTCTAAAAGCTGAAATTTGAATGCAGCTTTCAAAAGTTATTAGATAAAATAGAAGTAAACTTATCTTTAGTATTTTAAAGGAACAAATGCCAGACTTGTGACGATCTTCTTTCCTCTGCTTCCTTTTACTTTTGTCTGTCATGGGGATCATAGTTTGTGAAGTGGTTCTTTTTCTCCATAATGTTCTTTAACTTAAATTATATCCTTTTTTGTTTTGCATAATTATTAAGCATCTTTGTTGTTGTATCAATTATTTACTTACTCTTTTCTTTAAAATATGTGTTGAAAGACTTTCCAACTTAATGTTAGGTCTTCTTGGTTAACTTAAGATCATTTGGTATTGATCCTGTCCACCTATATGAGTCACTGAGCCAAAAAGCACTAGAGCTTTTTGAAACTCAGGAGGCGCTTTTTACTAGCGCTGATGAATGAAATTCCTTTTTTGTGTATTTACTATTGAATTCCAGTACACAAGCCTGTGCTAGTTTCTGAGTAGAATAGTTGAGTGATAAATACCTCCTTATTACTCTAACGGAAAAATTAACTCTACCCTTGGGCCCAATAACTTAAGCCTCATTTGTAGTTAGGGAGTTATTCTTTAGCTTCATAGATAAATTTTTTTTTAAACAGAGAGAGATAAGAAAGTACTGAAATGGGGCTTCCCTGGTGGCGCAGTGGTTGGGAGTCCGCCTGCCTATACAGGGGACAGGGGTTCGTGCCCCGGTCCGGGAAGATCCCACATGCCACGGAGCGGCTGGGTCCGTGAGCCATGGCCGCTGAGCCTGCGCGTCCGGAGCCTGTGCTCCGCAAGGGGAGAGGCCACAACAGTGAGAGGCCCGCGTATAGCAAAAAAAAAAAAAAGTACTGAAATGGTAACAAAGATCCACCAACATAGTTTCTCTAATAAGAACATTTTCAAATTGTTTATTAGTCCTAAAGGTGGCTTGACACCAGGCTGAGACTTAGGATATCTTGATTCCTGTCCATATAGTGGACAACTCCGAGCATATCAAATCTTTGAATACATTAAATAGGAAATCAAGTTTCTTAAACACATGCAAGAAAGATATCTATAATGAAAACACTCAGTAAAGGCATTTTTATACCCTTTGATAAAACGGTATAAAACTCAAGGTTCACAAGTTTTAAAACTTTTGAACCAGCTCAAGACTTTAAGCTATGAGCTAGATATATTCTTTTGTTTCCCCACTGGTGAAGCAATTAAAACTTTCTATATTCAGACAAGTAAGTTTGGAATATCTGAATAGAAAAAGGTATAATTGCTTAGCTAGAAAAGTTGTGTCATTAATATTGCTAAATAAAATCATGTTTAACTAGAATAACAAACAAAACTTTGTTTAGTAAAAATCATTTCAAATTTTTCCTTTGGGGAAAAATCATACCTGTTTTTCACATGGTGAAAAAGCACTCTTCAGTTCTGTGGCCCTCCAAAATATTTTGAGTATTTGACAGTTGTGGTTAGAGACAAGCGTATTGACAGTTTGACGTTCTATTTGAGGAAATGTGAACTTCCTGTATTTTCTTTATGTAGTTACAGCAGGGTCCCCAACCCCGGTACCGGTCTGCGACGGCCTGTTAGGAACCGGGCCTCACAGCAGGAGGTGAGCAGTGGGCAAGCGAGCCCTTCTAAAGTGACTAACATAATATACACGGTCTATGATGGGCTTCTTCATGTGACCAGTATCATATATATGATATATGTATGTGTATGTGTATATATAGATATATGTATATACCTATGATTTTTACAAATAGAGCTGATTTTTCTGTGGTATCTTAATAACTCCTTGTTATCGAAAGAGTAATTTCTCTTTTTTTGTGGTTCCTGAAATCTCTCTGCGATACTCTCATGATAATTCTCACATTTATTTGCCGCACGGACTTATGATAACTGAACTACAGTTGAAGGGAGGCCATCTGTGTGATTTAAGAAATGCAGCTCATGGAGTATCAGAGCATTTTAACAATTGAATTTAAGTATTAGGCCCAGTACTTAAATTCAGTTGTTTAAAATAGGCCTGTAAAGTGTCTTCTCTCCTCTAATTTAAAGATCACTTAATATGTAATTAGTTTTAGCTCCTTTCATTTCAACCAGCAGTTTCCCAATTCTAATAATACTCTTCCTAGTGAACTCAGCCAATAACTTGGCTTACTTGATTTTTCTTCATATTTAAAATAGGAAGAATAGAAATTAATAAGGAATAATCCTGATTAAAAACTAAAAACGCACTTTGGACTGAGCTACTTGTTTATGTTTTGGTATTACTTTATTATAGGTAAGAAAGAATGCTTCCTAGATGTTAGATGTTTAGAAAATGATTTGCTTTGCATGAGTGAGGAACTAGTTCCAAAGTTTACTTACTGTGGGTATAAGCTAGTTAATAATTCCATAAATTTCCTAAACACTGAAGACTTTTTGCCTAACTTTAAGGGGGAAAGACAAAACAAAGTGTGTTTTTGCAATTTATTGTCTTTTTTTCTTAATTATAATTTTCCTATATACTATTTTCATGTATTTTCTGTTCATAAAGGCATGGGAGATGTACTTTTAAGTTATATCTTTTGAAGCCCAGTTTGTCAAATTAAAGTACTCTAGTATGTTAAGGTGTGTTAAAGACTTATTGTACCCCTGAAAAGTTTTTAGGTTTTAAAAAATAATAATATTAGAATTCTTTATTTACTAACTGCTGTTCTCTCTAAAAAATTTCTGAATTTTTACTGTTTGTCCAACAGAGCTTTCTAATCAGTCTGAAGTAGGTTGCATTCATGAAGTTCTGCTACAAATGTCATTTTAAACAAATTGTTTTATTGATGTACAGAGCAGTTAGTTGTTCTTGTGCCTCCTGCTAATTCTGCCTATTAAATTTGACCAATTAGACTAGGTTATTAGCTCTTCACCATAATCCTCCTAAACAATTACTATAATAATGCTGTTATTTAACGGACAGGCTAAGAACTTGGTTTTTAGTAGAGGTGTACCAAATGCATATTTTGGTTTAATTCCACATAGACAAGTATTAGCGTTAATATTCAGCTTTGGCCATTATAGAATGAACTTCTGAATGCAAGAATTGGAAATTTTATCACAAAAAAAATGAAATGATTGTTATAGTTTTTTTTGGTTAATGATTTAAAGTTTGGCATTAAATTATAGAAATTATACTCTTTGCAGCATTTTTAGCTTCTGGATTATTTTTATAATCATGACAGTGCATTTAGCATTGTGATACTAAATAATCAATTTTAACTGGGGACAGTGGAGTAACAAAATATGTTTGGGGTTCTTTATTCTCTAACATGTTTTTCTTCATTTGCTTTATGTCTTGATTGAAGATGACTAATCATGGATGTTATTGAATATTACTTTCAAGAATTTTCTCATAGTGAAAATTTAAAGAGGCAGAGTGGGCTTTCTGATTTTAACTCATCCTCATAAGATGTAAAGACTTCTCAAATTGGACTTTTTCCTGAAAGATTCATGGCCTGAATGGAATTAAGTAACTAAAAATCAAAAACAACTCCTAACATTTATTTTATTTTTTGTTGTAAATTATAAAGAGAGTAGATAATATAATCTCTATTATTCTGCCTTGATTTAATTTTTACATTTGTATAGCTTTCTCCCTCATTAGTTACTGCCACATTTTAATATTGCAGTATAAACACACATTTACATTTCATCTAATAGAATTTCAACACGTGAAACACATTGGGAGATTTTTCTCTGTACATGAAATGCTTACCTATATTTAAAAATGAATATTTAGATAGTAAAGATAAAACTGAAAGACCAGGCCTTGTTTTTATTTTTGATGTTACACTGGTTGAAATATGATGGTATCAAGCACATGATCATTGACTATGCACAGATTTGTCGGTGTTAGAAATGACATTGAAGTAAGCATTCAGGTGTTTGACCTTCAAGAGCTGAGGCAAAAGCCAGAGATGAGTAATGGATTTTGACCATATATCAGTGCATCTTTAATTCAGACCATTTAAAATATTCATTCAGTGAGAAGCTCAGGGCAGAAAAGTATCATATGTAAACTAACTTGTATAAAAATTAGTAACCCTGATTTCTGACTACAAATAAGTCCAGTTAGCAGCAAACTGCCTATATTTTATTTACTGAAAAAAAATTTTAATTAAATATTTGAAAAATGTTTCTTGGAAAGAAATTAGAAATCTTTGGGTTATATAGATATTTCTTGTTAACACAGTTTGTGTGTTGCAAATAACTTCTATGAGTTTTTAAAGTGTAAAAAATTTAATCATAGTAATGCTCCAGGGTAACTAGTATTATTTGGGTTTTTGTTAAAACCAGTAAATCCTTTTGTAAAACAGAATTTTCATGTTTTTTAAACGCATATGATTATAAGATACACATGTTGTCTGTAAATTAACCTGACAATTAGCTCAATTTGCTATACAAAAATTTAGGCTTAAATTTATACTTACTATAGATGTGGCCTTTCAGCAATGCCCTATGAGAGCCCAGACTGGATTTATTTCTCCCAATAAGAGCTACGTAAGCAACAGCTGGCAGTAGTCCTCTTCTAAAAAAACAAAAAACAATTTTAACTTTTAAAAGACCAGTTTGTTTCTGAGATGAAAGCACAGCGTTTTCTTAAATCAGAGTAGATGTATATGTAGAAATCTTTGTAGCAGTATTCATTATAACAAGAGTTGATCTGTAGTAAATAATTTAACCTGAAGTAAGTCTAGGGAAAAAGTTATCTGCTGGACTAAGACATAATCATTCTAGATGTTATTGGATTGAGAACAGCAAATGGGTGGGCCTCTTAAGAATAATAAAACATTTTTCCTTTCTCTTGTGATTTGCTTTGAGGTTTTTCATTGTTACTGTGTTTTACATCATACTCACTCATGTACTTTTGTCAGTTATCTCTAGAACTTTTACGAAAGGGAAATTTTGCTCTGTAGAGACTTTTATTTTCAGAACCCAGAAAAAAGCTTTTTCATTTTTTATTGTTAACTTTTAGAAAGCAAGAAATATATAAATGTATTGTTTTTAGACTCATATTCTCAATACTAATGAATCGTGATTCTCTTTTTTTTTTTTCTTTGAAATGGCTGTTTGTCTTGGAAATGTATAACCTGGGGCTTAAATTATAGAGGTAATCTGGGTGCAAATCATATAATGCAGGTTTTGTGTAAAGAGGCCTTTGAAAATCATTGATTTGAAGTTAACTTTAAACAGTCTAAATATTTTTGGTTTCATATCTCAGCACTAGGTTTAGAATAAAAATTCTTCACTTTCCTGATCAATCAACAAAAGTAAGTCATCAGTAACTGAAAAGGAAGTCTTTACTTGTACCTGCACATGTGTATGTATAAAGTTTTTAACCACAAACCATCCTCTTGGTTGCTGTATTTAAGTCAGTTTACTTTTCAACATTATAATAGATAGAGCTGCAACTTGCTTCAACTTGCAAGTTCTGCTTCACTGTTAACCTCATTTCTAATTTTTACTTTTTATATATATTTTTGGAAATATAGATGTGCCATTAGTAAAGGGCAGTTTTCTTCCATCTTTATTATGCCCCAATGATTTTTATCCAAATTGTATTAGAACTTCTCATCAGGATTTACATTTGCTTGTTTTTATTGTTTCAACTGTATATAATTAATTTGACTGTAGATTAGGTTTTTATGCAATCCTGTAAATAGGAAATGTTGTACTCTTTATACTATAAATAATATACATACTAATGTAGAGACTGTATATTTTGAATTGTGTGTGTGTTATTTTGACACAGTTTCATCATTAAGTCCTATTTATCAATAAGCTTATTGTCTATAAGGGCCATTTCTTAGGAATAAGATAGACGTGTTATAATCTTCTTAAGAAACCTATTCTTTTTAGTAATTGATCAACATAACTTCAGTTGAGTTACTGCAATTCTTGGCATACATTTCTGGACCTATAATCTATACCAACGTTTTAAACATTAAACTTAAAACTCAGGGGGAAAAAGGTTCTTCAACTTGAGATCTTCTCTCCAGATCTCCATTCTTTGGAGTTTCCATGTGTGTGACCTGAAGAACTTGGAACCATTGAAATTCAAATGTAGGTAGGTAAGTGTTCACACCAGCGCATGCGTTGATTGCCTTATATTTCTTTGTATATGCATCTGTATTGCACCCCCTCAGTGCCTTTCTTCCTCTTCCTCCCCATAGATCATGCAGGGCCTGTGTCATCTTGATATTATGTAATTTTGTAATTCTGTATTTTGGTCAGTATTTGTCTGTGTTGTGTGTCAGGAGCAATTTTTAAAAGTCTTCAGACATTTATGACATTGTGCTGTCTAAAGACTGTCTTTCACACATAAGTGTTTGCTGTGTATGGGCCTTGGTTGCATTTTTGTGAATTGTGTTTGTTGAGCTCTGACAACATTCCCTTGGAGTTGCTGGTATTCTTTGAAGGATGCAAAAAGTCTCAGTCTTGAATTATGTTACTTATTTTCTCAAATCTAGAGAATGTGAACTATTTCTGGTTCTAAGGATTTCTTCCAGTTAGTCTTTAATTTAAAAGTCATATTCCTGATACCATTCACAATAGCATGAGTGTCAGCTACTATCCTTTGAAGTCTATTCAAAGCTTTCTTTGGGCAATAAGAAAAAGTGATTCAACTTAATCATTTGCTTCCAGCAATAAGTACTAATATTAATTTATTCCACACAAACAGGACCTCTACTTAACCCTCAAAAAAACTATTTATTGATAACGTAGTAAGTTGTAACTGAAATAGGCAAACAGATCTAATCATGAAATATTTTCCTAGGCTTAAGTAGAATTTCTGCTCACATAAGCAAAATGAGATGTTAAGGTGCTTAATTAATGTTATTTTGCTCAAAATATCTGAGCATCACAATCTAGGATTCCTACTGTGCTTTTCATTTTCCATTTTTTCTGTTGTCACATCTGCCAAGCATATCATTGAATTTCAGAATCTCTTTTTCCATATTGTTTTTCCAATTCCTATAAAAATCAGGTAATCTGTTGGCAGTGGTTCTTAAACTTTTGATCTCAGAACTCTTTTAGACACTTAAAAATTACTAAAGATCTCAAAGAATTTTTGTTTATATATATGGGTTATATCTATCAATATTTACTATATTGGAAACAAAAGTGACAGTTTTTAAAATTATTTAGTATTGCATTTTACTATCTTAACCTACCATTATAGGTTAAGGTAAATAGCATGTTTTTATGAAAAATAACTTTAAAAATTTTTTTAACAATTGCTGAGAACAGCATTTATTTTACTGTGAATGTACGATGGTAAAGAATACAATGACTACTAATACAATTTGGTGCCACTGACTGCGTTCATTCTAATGCCCCAGCAGTTTTGCCCACTAATGTTTTTGTACCATCAGTGCAAATGTCAATACAGTGAAAAAGGCAAATCAAATCTTGGTATTTTTATGGAAGTAGTTTTGACCTGGTGATCTTCTGAAAGGGTTTTGGGGACTCCACTTTGAGAACCATGTTCTAGGATGCTTGCTTATCTCGAAATGAAAATTTGTACCAACCTGTTTAAGTTTTTTCCCTCTTCTGGGCCTTCATTATCAAAGGAGAATGACTTGCCTGTAATTGGTATGAACAGATTTTAGAGTTACTTGAGTATAATTTTTGTTTTAGTTACCATCATAGAAACGGATATAAAAGAAAGCACCCAAGTGGTCCAAAATGAGGTCTGTCCATTGGATGACTATATATTTTTCTCTTTACTTGTGTGTGGTATGTGTGTTGTATGTGAGTATACAATCAGTTTGGCTCCTGGGTAGCTTGAAAACACATTTTCATGAAGCAGTGTGATTTTCATGAATTATGGCAATTCACACCATATGCCATTGGGCTATGCTACTTTTTCTGCTGATCTACCACAATTTCAAATATTACTGCTTCAATTTGTATGCCACAGATTGTATGAAACTCTGTAATATTTCTTAACCTTTTGTCCCTCTTATCCCTGGAACCAAAATTCATAATATTGTAAAATTAGAGAGCATTAGAGATGCTAAGTTAAGAGAACATGAAGAATATCTAAGTGGCATTCTCCTGTTGAGTTATCTCCTTCACAAATTTTGTTATTCCTCTAATGTCCCTGGACTGTTGGATTTTTATAGTTTGGACCAATAGTACTGAGGGGGTGTGTGATGCTTACATATATGCAAACACATAGTGGAGTTTGACTCACTCAATGCATGCGCTAGTGCTCACGCTTACGTACCTGAAAATTAATGATTCAGTAGCTCTGCAGTATTTGAAGAGGTAGTCAAAATGAATAAATAAATAAAGTTAAAAATACTGCTAAAGAACAAGAATCTGCAGAGGTGGTCCAATAGTAAGGAACTCTATCTACTGGTAAGTAACCAAAATAATTTCTAATATGGAAAGCTTCTTGGTACACGATCTTTAAAAATACTATAACCACAATACAATATTCTGCCACTATAACACATAGGTATAATACTATAATAGATATAATATTATAGGTATAACAAGTAATTTGCCTGTAAGATAATATAAGTATTGTGAGTCATTCATTAATTACTAAATTGTAGAGTTAGAAAAAAATATTTAGCATCAAAAGCATAAAAACAAATCATTTAGTTGAATATGTTCTTTTATATCTATCTCCTTTTAGAACAGACTTCATAATTCCATTGCAAATTTTGAAATTGTTTTAGACTATTTGAACTCTAAATGTAAACTTAACTTTGTCTCAGGCCTTGTTTCCTATTCTTGTTATGGTAATAGGCCCCTTTCTAGTATAGATGGTCCCCACAGCGGAACCAGATAATATCCATAATTACTGTCAGTTTTCAGGGCTGATAAGCCTCTGTTGGCTGTCTCTTCATACTTCACTCTAAAAGCAGTAAAAATTAAGTACAGAGACCTCCGGGCAAGTAATCAGTTGGCATGTGAGACAGCTCAACCTTGCCTTTATGTTCTTTGCTGACGGTTAAGAACTAAGAAGAGTGACAAAGAGATTAGTACGCAAACTCCGTCAAGGGATGCATGCTAAGAGGAAAATGTGTTCTGTAAGAAACAGATTTTTAATCTTTAAATTCCAAGTAGGTAACTTAAAAGAATTTAGAAAATATTAACTTTAAAATGGCATATAATTTTTAAAAGGAAAAGAAAAAAATTTTGAAGGCATTCCTTTATCTTTAGATGAACCAGTTATTAACAGTAATAGTGTTTTGCATAGGCATGTGAGTGTTTGTCTTTCTTCTTAGCTTATTCTAAGAGACAGTACTTCTGGTTTTCATTTTGATTTATTTACCTTCAACTCTACTGCTATAGGTATTCTATTATCATTGTTCATGAAGAGCCATTGTGGAAATCCAAGGCATATTAAGTACTTTAAAACCAATTAGTTTCTTAGAAAATGAAGGCAAGCAATGATGACAAAGCCATATTGACCTCATTCTCTTTACCCCTAAGATGATTGTCACTGTTATTAAATAAAACTTTGAAAAGAAAAATATTTTAAGTAACCAGATTTTTTTTTTCCTTGTTAAAACTACTTTCCTTCCTAACAGTCATCAAAGAACACTCTGCTGCAAATAAACAATAACCTGTGTGTGTTACATACTTTTCATTCTTTATTATGGAGCAACTATTTTTAAGGGATTCTAAGATTTTTTTTGTCTTAATCTTTATTAAAATTGCTTTTTTTCTTATGCTTTTCATATACTCTGTGACTTCCTGTAATGCAAATGTTACTTTGTCTAACCTTTTAACTTAAAAACCAGTGGTAGTGTTTAATTATTTATACATTTTAAAACCCGCTCTGTAAAGATATAAGATCATGTTTTTTAAAAAAATTAGTGATTTGACATCTTATTTGAATTATTTTCATTTCTAAGTGTCTTTTAATCATTGAAAAGTTTTAAAATTCAACTCTTCTGAACTAATGTCTTAAACATTTTCGAGGCAGTTATATGAGTGGACTTAATCTTGCTTTACTCTAATTGAAGTAGTGTTGAGTTTGCAATAGAGAGAATAAGAGGTGTTTTCTTCTTACTAATGTCCATTTAATACATAAACATTCTTTTTGTGTTTTGTTGTTTTTTTTTTTTTTTGCAGATTCCCTTCAAGCTCAGCTTATCAACATGGGTGTTATCCCTACCTTAGTTAAATTACTGGGCATCCACTGCCAAAATGCAGCTCTCACAGAAATGTGTCTTGTTGCATTTGGCAATTTAGCAGAACTTGGTAAGTCCTAGCCATGAGTCAAAACTGTAATTAACCTATTAATGTACTTATAATAAATTTTCCTTTAGAGGTTAACCTGGCAATCTGTTTATATTAGTTTTTTTTTTTTTTTTGAAGCATTGTTAAAAAGTGTAGATCCAGTTACATCTTAGGATTGTATTGTTTATAATTGGAGCTAGTTTGCTTTCCTAATTGCTTTATGTATTAAGGTTTAAAGTTCATACTTGTATACTATTTAATGAAATTGAATATTTAAAATGATCTCCACTTGACTTTCGTATTCTTAACGTGATGGTCTTAAAATCAAGTATTGTATTTCCAGGGCAAAAATAAGGACCTCATAATTTATTATGTTTTGTATGAACTATTTGCTTATCAGGTGAAAAGGAATCTAGCAGACTAAGGTTCTTCCCTCTCTTTTTACAAAATCCAAAAAAATAATAGAGAACTTTTTCATCAGAATATGTTTGTAACAGAATTTGAAAAAAATATGAGAAATCCTTGAAAATCAGAAGGTGGGCAGAAACAGACCAGTGCTGGCAACACAGCCCAGCCCTAACAGAGGGAGGACTGATGACCCCAGCACCCCCATCTCTTTTCCCTGTTTTATTTTTCTCTGTATCATGTATATTACCCTTTCTTCTTTTCTCTCCTTCCTCCCCATAATTCTTGATAGAAAGTTACAACTCCTGGTCTAAATCTACCCCACAACCATGTTCATAATAAATTGTTCATCATGGGGACAGTGAAACCAAATGATGTTTCATCATAGCTAAAATAATAGCTATATCAAATGAGTAAAGCAATTCTATTAATATCCCCATTTTATAAATAAATAAACAGAAGCACCAGGACTCTAACCTTGGTTTTTCTAACTGAAAGCTCATCTCCTTGCACACTCACATTAAAATCTTGATTTCAGTACTTTACTTTTGCTTTGACTTCAAGTTAAGGGAATAGGGATTATTTATCAGAGTTAATTTTTAGAAGTCATTTTTATTCAGTGGGTCATCTCCTGGCATTCGTGAATGTTTCTTGTCTTCTCTTCTGCTTTTTTCTTTTTCATACTGTCTCATTATTTCCATCATTCAAGTAAGGCCAAGAATGAAACAACGTTCATTTACCGTTTTACAAGTTAGTTTCCATTATTAAAATGGAATGTAGGAGTTTGTGTTTAGTATACTTTGTAGAATTAAGACAAAGTATGTTATAATCCCTGATAATGTCATAACCTTTGTAACAGAGACAGACACCAGTTACTATGAGTTACCTGTGTTAAGGTGTCAGGATTTGTTTGGGAAATTGTATAGACCACCTCGATTCTGCATACAGGGAGACCTGGGTCTGTATTAAAAGATGGATATGCACCCAATTTAGTTTGGCCCAATTCCATACTCTGGTCCCAGCTGTTACTGCCCTTACCCCATATGGAGAAAGAAAGTATAAAAGAGAAATACTTCTTCATTTACTAAGACTTCTAGAGTATATATCATGAGTCTGTTACGCCCATGTAATAGCTACGTTATACATCAACACGGAAATAAAACATGTATGCCCAGGATACATGTTTTCTCTTTTCAGTGTGGGCTTTATTGCCCGTGAGTTAGCGAATCACCTAGTATTATTTTATGGACACAGGTAAAGATCAAGATCATATCACATTTATATCACACACTTCTGAGTATGGCATATCATTAAATGCTAGAGTTACTTTTTGTCCAAATTTCTTAATAAAAATGTTAAATAGCAGAAATTTGTGTGGTTTTGCTCACTAAAGATATAATATAAAGACAAAATATAAAATAATTAAACAATTGCAAACTATTTCATAATTGGGGGCCGAAAAGGAATGTGCAGCTCTATCTTTTTATTCTCTTTCAGTCCTAGTTTATGTGCACACATAATTTTTCTATATTCACAATTATAGCATTAATCCAATTTTAAAGTTTGCAGATTTATTTAACATTATAGATTAAGCAGAATGGGATTTTTTCCCCTTTTTATTTGGCTCCACAATCTTTTATAGATAAAATTGTCTGCTTAAAATATTAGTATTTGGGGGGTTAGAGATGTTAGAATGAAAATCTGCACTTACTTTCACTCTCTTCTGGAAACCAACTAAAACTACAATAGATTCTTTTTTAAATGCAAAACCATCAAGGAAAAGAAAGCGGGGTTGGTGGGGGGACCAAGTAAAGAGGTTAACACAGAAACTTTTTAGAGCCCGGAAAGAAAAGCAAGCAGTAACTCACTTAGCAGAACTCTGAAATCTAAATCCTGAATTGGAAAACCAAGAACTAACCAGTTTGCTCTTTGGAATCTTCAAAAAGTTTAGGATTTGGTGGCATCAAGATTTCTAAACCTTCTTTCCCTTCCCACACTGTGGTAACTAGCCCTTCCCATCTAAGCAGAAGACTGTGTTTACTCTCTGGAGAGACTAAAAATAGAGGGTTTGTACACTGGGGACATCAGACTAAATGAAGTAAGAGGTACCAGAGTACCATTCTGAACACAGTTAAGTGAAGGTAGGTATGCTTAATGGTCCCATTTGTCCTTTAGAACATGGACTTAAAGATGCTTACGTTGGAGTTTCTCTACAAAAGAGCCATCTGACCTACAGGGAATCTTCAGTCAACAAGGCCGCTCATAGATTGGCATTGACATATATACACTAATATGTATAAAATAGGTAACTAGGGCTTCCCTGGTGGCGCAGTGGTTGAGAGTCCACCTGCCAATGCAGGGGACACGGGTTCGTGCCCTGGTCCAGGAGGATCCCACACGCCGCGGAGCGGCTGGGCCCATGAGCCATGGCCTCTGAGCCTGCGCGTCCAGAGCCTGTGCTCCGCAGCGAGAGAGGCCACAACAGTGAGAGGCCCGCGTACTGCCAAAAAAAAATAAATAGGTAACTAATAAGAACCTGCTGTGTAATATATAAATTAAATAAATAAAATAAGGCCACTCCTACTCATAGATCCTAATCAGTTTTTAGATCCCAGTTAATCAGTGGCAGACAAGCAGAGAGGTGACGACAGCCTGTAAATGGAAGATAAATAAACAAAAAAAGGTAACTCGGAGGAAGTAGAAACTATGCAGGATGGGGGGGGGGATACTCAAACATGCTCAGAGAAGTGAGAAAAATGCTGCAATCATGAAACTAACAGGATGCTATTTTTAAAGAAAAGGAACAAATGAAAAAGCTAGAACATTAAAAACAATAGCTAAAATGAAAGCCAATAAAATGTATGGAGAAATATTTATAGATATAAAGCAAAAAACAAGGATATGGAAAGTAGAAGCGAAAATATAGATAGAGGATCAAACGAAGAGTTCTAGAAAGAGATAAATAGGAGGAAATGGCCAAATAACCCAAGTACCACAAAACTAAAGTATATATTTCTCCAGATTGGAAGAATCTGTCAAATGCCTAGCCTAGCACATGAAAATTAGGCCCCCAGACCATGGCACATCAATGTGAAGTTTTAGAATAATGGGGACAAAGAGAATCTTTTACAGATTTCCAGAGAGAGGGGAAAAAGTTACATAAAAAAGATGGTGAATCAGTAGACGTCAGATGTATCAAAACAACACTGATAACCAGAAGAAAATGGAATATTGTCTTCAAAAATTTGAGGAAAAATTATTTCCAATATAGAATTCTATATGCAAACCATCAGTCAAGTCTGAGGTTACAATAAGGACATTGTCAAACATGAATGTCTCAAAATTGGTGTCCTACATCTTTCCTGGAAGCCACTGGAAGATGTGTCCCACCAAAACAAGGGATATAAATAATAAGACTACATAGGAATCAGGAAACAAGAGATACAACAGGAAAATAGGAGTTCCTAGTATTATAGTGACATGAGAGCCCCAAATGGCCTATTTTCAGAGTAACCAGTCCAGATTGGGGAAATTCTTTACGAGATGAAATTGATTGAGCACCTAAAGTGAACGAGCTTATTAAGAGAAAACTAGACAACTGACAGAGTGTGGAGTTGAACTAATGTAAGTACATTGAAAACTAAGTAAATGAGAAAAAAAAATTTCCTGGGAAATAAAAGTAATTCCAGGGCAAATGAAATAGTGTATCATTGAAACACTAATTATTGAAATAACCAAAATTACAGTATAATTACAGTGAGAAGATGGAGGGTATTGTGGAGACAAGAAGAAAAGAAAGCTAGTGCTTCATCTTTCATAGTGGGAAGTCAATCAAAACTTAATATAAATACGTTATTTAAAGATTTGGAGGTAAATACCAGTGAATTAGCTAAAAGAGCTTTATGTGCTTATTTTTGAAGAAGAAATGGGCAAGGGGGACTCGATTCTGCCGGTAGTGTAAGTATTAGGACTAACTCTTTAAACTCATATATAATTTTGATTAAAAAAAAAGAAAACCCTTAGGAAATAAGCCTTCTTGCTAAAGGTCTGTTAAGGATCCATGGCATTTAATCCAAATATAATGTCCAAGTCATAATTCACACTATCTTTTCTCTGTATCCACCTGCAGGATAAGTACAGGTTGTTTTCATTAATTCCTATGTTAATCATAGTGCCTTGTTTCCTTGTGCTGGCGAATGACGTGAATTACTTAGCAGCAGTGATTTGGTTTCAGTTTAATAAGTAGAAGAATAAAATATGGATTGGAAAAAAGAGTGCTAGAACTATTATTTTTTGAAAAGAATAATAGCACATAACTAGATAAATGATCTCTATTTCACCTGTGATTTTATGTTTCATTTTATTTGAAGAATTGTCTGAAACAGAGGAGTAACCACCAGCGTTAAGGAGTTAAATCATTCCTATTTAAATCAAACTAACCTCCTTTTAGGGTAAGGTGGGCTGACGTTTGTAAACTATGATTTCTGAGGGTTTAGGTAGCCTATCAGAAAAGACACCTCACCCACACTCCTTTTTTTGTGGCACTAAGGAATCCTTACAAGTCTTGGAGTGGATTCTCATCATTTTGGCATAGATGTGGTACATGTGCCAAAAGCAGTGTAACAGTAGAGTGAATCAAAACTGTATTAAGCCGTATAAAATTTTATGTTTCTCCATTTTCTTTTAAAGTTGAATTTGTAATATTTTTTATTTGACATTGGCAGAGATTTACCAGAGACTAGAGAGCAGAATATCGCTCTTACATTCATTTACTTGTTCTTTCAGTCACACGTTCATGCAATCAATAAATTTCTTTTGAACACCTGCTCTCTACTGGGCACTATACTGTACACTGTATTTATGGTAGTTAAAATACTATACACTGTCCGTGCCCTCAAAGAACTTTAGTGGGTGAGATGGAAATTTATTTTTTAAATGAATTTACAAATAAATAAGCATATAATTTTAAATTATGATAATTGCTAGTATGAGAAAGTAATTGAACAGGGTAAGGAACTAATTTAAATGACAGGCATAGACTCTAGGTGGGACAGAGCATTTTCAGACAGTCAAAATTTCAAAATATTTATCTCCTATACACAGTACGTAGCAGCTTTCTCAGGAAGATGCTGGAGGATGCCTCCACCAAAACTAAAAATGTGAAGGTGAAAGGACATAGATAATAGAGTATCTGATACAGGAGGGAGAAGAAAGCATCCATCAAGGTGATGAAAAAGAAATTCCAGGATGTCAGCTGTGCCCCACAAACATGGAGAGCAACCAGTCTAGGTTGGATTTGAAAGAAACTTCTAGATAAATTGATAGGATATCTGATGCAGCAAAAGAAACTGAGAAGAGACTTGGAGAGAAATGGAATGGATTCTGGTTGTATTTTGGAGGTAGACTGATAGACCTTGGTTATTCTTTGGCTGTACAGTTGAGTGAGAACGAGTGAGCAGTGACCCCCAGGTTTCTGCCCGCATGGCAGATGGCTAGGTGGCATGTTCCTTCACTAGATTATGGAAGTCTGGAGGAAGAACAGATTTCAGGGGAGTATGAGAAGTCCACTTATACATGGAGTTTGGATGCTAGAGAGAGATTCAAATGGAGATGTCAAATGGCCAGTTAAATAAATAGCCTGGAGTCCAAAAGAGGGCTAGAGATATGATTATATAAGCATCAACATATAGGTGCTGTTTTATGCTATGGAAGAAGTTAGATTGCCTAGGGTGAGAGTAAGGCTCAAAAAGGTGAGAAGGCAAAGGATCAAGTCCCAAGGAACCACAACAGAATGTATAGAGGTCTGGTGCAGGAGGAGGAGCCAGCAAGGGAGACCGCAGAATGGAGAGGTGGGCCAAACTAGTCTGAGCTGGGTTTAGGAATGCATGTGAGTTGAGAAAGTAAAGACAGTGTATGTAGACAATGCTGTCAAGAAATTTGTTTGTGAAAGGGAACAGATGGGTTGGTAGTGAATAAAAGTGGTATAAAGGGAAGGTGTTTGTTTTTAATATTGCTATTTTTCTGTGAGAAATATTAAAGCACATTTAAACGGTGAGGATGAGGCTCTAGAGTGAGAGGCTGGAGATGGTGAAGAGGAAGAGGGAATGAGGAATTGGCCTTTGATAGCAAAACTTGTTAGGGGCTTCCCTGGTGGTGCAGTGGTTAAGAATCGAACTGCCAATGCATGGGACACAGGTTCAAGCCCTGGTCCGGGAAGATCCCACATGCTGCGGAGCAACTAAGCCCGTGCGCCACAACTACTGAGCCTGCGCTCTGAAGCCCACAAGCCACAACTGTTGAGCCCACGTGCCACAGCTACTGAAGCCTGCACGCCTAGAGCCCCTGCTCTGCAACAAGAGAAGACACTGCAATGAGAAGCCCACGCACCGTAACGAAGAGTAGCCCCCGCTCACCGCAACTAGAGAAAGCCGCGCGCAGCAAGGAAGACCCAAGGCAGCCAAAAATAAATTTTAAAAATAAATAAATTAGAAAGACATGTCAAGAAGAATGCAAAAGTATACCACTGTATTGGTGTAAAGACAAGTCACCTTTAATTCAGCCATGTAAAATGCAGTCTGTTATGAGTAATTTTTCTTCTTTGACTAAAAGCCTTGAAACTATGAATTTATAACAGTAATTTTACTGTTGCTATGATTACCTATATGTTATGCTAGTGAACATTTATTTTATAGCCTTGAATAAAATTGGGCCAGAACATTTTCTTTAAAGACTTAGATGTTTTTCCTCTTCAGGGGCATTTAAAAAAATGGTTTTGATTGTTCCTGTATTTGAAGAGTGTTTGCACTTATCAGTAATGGTAAAAAATGACCAAATATTGAAGGTAATAGAAAACAATTTCTGGGCTTAATTTTGTTTGCTTACTCTAAATTTTCCTCTTGTTTTTTGCAGAGTCAAGTAAAGAACAGTTTGCCAGTACAAACATTGCTGAAGAGCTGGTAAAACTCTTCAAGAAACAAATAGACCATGATAAGAGGGAAATGGTGTTTGAGGTTCTTGCTCCATTGGCAGAAAACGGTGAGAAAATAAATGCATCTCTTGATTTTTGATCATGTAGGCTTTTTCCATTTTTTTCTAATATTATTTAATGGCCAGCTATTTAACTCAAAATTCTTTTTTTTTTAATTTATGATGTGATAAGTTTTATTTTGGGTATCTCTAACTTCAGCTGCATTATCTACTGCATAACTATATCTACATTGGCCAAAGCTACTTTCCAAGTTTCTTTGATTTTATAATCTTGGCAAAGATGGTTCTGTAGCTTACACATTCTTATGCCAATCTGGAAAAGGCAGCCAGTAGGCTGAACTCCACTTATGTACCCTTGCAGGGCAAAAAGGTCATAAAAGTTGGAGTACCAGGCCTACCAACAGTGTGAACACTGGTAAACTATTCCTGTCTTTGAGCAAAAAATCTTAAGGGATACACTCTAGGAATAAGAGGGAACCAGAGTAAGGAAACCATCCCATATAAATAATTTTTCAAATACAGTGTCTAGCACACAATCAAAGAGGACCAGACACATGAGGAGACAAGACATTGTAAGCAAGAATCAGCACAAAGAACAGGAAACAGCAGCAAATCTCCAGATACTGGAATTATTAGACTTTGACTCAAAACAGGTATGCTTATTATGTTCAGAGAGTTAAAAACAAGCTTAAAATTTTTAGAAGGAAACTAGAAACTATAAAAAGTGGAATGAATAGCAGATTTGAAAAAGAAGCAATTGGAAATTCCTGAATTGAAAAATACAACCAAAATTAAGAACCTAATAGGGCTTCCCTGGTGCTGCAGTGGTTGAGAGTCCACCTGGGGACATGGGTTCATGCCCCGGTCCAGGAAGATCCCACATGCTGCGGAGCGGCTAGGCCCGTAAGCCATGGCCGCTGAGCCTGCGCGTCTGGAGCCTGTGCTCCGCAACGGGAGAGGCCACAACAGTGAGAGGCCCGTGTACCGCAAAAAAAAAAAAAAAAAAATTAAGAACCTAATAGTTGAGTTTAACAGCAGATTAAATATAGCTGAATTAGAGAACCAGTGAACTGGAAGATAGATTGGAAGAAAATCCAGAATGAAATATAGAGAAATAAAAGACCCAGTATACATAAGAGAGAATAAGAGGTACAGAGTATACAGTGAGAGGGTCTCATATACATTTTTTGGAGTCCCAGAAGGAGGGCAGATGGGAGGGCAGAAGTTTGAAGAAATTTTGTCAGAACCCTTACCAGAAATTATGAAAGATATCCAAGATTCCAGAAGCCCAATGAATTTAAAACATGATAAAAAGAAATACACATTTCGATACATCATATTGAAATTGCAAAAAAAAAAAAAGACTAAAGTTTTAAAAGTAGCCAGGAAAAATATAGATTACCTTAAAAGAGGCAAAAGTTTGACAGCTAACTTCTCGACAGTAGCAATGAAAGCCAGATGACAAACATCTCCTGTGTGCCAAAAGAAAATAAATTCAATCTAAAATTCTAGACCCAGTGAAAACACCCATCAAGACTGAAAGCAGAATGAAGATATTTTCAGGTTAGAAACTGCGGAAGTTCACCACCAATATACCCTTACTAAAGGAAATTATAAAGGATGTTTGTTAGAAAAAAGGAAAATGATTCCAAAAACAAAAGGAAACTGACTCCAGAAGGAAGGTTATAGGTACAAGGGAGGAGAAGGAAGCAAAATAACCCAGTAAATGTGTGTAAACTCATGAACATTGAATATATAAAATAATAAAAATAATTCACTGTGAAGTTTAAAATGTATATGTGTATAATCTAAAGTACACCACAGAATGAGTGTATAAATCTGGAGGGAGGTAAGAGTAGTTAAAGAGTCCCAAGACCCTTGTACTACATGGAGGAAAGTACTATTAGATTCTGGTGAATAAATGATTTCAAATTTTAAGGTGAACTAAAATAATTTTTAAAACCAATGTGTAACTACCAAACTAATGGAAGGATTTATGGAAAGATTTTTTTTGTTTTAATACCCCATCAATCCTAATTAACAGAAGAGCAGAGAGAAAAGGGAACATGGAACAGGGGGTAAAAATAGGGCAGAAAAAATCTGCTAGATTTATGACACAGTATTTCATTAATTACATTAAATGTATGTGGCCTGCATGCTTTAGTTAAAAGACTAATCGTTAACTGATTTTTAAAAAACCAGCTTTTTTTTTAAACAAGCAATGCTTCTTAAGTATGAGGAGATATAAAAGGTTGAGATTAAAAAGATTGGAAAAAATATACCATTGAAACCTAAAAAAGGCTGAGGTAGTCATATTAATATCAGATAAAAGAGACTTTAATATTAAAAGACTTGGTAGAGATAAAGAAGGTGACTTTATCATGATAAAAGGTCCAATTCCTGGAAGCTATAAAAATGTACATTATGTCAAAAGATATGAAGCAAAAATATTCAGAACTATGAGGTACCCTAAATATCCACAAAAATCATTATAGAACAAAAATTAAAAAATAGGAATATAGAAAATGTGGGCAACATGATTAAGAAAATTGATTTAATGGACGTATTTTGGAACACTGCACCCTGCTTCAGAGCCCTTTCTTTTCAAGTACATATGAAACATTTAAAACATGTATACTGATGGGAAAAATATCAAAGGATTGCAATCTTAGAGTATGTTCTCTGATCTAAGTGTATTACAATAGTAACTAATAATAAAAAGATAACTAGGAAATCCCCATTTGTTTAGATATTAAGAAATACACTTCAGATACCTTGGAGGTCAAAGAAGAATCATGAAGAAAATTAGAACATTTTTCTAATAATGAAAATGAGAACACTATCTCAAATCTTGTGTGTTGCAGGTAAAGCCATACTTAGAGGGATTTTTTTTTTCACTTTAAATGAATATAATAGAAAAGGAAAAAGCTAACATCAGTGAGCTCAGTATTAACCTCAGGAATTGAGAGAGGGAAAACATAAATGAAACCCAAAGAAATTACAATAGAAGGAAGGAAATACAGGAACTGAAATTAATAAAATAGAATATATGTAATGCAATATAAGCATATACTTGCCTATGTTGAGTCTGAAAAGACATCATAAAACTGGTAAATCCCTAGTAGGTTTAATCAGGAAAAAAAAAGAGAGAAAGCACAAATAACCAAAATCAAGAAAACAGAGATCTCACTACAGATCTTAAAGATATTCGGAGAATGTTATGAAAATTTGATGCCAATACATTTTCAAGTATGGGTGATATAGAATAGAAAAGCTGAGTAATCTTATCTTAATTTTTTTCCAGAATAGGAAAAGCAGATATACTCACCAATATATTTTGTGAAGCTAATAACTAATAAAATACCAACAAAGACAATACAAGAATAAAAATTAAAGACCAGTCTCACCATGAGCATAGGTCCAAAATTCCCATAAACTTTAGCAAACAAAATCCAATAATATATTTAAAAATTAATCATCATACCAAATTGGATTTATTCTAGAAATATAAAGTAGTTTAGTATTCCAAATGCAATCAATATAATTCATCACATTAAAACTTAATAAAGGAGAAAAAATCAAATGATCTTGTCATTTAGAAAAAGCATTTTAGAAGATTAACCATCCTTCCATGATTTTTAAAAACTCTTTGCAAACCATAACTAGAAGAGAATGAAAAGAATATATAAACAGAAGCCTATAGAAAGCATCATACTGAGTGGTATAACAAAAAGCATTTCCTTTTAAGATTGGGAATAGGAAAGGTCATCCCCATTTTTATTTCTTATTGTATTGTAGGAACTATCCAGTGCTGTAGAGTAAAAAAGAAAGAAAAGATATAGGAAAGAAAGAAATAAAACTATCATTATTCATAGATATGATTATGTATATCAAAAATATACTGGTGGTGCAGTGGTTGAGAGTCCACGTGCCGATGCAGGGGACACGGGTTCGTGCCCCAGTCCGGGAAGATCCCACATGCCACGGAGGGGCTGGGCCCGTGAGCCATGGCCGCTGAGCTTGTGCGTCCGGAGCCTGTGCTCCACAACGGGAGAGGCCGCAACAGTGAGAGGCCCACGTACCGCAAAAAAAAAAAAAAAAAAACATATATATATATAGATATAGATATAGATATAGATTAATTTTTAAAATTAGAATTTGGTTGGGTTGCCAGGCAAGACAAAGAAAAACATCTAAAAACCAAAGCATTGTATTTTTACATACCAGCAAAAACAGAAAATATATTTTTTAAAATGGCACTGTTTAAAAATGAAGTATAAATAAATAAATAAATACACTGTATAAAAAATGAAGTATTTAAGGGAATTCCCTGGCGGTCCAGTGGTTAGAACTCCTTGCTTCCACTGCCAGGGACCTGGGTTTGACCCTTAGTCACGGAACTAAGATCCTGCAAGCAGTGCGGTGTGGCGAAAAAAAAAAAAAAGGAATACTTAAGAATGGACTAATAAAAGATGTGTAATCTAAACAAGGTCTCTCTCTTTGTAGCCTTCTTCCTTAGCTCTTCCCCACCACTGTCTTCCTCAGGCACACCATTTACCAGAGGATTCGACTTTAATGCATGTAATAGATGTGTTTGTGTATGCTTATGTGAAATTGTATTGATATAGTTTCATGAATGTATCTGTTTATAATTTATACAAGTCACATTTTTCTATAAGTTTCCTTGTATTCTTAACTTTTGTTGCTCAACAATATGTTTTAAGAGTTATGCATAACATTCTGTTATATAAGCCTACTTCACTTTAATTATTTATTCTATTTATTCTTAGTTGTCAACAACCCTCATATCCAGCAAATACTGGATTTCATTGTTCATTTCTTCTTTGCTAGTTGTTTGAAAAGCAAGTGTTTCATTTGATTGAACTTACAAATGGAGAGATGACCCATAGTCATTATCCCAGACAGCATTCCAATTCTGCAGAAACCAATACTGACCCAGACAAAGAAATTATTGAAGCCATTGGGTAAAACACATAGATCTGTGTGCCATTTCTTTATGAAGATACCACATTTTGGATTTCTCTTTTTGTGAAATCTAGAGGTTGTGTTGCAATTTCAAGAAGAGGGTGGGACTGTATGAGACAATGACAGTCTTTTAACAGATACAGTTTTGGTGTTATTCTTTTTTTTTTTTTTTTTTTTTTGCGGTACGCGGGCCTCTCACTGATGTGGCCTCTCCCCTTGCGGAGCACAGGCTCCGGATGCGCAGACCTAGCGGTCATGGCTCACGAGCCTATCCGCTCCATGGCATGTGGGATCTTCCCGGACCGGGGCACGAACCTGTGTCCCCTGCATTGGTAGGCAGACTCTCAACCACTGTGCCACCAGGGAAGCCCATTTTGGTGTTACTCTTTTTAAAAAAACTTTTCCTGTTTAAGCAATAAATGGTTAGAATTGTTACTTTTTAATGTCATCTTGGAAATACCATCAAATGAAATTTGAAAAAATAAATAAATAAAAAATGTGTAAGGAAACTGTAGAAAGTCATCAAGAGAAATTAAAATCTAAATAAGTGCAAAGCTATATCACTTCCATAGATTGGAAACCTTGATTTTGTAATGATCTTATATCTCACCATATTGATCTGAAGACTTATGGCAGTTCTCATCAAAATCCCAAAGACCAAGAGTAGCCAAGATACTGTGAAAGAGACTAAGGTAGCAGAACTGATTTTATTGCATAACAATAATAAAACTTCATTCTGATAAAACTGTAGTATTTAAAAGACAATGTGGTATTGGTTCAAAGATGGACAAGAAGACCAGTGGAACAGGATAGCCCAGAAACAAATGGATGCATTAGTAGATGTTTATTTTACTAAGAAAAAAAGGTGTCACTGCAAAACTATATTGAAAGGACAATCTTTTTAATAAACAGTGCTGGGAATGGAAAAAAAAAACTGTTGGAGACACTCATACAATCCCACTTAATACTATTTTTCTTCTTTAAATTTTTAAAAATTTTTATTTTTGGCTGCGTTGGGTCTTCGTTGCTGCACATGGGTTTTCTCTAGTTGTAACGAGTGGGGGCTACTCTTCATCGTGCTGTGCGGGCTTCTCATTGTGGTGGCTTCTCTTGTTGTGGAGCATGGACTCTAGGTGCGCAGGCTCAGTTGTGGCTCGTGGGCTCTAGAGCGCAGGCTCAGTAGTTGTGGCGCATGGGCTTAGTTGCTCAGCAGCATGTGGGATCCTCCCAGACCAGGGGTTGAACCTGTGTCCCCTGCATTGGCATGCAGATTCTTAACCACTGCACCACCAGGGAAGTCCCAATACTATTTTTTAAATTTCACTTCAGATAGATTATTGACCTGAATGTAAAAGTTGAAACAAGAAAGTTTATCTTAAAATATGAGATAGGAGAATATCATCACAGCCTTGGAGTACAGAAAGTTTTCTTAAGTCACAAAAAGCTGTAACTATAAAGGAAAAATTTATAAATTTTGTTATTTTAAAAGGAAAAACTTTTATTCCTCAAAGGACACCATTAAGAGTGAAAAGCATGACAGTAGATGAGAATTTATTTACAACACATGTAACCAACAGAGGGCTGATGTGTACAATATATAGAAAAACTCCCTCAAATCATTAAGAAAAATGTAGAAAACCCAGTGGGAAAATGTGCAAACGATTTAAGAAGGCAAAAGATAAAATCCAAGTGGCTAATAAACACATGAAAATATGCTCAGCTCATTAAAAATCAGGAACTGCAAAATAAAACCACAATAAAATACCACTGTATACTTACCGGAAAGTGATAATACCAAGTGTTGATGAAGGTGTGGAACAGTGGAAACTCATTAAGTGCTGATGGGAGTGTAAATTGGTACAATTTAGAGAACAGTATCTACTGAGTTGGAGATATGCCTTCCCTGTGAGCCAACAATTCCGCTGTTAGGTGTGTACCCAGAAATGGGTACATGTGCACCAGGAGCCATTACAAGAATGTTCATAACAGCATTATTTATAATAATGAATAAATGGAAACAACTCATATCCATTAACAGTAGAATAAATAAATTATGGTATATCCATATTATGGAAAAATACACAGTTTTGAAAGAATGAAGACAGCTATAACCAATAGTGTAGATGAATCTTATAAACATTAAAAGGAAAAAGCCAACACTGAAAAATACATATTTTATGATTCCATTTATATGAAGTTACAAAAAAGCTAAAATTAACTATAGTTTTTAGGAATGATTATTTGGTGAAACTATAAAAGTATGGATGTGATTACCTTAAAAAGCATGGTGATTTGAAAGGGAGGGATAAGTGATAGAAAAAAGTAAAGCACAGAGGGGCTTCCAGGGTTGTTGGCAATGAATTTCTTGATCTAGGTGATAGTTACACAGTTATTTACTTAGTAATAATAATTGATTAAGAGTAACGTATATTTTATGCACTCTGCGGCATTTGTGGGCTTTTTTTCACCACTTAGAAAAGATTTTCAAATATACATTTATACACATATACCTGTACATATATATGATACATGTATGTACATATATGTACGTATATATGCAAACGGTGGTGATAAAGATAGATGTCCTTGGGCAGAATGGTATTGATCAGTGTGTGCTGGGCTGTCTACTTTGGCAGAATGCCGCATTAATCCTTTTTAATAAGGCAATTTAAGCCTCCCACATATATATGTGATTACAGTTAAACTGTTGAGAGGAAAGATCTGTAAACTTTAATCCTGACACATTTTAAATCTTCTGAATGCCTTAGATCTTATTCTTTAGGAAGAAATTTATTTTTCCTCTCATTTGGTGGTTTGGCCAAATAGGAAATTTTCATTGTGACCTTCAGTCAGTTTTATGCCAGAGAATGACCTGTACCCTTCCTTGCAATATTTCAAAATAACAGTGTTTTTCTCTCTTATTTGTTTTGTCCTCCACTATTTTCACTTGTGTTTTATAACTGTGTTGTGGATTGAATGATACTTTTGAAAACTTGTTTCTGGACTAGCCTTAGCATATCATCCTTGGTTTTCCTTGTATGCAAAGGAGAGTGATTCCAACATTTAAACTGGGATTTGTATAATTCAAGGTTTTTTGTATTTTTAAGGCTTTTCCATTGTGGCTTTCAATTCTAGTCGCCACACATTTCTACTTACGTCATTCTGTAACCAAGGAAACTCCCTACTTTGAGCATGGCACAGTGCAAGTATACCTTTTAAAAAAATATTACAGGTTGAATATTCTGTGTATTCTGAAATAATATGCTAAAGAATATCAGCGATACTAGTGATAGAAAAAAGCCAAACTTTTACACATTAAAATTGTCTGAAAGAACAAGTCTTAAGTATGAAAACAGTCTTTCCAAATAAAAAAGTTTCTTCCAAATAAAAAACTTGAACTGCCATTGCTGTAGATATGTGCATATACAGCTTAGGGAAACTGAAGACTAAAATAAAATCCAACTAGAAAATAAAATTTAAATTAAAAAATTTATGTGTAACAAATGTATTTCTGAGGTCAGTTGATCAGCATTTATCTTAAGCAGTATCAAATATACCCAAAATATTTAAGTAGGCCAATTTAGGTTAAAACACAAAGATGAATGAGGTATATTGGGGGAGACAGATATGGATGCAAATATAAAATCTTCAACGAAGTAAGTTCTATAATGAAAGAATAGTTAAGATATTAGTGGTACAAACAATATCGATTTGATAGGCTCACAGAGTTTGCTATGAAGATAATTTTTAAAAATATAATTGGTATGTAAATTCTGTCTCTAAAATTCCTTAGTTTGTTATCCATTAGAAAACTTGAAAGATATTTGTTTCTTTCAGCTTTTATTGTGAAAATTTAAAAACCTATTCAGGGGCTTCCCTGGTGGTGCAGTGGTTAAGGATCCACCTACCAATGCAGGGGACACGGGTTCGAGCCCTGGTCCGGGAAGATCCCACATGCTGTGGAGCAACTAATCCCATGCACCACAACTACTGAGCCTGCGCTCTAGAGCCCACGACCCACAACTACTGAGCCCACGTGTCACAACTACTGAAGCCCACGCGCCTAGAACCCGTGCTCCGCAGCAAGAGAAGCTACCACAATGAGAAGCCCGTGCACCACAACGAAGAGTGGCTCCCGCTCACCACAACTAGAGAAAGCCCGCACACAGCAAGGAAGACCCAACGCAGCCAAAAATAAATAAATAAATAAATTTATTTTTTTTAAAAAAACAACCTATTCAGATGTAGAGAGATTGTAATATAATGAACCACCATGTACCCATCACCCAAGAAAGCTTCGAATTAATGAAAACCTGAAACGCTTTTTAAAAACATGGCTTTCAAGTTCAGAAAGTTACAAATTAATTAACTGCCCTAGAAAAATAACATCTGTACAAATATGAATCCAAATGTAAATACTTGTGATATACTTTGAAATTCACTAATACCTCTTTTTAGTATCTTTGTATTCAAACTCCATTAGTGAATGTGTTTTAACTTTAACAGTTATGTATGTTTTATTTTAAACAGTGTGCAGTATTTTATAGTATTGCCTTTTAAATGTGAGCATAGTATCTAGAATAACAGTAGAATGATATTACTTACCTTCAGTGCTGAGAATCAATTTGTTTAGTTGCTGCCAGACATTGTGAAAAGTGACATCATATCAAATAGAAATGAAATAAAGCTTTTGTGTATTTAAGCTGCACTGTCAGATACTCCCATTTGAAACTCAAATCTTCAGAGGTGTGTTATCTAAATCATGCACTTTTTTGGTTTTTTTTATAATTCTTTACATTAAATTGCTTATACCAGAATTCCTATTTCATCTCAAATTTTGGTTATTTTGTTCACATTATTCTTTAGATGCTATTAAGCTACAGCTGGTTGAAGCAGGCCTGGTAGAATGTCTACTAGAGATTGTTCAGCAGAAAGTGGATAGTGACAAAGAGGAGGATATTGCTGAGCTCAAAACCGCTTCAGATCTAATGGTTTTATTACTTCTTGGAGGTGAGTTGTAATTTATGCCAACGAAAGAACATGACTGTCAGATATTTAAAAATTTATCGTCTCTTTTATAAGTACTATATTAGGCATTTTCTCATTTTCCTGTCACATTTAATCCTGTTGATTTGTTGATTTTGAAACCTTAAATACATCTTCCAGTATTTAAAGAGCTGTCATATAGAAGAGACAGCTGTGACACCAAAGGACTAAAAGCGAGATGGCTCCTTGGGACTTAGACTAGAAAACTTCTAAGCCCTTTTGTCCAGTCTCTGCTAAAAGGTTATTAGAAAAAGAGTCATTACTGGGACTTCCCTGGTGGTGCACTGGTTAAGAATCTGCCTGCCAATGCAGGGGACACGGGTTCGAGCCCTGGTCCGGGAAGATCCCACATGCCACGGAGCCACTAAGCCCATGAGCCACAACTACTGATCCTGCGCTTTGCAGCCTGTGAGCCACAACTACTGAGCCCACGTGCCACAACTGAAGCCCGTGTGCCTAGAGCCCATGCTCTGCAACAAGAAGGCACCACAATGAGAAGCCTGTGCACCACAACGAAGAGTAGTCCCCACTCACCACAACTAGAGAAAGCCCACGCACAGCAACGAAGACCCAACGCAGCCAAAAATAAATAAATTTATAAATTTATTTAAGAAATAGAGTCATTACTTTTCCCTTTGTGAATTATAGATTGTAAAGTATCTATGTGATTTCCCAATTGGGTATCAGTTAAGAATAGGGATATGTTACTTCTAAGTATTTTCCTCTTACCTGTTGCATTTACCTCTAGATGAATCCATGCAGAAATTATTTGAAGGAGGAAAAGGTAATGTGTTTCAAAGGGTACTGTCTTGGATTCCATCAAATAACCACCAGCTACAGCTTGCTGGAGCATTGGCAATTGCAAATTTTGCCAGAAATGGTAAGCATATGAGTTCATCCTTATTAAATCAGACCTTCTGTATTTTTAAATTTTGCTTTGCCATAACGTATACTAAACCTAAAACAGTTCAGAAGCGTGTGCAGTATCTGTGTGTAATACTACCTTAATTTTTCAGAAATCTGAAATACTAATATTGACTTTCCCAACAAATTACATATTTTATGCAATTCAACTAAGTTCTAATAGTTTAAAGGTCATGAACAGTGATTATGAAGTCTTTCTTTTGAGTACTGTGTACTTCAGAGATGAATAAACTTGAGTCCCATTCTAATAAACATCTGATCTGGGAGGATATACTTTTTTGCCTGGTGATTTTATTTTGGATTTAATAATCTGAGTATTCATTATTGTGCCTCATTTATAATGTTACACCTATAAAATCTAAGCATGGGTAATCCTCTGGTTTAAGATAGAATATTTACTTAAATAAAATTTCAGAGGCACCAGACCTCCATGTATATTTCTGAAGTCTGACACTTCTGCTATTCCCTCTAGAAACTTATACTGTGTCTAGGAAATACGAGTTATTTTTGTTTTTAATTTGATTTTATTTGAGTATTAACTGTTGTTATAGCATGTTATAATAGATGACTTATTCCATTTTTCCTTCCTTCCTTCTGGGGACCATCATTAACTCCTTAATGATGAAATTAAGACTGGCAAAATATTGATAATTATTGAAGCTAAATGGGGAGTAAATAGTAGTTCATTATAATATTCTCTCTGCTTTATAAATGTTTCAGAAATTCTGTCTTTAAAAAATAATTTAAATATCAGCCATGATGACAAAATGTAGAGTACTGTCACTGTAACGTTCGCAGAACACTGGCATACTTCACTATAAATGGAAACTACTGGAGGACATTTTAAGCATGTGGTTTCTACTTACTCATCTTCTGATATATTATCAGGAACTCAGCTAGAGACTTTTTTGGCCAGTTTTTTAAATTTTATCTATTTTAAGAATCTTATAATCAGATTCTCAGTCAGTAAACAAACAAAAAAATCTGTAAATCTGATGTAAGAAGGAGATGGAATTCATTTTATTTTCCTATAGCTCCATTTTCCCTAATGTAGATAATGGGCAGGCATCAGTTTTACAAAATATTTATAGATATTTGTAAAGAGGGAAAAAAATGTTTTTTGTTGTTATTTAGATGGAAATTGTATCCATATGGTAGACAATGGAATTGTAGAAAAACTTATGGATTTACTGGACAGACATGTAGAAGATGGAAACGTAACTGTGCAGCACGCAGCACTAAGTGCCCTCAGAAACCTAGCCATTCCAGGTAAGACTTAAGAATGGGAGCCAATGAGATTTATTCTAAAAGTCATCTATGAGATGGGGTGCTTTGAGACAGTTGTATCAGTAGCCTCTTTATTAGCTCAAATGCTTTTATCTCGTTCTCAGTGCAGTCCAATATTTTAATCTATTATTTAAATGAAATTCGTGGTTTCAGTCATAGAAACTGCTCTGAAACAACATCAAAGCCAAGGTCAATAGCTCAGAAAGCAATAGTGCCTACTGTACAGCACAGGGAACTCTACTCAATATTCTGTACTGACCTATATGGGAACAGAATCTAAAAGAGAGTAGATATATGTATATGTACAACTGATTCACTTTTCTGTAAGCAGAAACTAACACAACATTGTAAATCAACTATACTCCAATAAAAATTAATTAAAAAAAAAAAGAATGGGAGCCAACTGTGTAAGAGATAAAGATCTGTCGTTTTGGGAAGATATTTATGTGATTTGTGGACCTGCCCTGACCAAGAAAAGAAAAATAGTCTTCAGATTGCTTACATTTTTCTTACTAATAAATGGAGATCATATGTTAAAGAAGTTTTCTGAGACTATGCAAGCATAATCTTCCTTTTTCAGATTATTCAAATATTCTATTACTTTTTGTGAACTCCTAGATTTTCATCATATTGTATAGTTAAGATTTTTTAAGCATCTTCAGCTGAGGTAAGATAATGGTATCAATTAACAGACTCCCTTAAAGAATGACTTTTAAGAATTCTTTCTCCCTACGAGCAGACGTACAATTTTTTTAAATAGCCTTAATGTGCCTTTTTGGATTACAAGGCTTTTGAAATCACATTATCACGGGAACTAATACAGGATATAGTTGAAACTATCCTTTTATTCTACTTTCTAAAGGTAAATTTCTGATTAGGTAAAATAGTATAACTATATGAAAATGCAATCTGTATAAAATCAATTTGGCTCATGTAGCAGATTAATATTGTTTATTAATGTCTATAATATCTATATTAACAGTTGGGTCCAGGACAGAGGTAAAAAGAAACATTTATTAAAGTTGAGGAATTGTGCTTTTCATAAATAAGAAGGCAACATTATCAGATTTCCTTTACAAATTATTAGTTTATGGTTAGATTTTAAAAGCAAGTGTGATTTTGTATGTTGTGCTCCTGTAGACAAATAGGATACTTATCCCCTAGCCCTCCCATTCCCAGTTCCATTCTTAAAATTAACAGAAAAGTAACAATGTTGTTTTTAAGTAGACAAATATAACATGGGGCCTTAAGATAATAAGACACTCAAAAAATGTATATTGAATTGAATGATTATCATCAAAAATGCGATCATTTTAATCAGTGTTTTTTTTTTCTCTCTCTCTAGTTATAAATAAAGCAAAGATGTTATCAGCTGGCGTCACAGAGGCAGTTTTGAATTTTCTTAAATCTGAAATGCCCCCAGTTCAGTTCAAACTCCTGGGAACATTAAGAATGTTAATAGATGCACAAGGTAAGAGAAATGCTTTCTCAAGGTGCATTTTTGGTATAATAGTCTTAACGTGCCTCTAGTGGAAAAAGGACCTGTTTTTAGCTTTCAGAATTATGTAATCATAAAGATAAGTAGCAAATAAAAGGCAAAAAGAGATTGGTTTTGGAACCCCCATTCATTAATTTCCAGGCTTGTTATAATTGACTTTCAATGGAAATTATATTGCATTTCTCTTTATTAGTACATATAATCTGATTTTAGGTTAATTTATTAGTGGTTCTTGAGGGGTTTTTATGTTTTGGCATTTTTTATACCCTTTCTTACCTTGTAAAATTATCAAGTTGCAATACAGTGACAGTCAAAATTTTTTTAAATTTGTTTTGCAAACAGGGAGATCATTTTTCTGTTTACAGAAACAATAATGAAAACCAATCCTTGGGATGAGTTACATTTATTTACTTACTTCTAAATTCTAAACCTTCTCTATACTGATTCCTTAGAGTACTGCTAAAAATTCTTCGGTACAGTTTTCCAAAGTACTAACACACTGCCAGGCTGAGCCAAAAGAGTATAAAGTTGTTTATTTTGTTTTTGTATAAAAGTCCACAACTGAATAGAAAATCTCAATAGTCCATCAGATACGGAATATTTGCAGTTCTTGCTTTAATAAAATTGTTGTGTTCTGTTTTTAGACCTGTAATTTTCCTTCACACTCTTACATCTTTACCAATTACTTCAGTTGATTGCCTATCAGTGATTCATTCCTTTGTGGTTTGCCTTCTTTCCTATAGCAGAAGCTGCTGAACAACTGGGAAAGAATGTTAAATTAGTGGAGCGTTTGGTGGAATGGTGTGAAGCCAAAGATCACGCTGGTGTGATGGGGGAGTCAAACAGACTGCTCTCTGCCCTCATACGACACAGTAAATCAAAAGTAAGTTCCAGAGGAAACCGTTCATTTATTTATGAAACAGATTAAAAGAAGATGGCAAGAGAAAAAGCTTGAAAGTAAAGGTATTCCTTGACTAGTGTAAATCTCCTTCGTATAAATAATTGACTTCACCATAGTAACTGTTCCAGCTGGTTGGCCACAGGAATGTTCCTCCCCATCAGATGCTACCTCTTGGCATCTTTCCCTGCAGCAAAAGCAGCTGTTAACTTGGACCTTCCTACTACCTGTCTCACCTATAGCAGCCTAAAATCCCATCCATTTTCACTGACACCAGTACAGGACCAAGTATATTGTTGACAAGATGGAAAGTATGAAGAAAGCATAGCAAAATGAACTCCTGTGGTAGTCCTTTTACCTCTTCATCATAACTGCTCTGTCAGGCCCATTTGTTCATTTCACAGTCAACATTTTGGTACTTACAGTGTAAATATTATAAAAGATAGTATGACTTTCAAGAATTAACGGTCCAGTGGGAGGGCAGATATAAAAACAGCATTAAAGCCACAGACTCCAATTCAGATATAACTTAGAAGACAGAGAGACCAACTGTCTGGGCATCACAGAAGGGGTCATGTTTTAGATGTTAACTGGGAATCTCTCAGGAGGAGAGTGGGAAGAGAAAGCATAGAAAGGCCTCCAAGCAAAGACCACAGTGTGTCAGCAGCACAGAGGTCTACAACAACATAGTCCGAGAGGAAAACTGCAAGTAAAGCAGTATTGCTGGAGCAGAGTGTGTAAAGACAGTGACCAGAGAGGAAGAGAAGAGGGGATCAAGATGAATTATGTGCCAGCTTAAGGTGTATGAATTTATCCTATAGAGAATTAGGAAGCTCCCAAAGGATTTTAAGCGCCAGGGTGCTATTATTTGGTTTTCATTAGAAAGACGACTCTAGGGCTTACTAAGGGCAAGGAAAACATAGTTTTTCAAAAATATACGTGCGAGATGATAAAGGCCTGAATTAAGGTTTTGGGTTAAGCAATTTGAAGTTGCTGGTATTCAACCATTTTGACACAAAGAAACAAGTGTCATATGGTTCAACCTAATAGAAGCAGTGAGGATGGAAAAGAAGGATTTGAGAAAGATATGAGTGGCAGAATTGACAGAATTCAAAAGTGGGGTCCAAGGAGAAGGAGGTTTTAGAATTCCAAGTTTGGGGCTTAGTACCAGGTGGGGTAATCATGCCATTCATCAAAATAAGAGACCATGAGAAAAACTGACATTCCCTAACTTGCTTACTGCCAAATCACTCTTCTATCCTTTTCAGAGTCTTTACCTAATTCTTTGCTTCATTCTAGGAGCATTCTTACCAGTGGTTTCATTTAGGCAAACCATAATTCTGTTAACTAGATTGCAACAAACAGAGCCATGTTTGGGCCTCTGAATTTGGAACTCTCAGGTAAATTCCTGTTACTTGTGGTGGTTAGGCCAATGAAGACTTGATTAATCCATAATATACCTTAAGTTCACTAACAACTAACAGAATTGTATAACCAAACCATTAGTGGACACAAAAATGTGTGCACAGGAAGATAACGTTCCATCATCTTAAATAACCAAATCTTGGAACCAAAGCTCTTCAGATGCTGTAATATTGAGATCTGAGGGTTTTGAGGCTTTTCTGTGGGTTTCATTATCACAGATTCCCTTTCCCTTATCTAACACCATACTCCCTCCCCCCAAAAGTTTTCAAATAAAATAACCATTAAGCATCCATCACCATGTAGGTTCTTTGAAAAGACTTATGAGAAATATGGGATGGTACCTTTCTAGGTGTGTGTGTGTGTGTGTGTGTGTGTGTGTGTGTGTGTAATAAAAAACAATTTGAAATGATATGGGATTGCAACTTTATAGTTACCTTATAACTTTTTTACAATTCAGTACCAGATAGGCTACTTTTTCCTTTACATATGTTTCCTACAATTGAGATTATACTGCTACTAAGAGGCAATAGGAACCTTGATCCATAGACGTTAATGATTAGAATACAAGGTGTGTTATTTGAGCTCTGGATTAGAATTATTAATTTAAATTATTTTTAAATTTAACAAACATTCAAGGAACAGATGATTCTGTTTGAACAGCATTTCTCAAAATATGTTCTATCGAATAATAACCCCAAGAAATGTTCCAAGAAAAAGGGTTTCATGGTCAGAGTAGTTAGGATAATAGTGCATTCCCTTTACTTGCCTTTAGAATTCTGTAGAAGCTCTAAAGAAACTTCCTTAACTTTAGCTATTTAACTGTGGGTCTTTTTTGCAAGAGGCATCTATTAACATTCCACTGGACATACTTTGGAAAATGCTGCTCTGGAGTAAGTTTTTAAAATAATTAAACACTAGGTACAAATTTGTTACATTCCTGTATATCCTTAACCAACTGTTGTGAATCACAGCTCTGTCCTTATGTTATTCTTAAACTTTGAATATTCTACTCCTTTTAAAGTCACCCTGAATTCTACCGTAGAGTCCAGTCCTCCAAAAGTTTGCACTGATTCATGGGGTTTCATGCTGGCTTAGGCCTTTCAGCCATATATGGTGTATCCTTGTGCTTATGCCAATAGGTAAAATTACACCTTCCCTCTAAAGAGTGCCCTAGGCTACGACTCGTAACCAACTAGCTGGACCTTCTGACTGCAGATATCAAAAACAGAGAAAGAAATACAGTTTGCCTCTACAATAGGAAAATAAAAATTCCCTTTTATCAAAGTAGGCACTTTTCTTTAACCTGTAAGAGTCAAACACTCTTCATCAGTATCAGCTAAAAACTTGTTTAAACAAATGTACTTAGTCATTTGCTTATTCATCCAACATTTACTTAAACCTATACTGAGAGCTTTGATGATACAATATTAAAAAAGAAAATTTTTGGTAGGTGATTCAGTAGCTACACCAGCCTACAGTCTTATAAATCGATTATCTCAAATTCAAGCCTATCTCAAACCATTCCATTGTAACAACATTGTTATACAATTTTCAACAGAGTCTTCAGCTGGATTTATCTCAACAGTTAAGAACAAACTGACCATAAATGCTAAATATGTGAGACTGTTAACATAGATAATTTGCCTTAGTTATATATGTACCAAAATTTAGTTTTCCATAAGAAAACTCCTTGAAAAATAGGATTATGAAATAAAATATTGTTTCAAACTTTGTAAAGCATTATAAAATATTTCCAAAATTCTTAAAGACTCTCCAGAGACATCTAAGGTTTAGAAGGATTACCCAGAGAAAACGTCTCATTATGTATATCTACGGTTTACTTGTTATAAATGAAATGGTTTCAGAGAGGTTAAAATAATCTCTGGATTAATTTTAGAAGTGTATTGGTTAAAATTATTTTTAATTTTCCAGATGAACCTTCTTGCTCTATGGAGTGGTGCTAATATTCTTTTTTTTTTTAATCTTGAAGTTAAAAATATAACTTTAAAATACATTCATAGAGCCCCTTCAAATCACATTAAATGACTGCCTCTGCTTGGCATTATGATGAATTCAGTGTGTATGCTTTTCCATAGACCACAGATGGTTAAAAACAAGACCTAGTAGTCAAACTGCCTGGATTGAATCTTGGCTTTTTACCATTTAATCACTGTCTGATTTGGGGCAAATTCCATAACTTAATCTAAGCTTCCATTTCTTCATCTATAAACTGGAGATAATATCTAGCTAGTGGGATCTTCTGTGAGGATAAAAATGAGCTACTATCTGTAAGTTACCCAGTGTACAAGTGTTGTCCAGTGTATAGGTGTTTCTCCATACAGGGTAGCTGTCAATAGTAATAATCCTCTTTTGTCACATGACACAAGTACAATGCTTCATTTATCTTTTATCCCCCATTCTATCGGGCAAAGTGATTCTGTAGAGTAGCTACTCAGTAAGCATTTATTGAAGTAGGAGGAGAGAGGGCAGGCACTTTAAAGGACAGTACTCAGATATTCGTTCCAGAAAAGTGAGATGGAAAAGAAGCTACGCTTCGATTTAAGGGGTCAGGGTGGGGGGTGGTGATTTTTGGTATTTCTGATGTGCAAATTTTCTTCATTCATTCATCCCTTTCCCTTCTTTCTACTACAGTGGGCTTTTGAGGGTGAATCACAAAAGAGAGGATGAAATGACAGCCCAGGAACCTTCCTAGGTGACTGCATATGTATCTTGTGAATCTCTTTTGATCCTTTTTACTCAACAAGCTCCTTTGTGATATTTATAAAATTCTTTACTAATTTTAAGAATTCTGTATCAGTTTCAAATAAACTGCCTCTGAGTAAGCAGTATAAAGCGGTATATAGTCATCCTCGTCCCTCGGTATCTGAGGGGGATTGGGCACCCTCTCAGATACCAGAATCTGTGGATGCTCAAGTCCCTTATATAAAAACGGCATAGTATTTCCATCTAACCTACACACATCCCCCACAGACTTTAAATCATCTCTAAATAACTTATAATACCTAATATGATGTACATGCTAGTAGATCGTTGGAAATACAGTGTAACTACTAAATCGTTGCCAGCGCACAGCAAATTCAAGTTCTGCTTTTTGAAACTTTATGAAATTTTTTTCCCCAAGTATTTTCAATACATGGTTGGTTGAATCCATGGATGCAGAACCTGCAGGTACGGAGGGCTAACTATATTGGGAGGCTTTCTTTTCATTAGAAAGGGCTTTAAAAGGTAGTTTCTCACTTTCTAAAAAAGTTGATGCGAAAAGACATTAAATGCTAGAACACAACTGCTGTAAAAACTCAGAACTTAGACTCTATTTGATTTAGAATGTTTGCTCACTAAACAAGTTTGGACTCAAAGCAAAGATACTGTCTATAACTAGTTTTCTTAAAAATTTACATAAGGTAGAAGCATAAACCCTTTTTCCAATATTTTAGCAAATTAATTTGAAAATATTTCTAATTACAGTTTTGTACCATTGAAGCTAACTTGGACAGGCTACTTAAAATATTCAGTGCTTACTTCAAATTACTAAAAATAGTGAAAAGTAGTAAAATTACTTTTTAAATATTTTATAATTGAGGCTTTCTACTAAATCATATTTAATCCAACAAAACCCTAAGTGAGATGAAGACAAAAATGAGTACTAGAAATAAATGTACCCATTTCTTTCTATCTAGCCTTTGCTGTATACTTTTATGTGTGCTCTTCATGTAATAACTTTGTAATTATAACAAAAACCTATGAGATATACACTTACATTGTCTCAGTGTTATAGGTGAAGTCTCTGAGATGCAGAGAGAGTCAGTAGTTTGCTCAAAGTCAGTGGGATTTATTGAGTCTGGAGCCCACTGCCCCTCTGCCGCTGGAGAGGACAGAGCTGTAGGCACCATGAGAAATGAGGGAGACAGAATTTTGATTTAAGTTCTGCTCAAGTCCTTTTGTATGTAATCTAGTTTTGTTAGACCCAACAAAGGTTTTAAAAGGCTGCATACATACACGTATACATGCACACATACATACGTAAAAAGCTTCACCTGATGCATCTGAAAAAACTACCTGGTGTTATAATAAAAATCTGAAAGGAAGAACTTTTTACATTATTATTATTCCAAGATTTATTCTCTTTTGTTGATCTCGTGGTAAGTCTTCATTTGGGGCAATGGCACTTTTATTTCTTTGACTTTGTTAGCTTCTGGGACTCTCTGTTCCTTGATATGAACTGCAGTGGTCTTTTTTGCTTAGGTAATTTAAGTTGTCATCTTTTGATGAATTTATTTAAAGGTAAAAGCTTTTTCTTTCTCTTCTGTGAAGAAGAAGAAATTATGGTTAAATGTAATGATTCATAGGGACACTGTCAGAAAACCACTCAACAGTGAATTGACTGACGGTAACGCAGTTTTTTTATGTTTAAAAGTAAAGTTTATAATTCTGTGATATTAATTTATTGTAGGATGTAATTAAAACCATTGTACAAAGTGGTGGCATCAAGCATCTAGTTACCATGGCAACTAGTGAACATGTAATAATGCAGAATGAAGCCCTTGTTGCTTTGGCACTAATAGCAGCTTTAGAATTGGGTAAGTACCCCAGTGATAAACTTATTTTCTCCTGTTTTTATCTTGGATGAAAGGAAGCCACAGGAGTGGAATAGAAGTCAGACAGGACCTTGACTAGAAGCATTTTGCCAGTGTGTTTCTGTACCCGTCCGGATCTGAGTATATGGAAAATCATATTCTATAGATTGTCACCATAGCTGTCCTTTTTGGTTGTCCTTTTGGTAACATTTTTAGGGTAATGCTTTAAGGTTAGTTTGACTCTTAAATGATACCTCAAAGTTTAGGCACTTAGGGAATACAGAAAACATTTTCAGCAGACCTCATGGAGAAGTGAAACAATACTTAAAATACAACAAGTTCAGGGTTTGCTACTCTTCCAGACATCCAGACCTTCCCTTCCATCTCTACTACTGATTCTCTCTTACTAACCTCCTCCTCTCTATCACCATGGTTTCTGTTGCTTTACAGCATTGCCTTCATTCTAAATTCTCACCTTTTATGTCACTCTTCTGTGTATTTACATTCAGGATTCCCCCAAAGCAGAGTCTAAATGATTCAGGTAGTTTCTCTCTAGCAGTAGCATTCCTGTTACTCAGAATTCTTCAGGAGAAGCTAGCATCTAGTTTATGGGTAGCAACTTTGTCTCCGGAACCAAACTCTGATACATAGTCAGCTGGGGACAATCAAAGTCACATGGCCTGTGGTAAGGCCTGAGGTTGCCTTACATAAAGGAGGACTATAGACTTGGTAGGCATGTCCTGTTCGGTTCAAAACCATTCGGGTAAATACTGTTAACTGATCACCTCAGTTCCCAGTGATGATTTTTGCCCATAATTCTCACACTGGGGCAAGTGGACCCACCAACCCTTATCCCAGGAAGGAGAAGCCAAAAGATAAACATGGTATATCTCCTTCAGTGTCAGATTTACTCAGATTTCAGGTATGAGAGATTTGAATTTTTGTCCTCTTAAGGGGACAGTTAAAACAATTTATAATTTTTAAAAAATCAGGTATAAGTAGGATGTAAAATTTTCTTGAATTCTAAAGAAAGAAAACATCCAGAAAATATATGTGGCTTTGGTCACTAACTTAGGTTAAAGATGCTGTGATTTCCTCCATGGTTTGGGTAGATTATGTGAGTCTGTCCAGAGGTCCAGACACCTTTAAGAGGGGAAGCTATGATGAAGAGGTGAGAGTTGGTGAGGACATTGAATACCAAACGGGGTTCATGGCTTGATTTTTAAAAATGGCTTAAAGTGATAGAGCAATTTCAGAATATCCTTGACTTCCTATCCTGGGCTGAATCTGGTCTTGTGCCCTTCATAGCTAGTATCTTCTAAATAGGCTTTAATTTTGTCTGCTTCCTGATAGCTGAGCATTTGCCTGAGTCTGTTTACCTTACCACAGAACTATATAAAATGACAAAACATAATCATATTTGTTGTTGGTTGTTGTCACCTAGTGTTTCCTAGGCTCTTTGAGCCTAAGATTTAGAAATGAGGTCTTACTACCTTTTTAATATAAAATACACTTTGAAAACCGTATTTTTCCAAACTTGTATCCTTACAGGCTTTTAGATATTATTAAGGAATTACTATAAAATTTTTGTACGATAATAGTATTGAAGCAACATTTTAAGAGTCCTTATCCTTTTTTTTTTTTTTTTGATAATTGTACATTCACAAGCAGTCGTAGGAAATAATACAGAAAAATCCCTTGTACACTTTGCCCAGTTTTGCCCAGTGGTAACATTTTGCAAAACTAGTGTAACATCCCAACCACTGATACAATGTACCTATCTTATTCATACTTCCCCAGTTTCACTTGTACTTACTTGTGTGTATGTTATATTCAGTTTATCACCTGTGTAGGTGTATCTGAGCAGTTCTAATACCACAAGGATTCTCCATTTATTAACCACATTCACCTACCTCCTACACTGCTCCTAATCCCTGGAAACCACTAATCTGCCCTTCATTTCTAAAATTTTTTTCATTTCAAAAATATATAAATGGAATCATATTGTATGTGACCTTATGGAATCGGCTTCTTTTGCTCAGCATAAATTCCTAAAGAGTCATTGATTTGTGTGTCAATAGTTCATTCCTTCTCATTCCTGAATAGTATTTTGTGATATGTATGTACCACAATTTGTTTAACCATTCATGTATTGAAGGACATCTGGGCTGATTCCACTTTGGGATTTTTAAAAATAAAGCTACAATGAACATTCATATATGGGATTTTATGTAAACATAAATTTTCATTTTTCTAGATAAATGCCTACGAGTTACTAGATAACTCCTGGGTTGTATGGTAACTTCATGATTGATATTTAGAGAAACTGACAGACTGTTTTTCAGAGTGGCTATACCATTTTACATTCCCGCCAGCACTGCATAAGTGATCTAATTTGCTCTGTACCCTCACCAACGTTTAGTATTGTCCCTGTTTTTTTCTTTTATTTTAGTCAATCTGATAGATATATAGTGATATCTCATGCAGTTTTAATTTCCATTTTTCTAATAACTACTGATGATGTACATCTTTATGTGCTTATTTGCCATCTGTATTTATTCCTTGGTGAAATGCCTATTTAGATCTTTGCCCATTTTCTAAATTGTTTTTAACTATTGAGTTTTGAGGATTATTTATATTCTGAAAGTCCTGTAGTTTTACATTTAACTCTGTGATCCTTTTTGTATTAATATCTGTATAAGATGTGAGGTTTGGGTCAGGGTTTCTTTTTTTTTTGCCTATGGATGTAATTGCTCCAGCACCATTTATTGAAAAGGCTGTCTTTCCTCAACTAAATTGATTTTGTACCTTTGTCAAAAATCAGTTGCGCTTACGTGTGTGGGTCTACTTCTAGGGTCTTCTTTCAGTTCCTCTGACCTATGTGTCTGTCTCTCCACCAACACCACACTGTCTTGATAAATGTAGCTATACAGTGACCTTCATATCAGGTAGAGGAATTCCCCCCACTTTATTCTTCTTTATCAAGATTGTTTACCTCTTCTAGGGCCTGTGGCTTTCCATATAAATTTTAGTATAAGCTTATCTATTTCCTATGGAGAATCCTCTTGGGATTTTGATAGGAATTGCAGAGTCCGATTCTCTTAAAGATACATGCTGAAATACCTGTGGAGGAAATTATGTGATTATAGGATTTGCTCCAAAATAATTTGGGATGGGTTAGAATAAGTGGATAAGACTAGAGATAGAGGATACACAGTTGGCCATGATCATTTTTGAAGATGGTGATAGTACATAGTGTATCATACTATCTTTTCTGCTTTTGTGTTTAACAGTTTTCATAATAAAGGTTTTTAATTGCCTCATATTTAAAGGAATGTTTTAATATTGAATTTTAGGCCTAAACTCCTGAAATATCTACTGAATTTTAGATCTAAATACCCTTTTAACAAGGTCTAAATTTAATATTGCATATCTATGTCATTATTATTTATGAGTCCCGTTTGAAAGGTTTCACATTATCAGTTTCTAGAAAGGGAAATTAGTATTTAGCCAGATTGTCCCAGGTTCATACCCAGTGAATATAACTGATACTTGGTTTCATGTTCCAGGCACTGCTGAGAAAGATCTAGAAAGTGCTAAACTTGTACAGATTTTACACACACTGCTAGCAGATGAGAGAAGTGCTCCTGAAATCAAATATAATTCCATGGTCCTGATCTGTGCTCTCATGGGATCTGGTACGTATTTCCTCTGTCATTTGATATTCATCAACATATGGTTGACATTAAATATAAAATAATAGTAAATGGTGGCTTTGGGTTTTAAAAGCATTAGAAATTAGTTTATGGAAGATACAGGATTACTTTTACACTGCAAATACTCCCACAAGATTCTTAATAATGAAAAGTGTTATATAGCAAATATAAGGCAAAAGTCAGTGTTAAAAAATTAATACCTTTAAGTTTCATTAACCCTAAAATATTTTATATAAAGAACAAATTCTGATTTTGTATACCATGATATTAGCTAAGGAGTTTGTTCAAGAAATCATTGGCATATCTTGTTATACATTTCATGGACCACTTGAAAAGAACATGTATCCTGCTGTTATCGAGTGGTGAGTTCTATAAATGTCAATTAGATCCTTTTGTTTGGTAATGATGTTTCTGTATTCTTGCTGATTTTCTACTCGGTCTGTCAATTATTGAGAGAAGGGTGTTGAAGTCTCCAGCTATTATTGTTGATTTGTCTGTATCCTCCCTTCAGTTCTATCAGGTTTTGCTTCATACATTTTGCAGCTCAGTTGGCAGGTGCATACACCCTTCCTAGTGGATTTACCTTTCTATCGTTATGTAATGTTCCTCTCTGTCTCTGGTAGTTTTCTTTGCTCTGAAGTCTACTTTATCTGATATTAATATAGCTACTCCTACCTTCTTCTGAATAACATTCACGTGATCTTTTTCTACCCTTTCAGATTCAATCTGCGGTATCTTGTATTTGAAGTGTAGGCAGCATATTGTTGGGTCATGTTTTTTAATCCACTCTGTCATCCCCCCACCTTTTTTTTTAATGCTTAAAGATTACATAATTTCATCCACAAAGTTGGTTATCATTATTATTACTACCATTGGTTAGACGAGGAAGCCAGGACAGTGAAGGAAGTGAGCAGGGACATTGCAGTGGTGCTGGGTGAGGAGTGGTGAACATAAATTGTCCTGTCTGGTTAGTGACAGGCACTTTCAAGGTGATGGTAACAACCCAAATGATGGGCAGTAGAGGGGGTGGGTGTCGGGAAAGCACCTCTGGTAGTGAGCGTTGATGGGCAGAGTTGCGATTCTAGGTGGACTTTTTTGTGCACACACCAAGGGTGGATATGACTCCTGGGGCAGGCTCACCTTATCCAAGTACAAAACCAGAATGTTAGTTTACTTATATATAATGAGAAGTATGCCTGCCACTGATCTCAGAACACCCCAGGTGCACATGTCTGGCTCATTGACTCCTTCAGGGCAGACAGGCATCAAGGGTTGCTTGATGAGCTTTGATCAGAACAAGGAGAATTAAATGAATGGACTGTGTAATGGCATCAGGTCAAAGTGGTTTGATGCATCTGTCTCTGCAGTTGCATCAGCTTTGCTAAAGGAACTGGAAGCATGGAATCCCTGGGCTTGAGGCTCCATCTTTTTGGATGTTGCTGGAATGGCTCTGTCTGCATTACCCACAGTAGTGTTTTCTGTTCTATGCCGCTGTACTGACGAATGCCCCAGTAACCTCTGCTTTGCTTGCATTCTTTGAGGTAATTGTTGATCCTTTCCACAAATCCTGCTTGGGCAACCCCTCAAATGTTAAAATTCTCCTTTACAAAAAGTGCATCCATTCTCAATTTGACCAATAAATAAATGGTCAAGACACTCTTGTGTTAAGTCTTTAGTTAAGGAAGTATTTCCTTTGGTTATTTTCTGAATTTTTCCAGGGCCAGTATTTTTAGTGATGCACTGTTAGAGAAAAATAGAAATATTATTTGGGTAACCGGTAAGATTTTTTTTTTTTTTTTTTTTTTTTACTGTAATATGATACCCAAGTTGGAGAGCAGTGGGAAACAAAAAGTTTGTGTGTTGTTTAATCGGTAAGCAAAAATCATTTACTATTTCTTTGGGTTTTTTATTATTATTGCAGTTTTTAATATTTATTCCATTTATTTAAATTAATTTTTAAAAGTTCACCCATTTCTCCCAACCCCAATCCCTGTCCCCTGCAACCACCAATCTATTCTTTGTATCTATGAACTTGGTTTTTAGATTCCACATATAAGAGAGATCATATGGTATTTGTCTTTCTCTGTCTCATTTCACTTAGAATAATGCCCTCAAGGTCCAGCCATATTGTCACAAATGGCAAGATTTCATTCTTTTTATGGCTGAATAATATTCCATTATATACACACACCATAATTTCTTTACTCATTCACGTATCCATAGACATGTAAGTTGCTGCTGTATCTTGGCTTTTCTAAGTAATGCTGCAATGAACATGGGGTGCATATGTCTTTTCAAATTAGTGATATTTCCTCTGTATACATTTAGAACCACATTAGTGTTATAATTTTTGTTTTCAACCATCAAACATAATCCAGAAAACTCTTGATAAAAGGAAAGCCTATTGTATTTATCTATATGTATTTGCTATATCTGTTCTTTCTGATGTTCCAAAATTCCTTTTATTCCCTTTCTGTTTAGAGAACTTCCTTTAGCCATTCTTTTAGGTTAGGTCTGTTTGTGACAAATTCTCATTTCCTTTATTATTCCTTATTTATTCATTTTCGTTGAGAATATCTTGATTTCTTTTTCATTTCTGAAAAATATTTTCTCTGTGTATAGAATTCTGGGTTGACAGTTCTTTTCTTTCAGAACATGAAAAATGTTGTGCCACTTTCTTCTGGCCTCCATAGTTTCTTATGAGAAATCCACTATCTCGCTGTTTTTTCCCTTGTAGGTAAGGTGTCATTTCTGTCTCAAGACTTTTTTCTCTTAGTTTTCAAAAGTTTGAATATGATGTGTCTTGGCATAGATTTCTTTAGGATTATCCTGTTTAGGGCTTGCTCAGCTTCTTGAATCTGTACGCTATGTCTTTTGCTAAATTTGGGAAGTTTTTAACCATGTTCCTTCAGGTACCTTTTCAGTCCCACCTTATTTCTCTTCTCCTTCAAGGCCTCTTATGACATAAATGTGAGCTCTTTAGTTATATCCCACAGGTCCCTGAGGTTTTGTTCATTTTTTTTCCAGTTTATTATCTCTCCGTTGTTCAGATGGGGTAATTTGTATTGCTTTATTGCTTTGTATTGCTTTAAGTTCACTGATTATTTCTTCTGTCTTCTCTGTCTTCTCTTCTTTCTTCTGTCTTGATAGGCTTATCAAGCTTTTTGTTGCAGGTACTATAGTTTTGAGTTCTAAAATTTCTATTCTCTTCTTTATATCTTCTGTTTCCTTGCTGTGATCTCATTTGTTTCAAGCATGTTCATAATTGTTCAGGCATTTTCTTAATGTAAAATATACATATAATTTGCCATTTGAACCATTTTAAGTGTACAGTTCAGTGGATTAAGTACATTCATATCACTGTGCAACCATCCCCACCATTCATCTCCAGACCTTTTTCTTCTTTCCAAACTGAAACTCCATACTCTTTAAACAGTAACTCCCTAATCACCCATCTCCCCAGCTTTTGGCAACCACCATTTTATTTTCTCTCTTTATGAATTTGACTACTCATGGTACCCCATGTAAGTGGAATCATACAATATTTTTCCTTTTGTGTCTGGCTTATTTCCCTTAGCATAATGTCTTCAAGGCTCATCTATGTTGTAGCATGTGTCAGAATTCCATTGCTTCTTAAGGCTGAATAATGTTCCGTTGTTTGTATATATTACATTTTGTTTATCCATTCATCCATCAGTGGACATTTGGGTTATTTTCACCTTTTGGCTATTGTGAATAATGCCACTATGACCATGAATGCACAAATATCTGTTTGAGTTCCTGCTTTCAGTTATTTTGCTTATATACACAGAAGTGGAATTGCTAGATAATACAGTAATTCTATGCTTAATTTTTTGAGGAACCACTGTACTGTTTTCCACAGTGTCTGCACCATTTTACATTTCCACCAGAGGTGCACATGGGTTCCAGTTTCTACATCCTCGCTAATATTTGTTATTTGTTTTGATAATAGCCATCCTAATGGTTGTCAGGTGGTATCTTATTGTAGTTTTGATTTGCTTTCGCCTGATGATTAGTGATGTTGGGGATCTTTTCATTTGCTTATTGGCCATTTGTATATCTTATCTTCTTTGGTGATATGTTTAGTCAAGTGCTTTGCCCATTTTTTATTTGGGTTGTTTTTGGAAAAGTTCTCTATATGTTCTGTGTATTAAATGCTTATTGGATATATGATTTGCACGTATTTTCTCCTATTCCAAGGGTTGCCTTTTCACTGTTGTGTCCTTTGATACACAGTTTTTAATTTTGATAAAGTCCAGTTTATCTATTTCTCCTTTTGTTGCCTGTGCTTTTCATGCATATCCAAAAGATCATTACTAAACTTAATGTCATGAAGTCTTACCCCTATGTTTTCTTTCAGAATCTTACAGTTTTAGCTCTTATGTTCAGGTCTTTGATCTATTTTGAGTTAACTTTTGTATGTGATGTAAGGTAAGGGACCAACCTCATTTTTCTCCTGTGGATATTACCAGCACCATTTGTTGAAAAGACTGTCCTTTTGTCATTGAATGGTCTTGACACCCATGTTGAAAATTATTTGACCATATATGTGAGGGCTTATTTCTGGGCTTTCTGTTCTGTTCTGTTAATCTCTCTGTCTTTATATCAGCACCACACTGTTTTGATTATTGTAGCTTTGTAGTAAGTTTTGAAATTAGGAAGTGTAAGACCTCCAACTTTATTCTTTTTCAAGATTGTTTTAGATATCTGGAGTCCCTTGAGATTCCATCTGAATTTTAAAATGGATTTTTCTATTTCTGCTAAAAACGTTGGTTCTGGTTTCATTTTTTGTATTTTTTTAGCCTTTCCACTATGTTTATTTTTATTTTATTACGTTGTAATGAAACTGATTATTTTTATTATTAGTTTTACCATTATAGTCTATTAGTGAATGTTTTATTTATTTTTTAAAATTTTAATTTTATATTGGAGTATAGTTAACAATGTTGTGTTAGTTTCAGGTGTACAGCAGTGTGATTCAGTTATACATGTACATGTATCTATTCTTTTTCAAAATTTTTTCCCATTTAGATTATTACAGGGTATTGAGCAGAGTTCCCTGTGCTGCACGCTAGGTCCTTGTTGGTTATCTATTTTATATATAGTTGTGTGTATATGTCAATCCCAAGCTCCCAATCTGTCCCACCCCCGCCTCCACCCCTGGTAACCAAAAGTTCATTCTCTAAGTCTGTGAGTCTGTTTCTGTTTTGTAAATAAGTTCATTTGTATCTTTTTTTCCTTTAGATTCTGCATATAAGCAATATCATATGATATTTGTCTTTCTCTGTCTTATTTCACTTAGTATAATCTTCAGTCCATCCATATTGCTGCAAATGGCATTATTTCATTCTTCTTAATGGCTGAGTAATATTCCACTATATATATGTACCACATCTTCTTTATCCATTCATCTGTCAGTGGACATTTAGGTTGTGCTACGTCTTGGCCATTGTAAACAGTGCTGTGGTGAACATCGGGGTGCGTGTATCTTTTCGGACCATGTTTTTCTCCAGATATATGCCCAGGACTGGGATTACTGGATCATATGGTAGGTCTGTGTTTAGTTTCTTAAGGAACCTCCATACTGTTCTCCATACTGGCTATACAAATATACGTTCCCACCAACAGTGTAGGAGGGTTCCCTTGTCTCCACACCCTCTCCAGCATTTATTGTTTGTAGACTTTTTGATGATGGCCATTCTGACTGGTGTGAGGTAGAATCTTATTGCGGTTTTGATTTCATTTCTCTAATAATTAGCGATGTTAAGCATCTTTTCATGTGCCACTTGGTCATCTATATATCTTCTTTGGAGAAGTGTCTATTTAGATCTTCTGCCCATTTTTTGATTGGGTTGGTTTTTTTTTTCTGATATTGAGCTACATGAGCTCTTCGTAAATTTTGGAGACTAATCCTTTGTCAGTCGCATCATTTGCAAGTATTTTCTCCCATTCTGTGGGTTGTCTTTTCACTTTGTTTATGGTTTCCTTTGCTGTGCAAAAGCTTTTGAGTTTAATTAGGTCCAATTTGTTTATTTTTGTTTTTATTTCCATTACTCTGGGATATGGGTTGAAAAAGATATTGCTGTGATTTATGTCATAGAGTGTTCTGCCTATGTTTTCCTCGAAGAGTTTTATAGTATCCAGTCTTACATTTAGGTCTTTAATCCATTTTGAATTTATTTTTGTGTATGGTGTTAAAGGATGTTCTAATTTCATTTTTTTTACATGTAGCTGTCCAGTTTTATCAGCACCATTTATTGAAGAGACTGTCTTTTCTCCATTGTATAGTGTTGCCTCCTTTGTCATAGATTAATTGACCATACATGTGTGTGTTTATTTCTGGGCTTTCTATCCTGTTCCATTGATCTATATTTCTGTTTTTGTCCCAGTACCATACTGTTTTGATGACTGTAGCTTTGTGGTATAGTCCGACGTCAGGGCGCCTGATTCCTCCAGCTCCGTTTTTACTTCTCAGGATTGCTTTGGGTATTTGGGGGTTTTTGTGTCTCCATACAGATTTTTAGATTTTTTGTTCTAGTTCTGTGAAAAATGCCATTGGTAATTCGATAGGGATTGCATTGAATTTGTAGACCGCCTTGGGTAGTATCATCATTTTGACAATATTGATTATTCCAATCCAAGAACATTGTACAGTATATCTGTCCATCTGTTTGTGTCATCTTCAATTTATTTCATCAGTGTCTTATAGTTTTCAGAGTACAGGTCTTTTGCCTTCTTAGGTAAGTTTATTCCTATGTATTTTATTCTTTTTGATGAGATGGTAAATGGGACTGTTTCTTTCATTTCTCTTTCTGATCTTTTGTTGTTAATGTATAGAAATGCACCAGATTTCTGTGTATATTAATTTTGTATCCTGCAGCTTTACCGAATTCACTGATGAGCTCCTTGTCTTGTTCCTGATCTTAGAGGAAATGCTTTCAGCTTTTCACCATTGTTAGCTGTAGGTTTGTCATATATGGCCTTTATTATGCCCACTTTGTAGAGAGCTTTTATCATAAAAGGGTGTTGAATTTTGTCAAAAGCTTTTTTCTGCATCTATTGAGATGATCATATGGTTTTTATTCTTCTGCTTTTTGATGTGGTGTATCACAGTGATTGATTTGCATATATTGAAGAATCCTTGCATCCCTGGGATAAATCCCACTTGATCATGACGTGTGATCCTTTTAATGTATTGTTGGATTTGGTTTGCTAGTGTTTCGTTGACGATTTTTGCATCTCCGTTCATCAATGATATTGGCCTATAACTTTCTTTTTTTGTGGTACCTTTGTTTGGTTTTGGTATCAGGGTGATAGTAGCCTCATAGAATGAGTTTGGGATTGTTCCTTCCTCTGTGATTTTATTGGAATAGTTTCAGAAGGATAGGTGTTAGATCTTCTCTAAACGTTTGATAGAATTTGCCTGTGAAGCCATCTGGTCCAGGACTTTTGTTTGTTGGGAGTTTTTTAATCATAGCTTCCATTTCAGTACTTGTAACTGGTCTGTTCATATTTTCTGTTTCTTCCTGGTTCAGTCTTGGGAGATTGCACCTTTCTAAGAATTTGTCCATTTCTTTTGTGTTGTCCATTTTATTGGCATATAGTTGCTTGTAGTAGTCTCTTATGATCCTTTGATTTTCTGTGGTGTCCATTGTAACTTCTCCTTTTTCATTTCTAATTTTATTGATTTCAGCCCACTCCCCTGTTTTTTCTTGATGAGTCTGGCTAAAGGTTTATCAATTTTGTTTATCTTTTCAAAGAACCAGCTTTTAGTTTCCTTGATCTTTTTTATCATTTTCTTTGGCTCTATTACAGTTATTTCTGCTCTGATCTTTATGATTTCTTTCCTTCTACTAACTTTGGGTTTTGTTACTTCTTCTTTCTCTAGTTGCTTTAAGTGTAAGGTTAGGTTGTTTGTTTGAGATTTTTCTTATTTCCTGAGGTAAGATTGTATTGTTGTAAACTTCTTTCTTAGGACTGCTTTTGCTGTGTCCCATAGGTTTTGGACTGTTGTGTTTTCGTTGTCATTTGCCTCTAGGTATTTTATGATTTCCTCTTTGATTTCTTCAGTGATTCATTGGTTGTTTAGTGGCATATTGTTTAGCCTCCACATGTTGTGTTTTTTACAGTTTTTTCCTTGTAGTTAATTTCAAATCTCATAGCGTTTTGGTTAGAAAATTTGCTTGATAAGATTTCAATTTTCTTAAATTTACCAAGGCTCGCTTTGTGGCCCAACATGGGATCAGTCCTGGAGAATGTTCCATGTGCACTTGAGAAGACTGTGTATTCTGCTGCTTTTGGATGGAATGCTCTATAAATATCAATTAAGTCCATCTGGTCTGATGTGTCATTTAAGGCCTGTGTTTCCTTATTGGTTTTTCTGTCTGGATGCTCTGTCCATTGATGAAAGTGGGGTGTTAAGGTCCCCCACTATTATTGTGTTACTGTCAGTTTCTCCTTTTATGGCTGTTTGTTAGTATTTGCCTTTAAGGTGCTCCTGTGTTGGGTGCATATATATTTAAAATTGTTATATCTCCTTCTTGGATTGATCCCTTGATCATTAATTACATAGTGTCCTTCTTTGTCTCTTGTAACAGTCTTTATTTTGAAGTCTATTTTGTCTGATATGAGTATTGCTACTCCAGCTGGTTCTGGTTTTATACCTCAGTTTTATCAAAATAAACACATCAGTTTGAGGGATGCTAATTACATTAAACTTACCGGACTTAAGAGGAATCCTGTATTTTACTGTAACTGAAGTTAAATAGAGCAAGAAAACCAGAAAGAGGAAGATATAGTAGGCTCCTTTTTAGATTTCCTATCACAGAAATTTGTGGAAAGGATGTGAGGTAATAACCTTTTTGTTTGCCACAAAATTAATTTGAAACAGATCTAAGATTTTTCAGTAAGTATTGGACTTCATATTTGAACTGATGATAGGGTTAAGTTAGGAGTGTATAACTGAACCTTGAAATCATACAATGAGCTGTGTTTTAATTATAACTCATTATTTTAATCAACCTTTGACTGTAGAACTTGACATATGATTTATTTTTATAAAGGGTTTCTGATTTTTTTATTCTAACATCCCTAAAAAAGACATTTCTAGGCTACTGCTGTGTCTTTTTCCAGAATTGTTTCTAGTTTTATAACTCGGTATCATTTAAATGAGCATTTTGGGTATATGTTTTAGGTCGAGTGTATAGTAAGAAAGATTAGAACAACCTAATAGAAGCATACCTGGTGCCTTGTTTTTGTCTTCCAGAATCTCTACACAAGGAAGTACAGGATTTGGCCTTTCTAGATGTTGTATCCAAACTTCGCAGTCATGAGAACAAAAGTGTTGCTCAACAGGCTTCTCTCACAGAGCAGAGACTTGCTGTGGAAAGCTGAGAACTACCCCTCCCTGATACACCCCTCATTTCCCCTTTGTCCTCCATCCAGCTGCCTCTTCTGCTTCATTCTCTTCCATATCACTTGTGCATGCGTGTAATGTTCCAATGCCAATTGAAGAACTGCTGTAGGTACCTTCCCACTAAGATTTCTAAACCCATAGTTAGTTAGTTAGTGTGAACATGAATTTGTCAAAAACAAGTCTCCACCCCATAACTGTTTCCTTGTATTCCTGTTGCTTGAGCTACATTAAGTAGAATGTGCATGTTGTAGTCCTATGATGATGACGTAAACTTGGTACTACACAATGACTTGCTCCTTGTCCTTGGTAGACTACATAATAATGTACTGGTAAATTAATTAGAAACAAATGAGAATGCAGCAGGATCTGACTAGCTTATGAAAGATGGAACTGAATAGTAAAAATAGCTCCATTTCTTGGTGCTTGGAAAGCACAGTGACCAAAACACCTGTATGGCTGCTTATTCATTAGTCTTACCTGCTAATGTCAAACCCATGGTACCTAGAGTTAAATAAAGTCCAATGCTCTCGCTCTTTACCCTCTGGTTTCTTCTTCTTCCTTTGTAGACTCTTGAAACTGCCACAAACTTGGCAAGACTTTCTAAGGTTTTCTATGTCATATTTAACTGGCCGTCATCCGTAGCCTGATGCTGAAAACATTTGTAGTTTTCAGCATGAAACTAAGGGGTTGAAGAATAGTACACTAGTACATCTTGTTTTTTGCCTGTATTTTAGATTCTGATATATGTACAGTTTCACCTCAGAATTTCTTCTGTCAGTTAATCAACATTGTTCACCACATCTCTTTAAAAGTCACTTGGCATTTGTTTTCAACTGAGAAAGTTGAGTACAGCTCTTTAGAAAATGGATTTTTTTTTTCCTGTTTTTCACCATTCAGCTTGAAAGCAAGAAGTTTCCTTGGTCTTTTAACCCTTTTAAATTTTATATGAGAACTAGCAGGGCATATGAAAAAAGATTAAGAAGTGTTTGTCTAGAGTAAAGAAAGGAAGGTCATAAAAGCCATAGTAGCCAGTCCAGTTCATTCTGCACATGGCCTCATCCCAGTAGCTGTTAGAGTTTCCCACCTCCACTTTCCACAGAGAACTGCAGTGGATCTTAAAGCCTATCGGAAAGTGACAGTGCCAAGTGCCAAGACTGAAGAGGTCAGAAGCCCCCGTGGCAGAATGTAGTACACTCTTCACTGCTACCACCACACCAAACGGGTCTTAGAGCTTTGAAACACATGAACATCCCTGTGACATACCTGCCTTCTCCGAATGCCCGTGTTTGACAAATACTGGCTGAAAGGTAAGGTGGGCTCCTTGCTCTCCAGAATTGATGCTGCGCATCTCTATGGGGTGATCGAAGTTGGACTTCTGACTCTGAAATAGCTGTAATTCGAGAAAGTTAAAACCCCAGTGGAGGTAAAGAACTTTTTGAGTGACTGTTCCCTCTGATGTCCAAGCAAAGGACGGTTATTGTGAGCGCTTTTGCTACATTTACTGTAAGAACGATCTGGTTCATTGTCTTCTCCTGGGCTGGATAGTGGACTATATTTTATTTTAGATTTTGAAAGACATCTGTAATGTTGCATAATAGGCTGTCCATATTAATAACTAAATAAACAGTATATAAACTGTAATGACATCATTTGGTTTATTTGTATATTTTACTTCTATTTCCAGCTCCTAGAACAGTGCCTGCTCATTGTTGGTGCTCAGTAAGTATTTGTTGAATGAATCCCTACTTCCATGAAACTTCCAGAGTGCCTGAACTATTTCTAGATAGATTGATAGAGAAATTGAGATGTAGGTATTTGTCTGACTTCAGAGAATTTTCCTTTTTTGATAGTAAGATCTGTCTGTATTGAAAAGCATTATATAGAAAACTTCGGAACAGAAGCGTCCAAAAAGCACGGACTTGAGAGAAAAAAAAAAATACTGTCTGGGCCACAGCTGCCAGCAGTCAGTTTGCTGATATGCTAGGAGCTCTCATCTTCAGCAAAACAAAATGCAATTCAAATCACCAGTTGTTCTGCGGCGTGACCAGACCAGAGGCTGTGCCCTTATGATAACAGGGCTCCACCAAACTCGGTGATGTGCTGCTGTGCCAGGGCAGTGGGTGGGAGTCCACAGACAATACCATCCCTCTCCTACTACTTGGTCTTAGTTTTAGAGACCACCTTTACGTTAGTTTGCTACTCACTAAGAGTGCATTCTAAGGGAAAGATGGGAGGAGCCGCAAAACAAAACTTTCATTACCACTTTGTGCCAGGACTAGAGCATAGATGAAAAGCAAAAAGGCCAAAACTTAGAGGGAAGGAGATGTCTGAGCGAAATGCACTGGAATGTCCTCCCTTCCTCCCTCCCAGTCCCATTAGCTCCTTGGAATCTTGCTAACCACCCACCCAGAGTGTAACTTCACGGTGCTCAAAGCAAAATTGATTAAATACTGGCCCATAATCCTGTGTCTTCCTTGATAAAACATGCTTTGAGCATACTATCTGATAACAGTGGAGATGTGGAACAAAATTTTTCAGTTCTAATACAATTTCCTCTTGGGTGGAACAGAATGCTCTCAGATATGAGCATTAGGGTGAAGTGTTCTGAGAAACCCCTGCATGTGAAGATTTCAAAAAGAAATACTCCTTGGTATCATTAGAAGGCTTATTATCTAATTCTGTTGAACATAAGGGGTGAAGATGTCTATTACTCAGGTAAGCATTATCCTTTGTATCCAGCTGTTACTATAATCAATAAGCTTAAAAGACACTTCTTAACTCTAGGAAGCCATACATTTGAATCATACAAGTGTCTATTAAAAAGCACTTAATGAGGGGTTTCCCTGGTGGC
>NW_020837961.1:16094447-16139563 GCF_003676395.1 Aethalodelphis obliquidens
TAAGTGGAAAGAGTAAGGTCTCTGGATACTGCCTCTTCCGTAGTCACATCCTGATTCTATTACTTACTACCTATGTAACCATTGCCAATTACTTAAACTCTCTGGGCCTGTTTTCTCATTGAGTTTAATAATTCCTCCTTCCCAGGGTTTTTGTGACAGTTCAAACTTTCGGGGGTTGACGGTAAAGCTGGAGGGAACTGTGACATCTTATGGCCTAAACTATATTCCCCACCTTCCCCCTACAGGATTCCTGGCTAAAGGAATTCAAAGAACAAAAGCCAAATAGGAGAATTAGTTCTAGAGAGATTGATAGAGAAATTGAGATTTAGATATTTGTCTGACTTCAGAGAATTTTTTTTGATAGACTCTGTCTCTATTAATAGTGTATTAATAATGTATTAATAGTGTCTATTAATAGTTTGAGGAGCACCCAGTTATCCTCCATACAGAGTGTATAACCTCTTACCTCCTTCCCCCTGAAACTAAGATGGCCAGGTGGGCAGAGAAGGCCTTTCAGTGTAGCTCCCACTGTAGTACTTCCTCTTCCTGTCTCAGACCTCTTCATCTGTAAAGTGGGAATAACAGTACTTGCTCAGTGATATTAGCTTTTATTAGTATTATTACTAAGTCAATATAGATAAAAGCTGTAGTACTGAGTTTTTCCTCAGTATAGAAACAAAACAATCCCCCCTTCCCATTTTCAGTGCTGCCAACTTTTTATCAGTACATATAAAATACACCTTTTTAATATATATACTTCTCATATGTCTTTCATCTTTTCTTATATATAAATGCTGTGTGTTTTGCATAAAGGTTTATGGTAACTGTGCTCTGAATCCTGTAATAGAACCCACCCATTTATCATTATGCTTCTTGACTAGACAGGCAGAGTCCCTTGTTGGAGGTTTCCAGGGGTAAGTTATTAGTTCCTGGTGTGCCATGAATGGTAAGCTACAGTATTTGAAGGAAAAAGTGAGCTTTGCATGGAACTTATGCTCCTAAGTTCAATTTATTTATTCTTTCCTTCTCAGTTGACTTTTTGAAGTTCCTTATTTCCTTATCCTTACTTTGTTTCTTCCCAGAAAAACAAACAAACCCTTTTACCAAATTGAGCTTTTTAGCCATGGCCACAGAGATTGTAATCTGTCATCATTTCAGAAATGGACAATATGCATCTGTCTGCTATTTATAACACTGGATAGACATTTAATATGGCAACAATTCATTTATATACTGGAACCAATTATAATTAGACCAAACTTAAGCCAGGTAGGAACTGATGCCTGGGTTCTCCTGACATTCGTTTCCTCAGTCCCTGGCTTTTCTACTGCCTGATGTCACATTTGTCCAAAGAGAAAGGTAGAGCCTCCCACTTCCTAAGCAAACTGGAGGATCAGGGTGATGTCTTCTCCCAAGTGGTTTTAATGGTTTCTCTGATCCCCAGCATTATGAATGCAGCTTTTAAGGAGTAAAAATGGAGCAAGTAGGATGGTTAAGTCATGGACACAGGGGCTCAGGGGAGAAGTGACTTGATTCAAATACCATCTACAATCTAAAAAAAAAAAAAAAACTTCATTTTCATATTCACCCCCAACCTCAGAGTACATTCTTAGAACTTATCCATGACTCAGAGATCTGTGGTTTTGCTGGTAGGCATGTGTGCAATCTTATATTAATCTGCTTAACCATACAAAGGTAAAGCCACATTCAGTGGTGTGTGGAACTTTATAGTGTTATTTGGTGTTGGTCACATATATAGAGGATTTTCTGTTTCAGGATTAGGTTTTAAGAAAATTAACTAGCTAGGTTTTTTCATCTTCATCAAGGAAGTTTAAAGCCTAATCCTGTCATACTTTGAAGCCTCTTAGTTTCAAGTTTGGGATTTTTTAAAATTAAATAATTCAAAACATCTTTATTAGATTTCTGTTATCTCAAGATAAAAAATTTTAAAGCTTTAACCCAGATTTCCAGTATATAAACCTTATACATATTTTTAGAAGATCTAGGGTTGGATTTAGTGTTCCTTGAAAAATTAAAAATAGAACTACAATACAATCCAGCAACTCCCCTTCTGTGTATTTACCCAAAGAACACAAAAACACTAGTTTGAAAAGATATATGCACCCCTATGTTCAAGATATGGAAGCAACCTAAGTGTCCATCAATAGATGAATGTGTAAAGAATATACAGTGGTGTATGCAGTCGTACCTTGATATCCACTGGGGATTGGTTCCAGGACCTGCCTCAGATACCAAAACTCCATGGACGCTCAAGTACCATAGTTGGCCCTCTGTATCCATGGTCCTGCATCTGTGAAATCAACCAACCACAGATTGTGTAGCACTGTAGTTTTTATTGAAAAAAATCCACGTATAAGTGGACCCGTGCAGTTGAAACCTGTGTTGTTTAAGGGTTAACTGTATTTACAATGAAATATTACTCAGTCATAAAAAAAAGAGTGAGCTCTCAGCATGTGCAACACCGTGGCTGGATCTAGAGGATATTATGCCGAGTGAAGTAAGACAGAAAGACAAACACCATATGATTCACTTATACTTGGAATCTAAAAACAACAAAACAAAACAGAAGCAGACTCACAGATACAGAGAACAAACTGGTGGTTGCCAGAGGGGAGAGGGGTGTATAGCTGGATGAAATAGATGAAGGGGATTAAGAGGTACAGATTTCTAGTTATAAAGTCACGGGGATGTGATACACGGCATAGGGAATATAGTCAATAATATTGTAATAACTTGTTACTAGACATGGTGATTATTTCATAATGTATTTAAATGTCAAATCACTATGTTGTACCCTTGAAACATTATATTGTACATCAACTGTACTTAAGTTTTTTAAAAAATCTGATTTTCAAGTATACTTGACAGATATCACTTACTATTGCAGTAGTTATTTTGTCATTTATTGATTCCCAGGAATCCTGAAGGAAAGAAACTCAAACTATACCCTCAGATTACTGTCAAAAATAAATTCCTATATGAATTCTCACTTTGAATTTTATAACCATATCTACTTTAAAATAGGCCTCCCTTCTAGCCAAATGGTGTTTTTGTGGTTTCTTTGGTTCATTTTTAATGAACTGTCATACAAAGAACAGAGCTAAGCCTGCTGGGAAGCTGGCTACACCCCTGCCCTTAGGGTGTCCGTGCCCTCAGATGAAAAACCCCTGCTCCTTTGAGGACATCTCACAGAGCTCTCGTGCGGTCACCATCACCCCACCACCAGGACCAGAGAAGGTCAGCTGCCTTTGACCTTGAGCGCTCTTCAGGGGTGTCTGCTCTGCTTCTCGGCGCTCCGTTCTTCCCCGTGTCTAACATAAGCACATCAGATGAATACCTGCGATTACCTAGAACTTATGAAGGAGGTAAAGGCCGAATCATACTCTTAAGATTGCAACCCAACAGTAAAAGATAAAGTGCTGCCCTGGTCAGAGGGAACCATGGGGAGGAAATATTAACCAGAGCGGCTTTGATTTTAGACTCATCTCTGCAGGAACCCAAAATAGTCCCTAACTTCAGTTGGTGCCAACTATCCGTACACAGTTCCTTCACCCTCACCCTCCGTTTTCTTATGGTTCTAGAATGTATCCCACTCTCCACCATGCCTCTCCTATAATGACTTCCCTTTTCGTGCAGGTAAGTATGGAAGGAGTTATTAATGACTCATATTCCACTCTTTTCACCCACACCCCGCACGCCCTGGTGCCCAGTAGAAGTTAGGGGAAGTGACACAGCAAAGTGACCATTGAGCTTCATAACAGCACAATCTACACAATCTGTTACATCCTCTGCTTCCCCCTCTCCTACCCCTTGCCCTCTTGTTCCCCTTATCAGGGGCACTGTGAGACGCAGGGCCTTCCCCTGCACTGACCAAAGAAAAGCAAGAGATGGAAAGCAGAGATTACCTGTACCTCTGGACGTGTATAACCTGATTTGGTGGTCCCTTACTCTGTAAAAGGCAGGCTTCATCTGAGGCAGTTTCGGAAGGGTGTTCTGGCGTGCTCTCCACAGCAGTTGCCCTGTGTGCCTGCATATTTTACATAGTTGAAGTGTTATGCCACATGCAGCTACCTCCTTGTTTTCCATGTACACAATAAGCATTTTTCCACATTACTAAGAACTGTCTCATAACCTCATTCTTAATGGCTGCATGTTCTCCAGTTATATGGATGCACCGTAATTTACTTAGCCGCTTTCCCACATCTGGACATTAAAGACATATTCCAGGTTTTGAAAAACAAACCTCAAATGCTAAGTCGTGAGCATTTGCAGATGCTCAACTCAAAACATCTGACCTGTACGTCCCCTCTGCTTTCTGCCCCTAATCCTAAATTTGAAACTCCATTCCTTTCTTCTTCAAGAGCCCTTATCAATTTCTCAATTCGGCCTCTTCCTGATCCACTTGTACGTGTCACCTCCTGGACGCTCTGCTCCTGCAAAGTTCTTGCTAGTCTCCTAAGGGGACCCACCCCAAGGGGTAGTGGCGTCACAAGGGTGGGGTGGCCGCACCTCCCTCCTGGCATCCGGGCCTTAGATCAGCTACACCCACGCACCCTTCACCAGCGCCGCTTACCAGATATATCAGAGAGGGCCTCTAAAAAGAGGTGGCGCAGGGCACACCTCCAAGTACCCACTGGAGCTGGTGTTTAGCTAATTGGAGTCTAATTGCCTCTTAGCACTGTCATCCATCTCTCCCAACACTTCTGCACCTGTTGCCAAGCCTGTGAACCGCCGTTCTGATTGGTTCCAAGTGATAAACACACTCCAGGCACCACTCACATGGAGAGAGGAGAGAGGGGTGCAGGGCCTCTTCTTCCACAAGAGTCCTCATTTAACACTCCTGAGGCATCTGTGACCTGGCTAACCCATTTCTTCCTCTAGAGACCACGGCAGACGGGGGGCCTTCATACATCTGTGTTTGTTCCACATGGTATTTTGAAAAAGAAAGAAGAAAACAAACAGCTGTAAACACTGAAATTTTGGATGATTTTGCATAAAAATCTAGTTATTTGACTTTTCTTTTAAAAGGGGGAGAGCTGGCAACCAGGCATTCTGCATCCCAGGAGCGCGGTGTGTGGCTGTGACCCTGTGCCTTTGGGCAGGGCGTGCGTCTCCAGCCTGTTAGAGGCCCCACCTGGCCCACCCCGCCCTGTTCCCCTCAACTCCAGAGCCCCCGGAAGCCTGCGTGGCTTGACCCTGTGGAGACCTCACGTGTAGTCCGTCTGCTTCCAGAGCAGAAGGGGTGGGGATTTTTAGGGGAAGAGAAGCAGCGCCATGGGAAGGGGCTTGTCAAACAAGAGGTCCAAATACTTGACCCCAGGGCATGTTTATGACCTGTGCAAACTTGGATTGTTTTTATCCCCTCAGAGAACAGACTCGACATTCTGAAGGCCAGTGACAGCTGCAGTCTCACTGTCAAGTGTCAGGAATCTTGGAAACCCAAACAGCTGTAAGCCGTACCCATGCCCGTACCCACGCCATCCTGCTGATAGAAGTGGGCTGGGGCTGGCAGCACCCTGAGGGGACTGTAGGAATTTAGGACATCCTTTCTTGGCTGGATCAGGAATGCAGCCCTTCTCCTGAGGCCAAAAATATCCTCCGCACCCCCTTTATCCCGTGATTCAGGAGCTCTTATGGAATACGCGACCCTGCTAACCCAAGCGATTACACTCTGCTCTTTGAGAAGCAGAGAATTCTAACACCTGCCAAACTCCCGGGATAACCTGATCAACCACGATTTTCTCTTTGTAGCCAACCCTTCAGCTATGAGTCTCCTCATTTAAAGAGGCTCAGAGAATTAAAAGTTTCAATCCACTCAGTGGAAACAGCCCTGAAGAGAAACAGCCTGCTCCTAAATGTTTCATTGACATAACGCACCAAAGGAGAGTACGTTCCTCACATCCCCCAGCGTGCGGAGGCCCAGGTAAGTCTCCGCACCTCAGACCGCCAGGGAATGCACAGACCAGGAGCTAAAGTGCGGCTACAGCACAGGAATGGTTGCCAAACCTTGTTTTCTCTAGAGGTGACTAACCCAGGACCAAAAAATGCCGGAACTCCCCACCTCCCTGCCATGGTTGAAGAGGAATATAATATCAATAAGAGACCCAAACAAACAAACAAAAATGCCTTCAGTTTCTGAGAAGACAAGGCAGAGCATGAAAGGGAAAGAGGAAGGAAAAATCATTCAGGACTCAGGACATGAATGTCCACAAAGTCATCGGACACAGGAACAGTGGGCCTGGGCAAAAGCTCACGTTGGTAGGACCAATAAATAAAGAAACTACAGATTAGCAGATGCAAAGTATTACGTATATGTATAACTGAATCATTCTGCTGTACACCTGAAACTAACACAACATTGTAAAGCAATCTGTACTTCAATGAAATAAAATTTTTTAAAAAGAACAATGCAAAGACAAAAAACAATACAAAGACAAAAAGAAAAGGGACATCTGTCTTTGGGGCAGATATTGCAAGTTATTTACCCAATATCCAGCTACCCCTTCTGCCCTATTTACAGAACCCAATTTTGTTCAGGAGGACAATGTACCAAGCTTAAAATACTCCAATTCCCTGGCTTTCGAAGTCGGTGTTACCACTCTATAGAAGTTCATGGGAAGGGCATCCGTTAATAAACAAAAAGGCAGAGACCTGCTGGAAGGCCTTTGGCCCTTCCCCTTTTCATTTTCTTTCTTTTCCCTACCTCAGATGTTGCTATGGGCCCCAGAAGTGCAGGAGCCCTCTTGCAGCCAGAAGTACGAACATGAGAATGAGAGCCTCCACATTCAGCACAGTGGAGCAGAAAGGTGGAAAGAACCTGGATCCCACAATGAACCGAAGGATCAGCCCTGTACTGAGGAACCTCAGATAATGCAGGAGACACACACCTGCTTGTTTAAACCCCTAGAGCAAGGTGTTCCGTTGTTTGGATTGGAATGAAATCTTGGTTCACATGGCTAGTCACTAAAGCATGGAGACCTCCCTAGAACAACATTTTATGCTTACAGGTTATGGCCACAGAACTCAGGAAGACAAAGCCCGGAGGACTGAAACAACTGGGGCTGCCAGCTTTAACCCTCAAAGTTCAGAAAAACCCCAAACAGCCTGACTTGCTGACCTAGCAGCCTTCCTCACTACACAAAGATCTACTGAGCACATACTGGGTACATCAGGCACCATGTTGGACTATGGACAGAACAAGGAGATAGATAGGTTCCATTGGGGGAGAAGATGAGAAACATATTTATCTGACTACCATAGTAAGGCAAACAAGTAAGGATATTAACTGACGTATAAACAGAGTCATAGGGGTTCTGTAGAGAGACGACTCAGCTCCGAGCATCCTGGAGTAGAAGCTAAGAGATAGGGAAGGAAAAAGAGAGCAGAGCAGACCAGATGGGATGGGGCCTTGGACATTTTAACTTGTTATTATGTAGTGGAAAACCAAAGTTTAAACAGACGATCGGCGTATTTGCTTTATGTTCTGATCTAGAACCAGAACTATTGCTAGTGGAAGAGAGACTAATAGCAGAGATTCATAGGTAATTGTGATGAGTTCCTAGTGTTGGGAGACAATTTTCCATGGGTGTCTCATGTTTCTATACTTCTGTGAAGAGCTTTCATCTCAAACTATCTCTTGGAGGATGTTTATGTAACAGCCTTGTAAGACAGAGGTAGGGTCTCCTTCTGAGGGCAGGGGCATACTTTTGTACTGTGTGAGATAATAAAAACACCTCCCTCGGGGCAAAGTTTGGTCGGGATTGTTTGCAGACTCCTTAGAAAATTGGGGGATACCTGGGAATTCCCTGGCGGTCCAGTGGTTAGGACTCCAGGCTTTCACTGCTGAGGCCTGGGTTCGATCCCTGGTCAGGGAACTAAGATCCCGCAAGCCGGGAGGCGCAGCAAAAAAAAAAAAAAAAGTTGGGGGATCCCTGAGCTCAGTGCACCTTGCAGCAGAGACAGTGTGTGTGCAGTAGCCACCTGGGTCACTGTCCTCTGAGGGACTAGGGGCTCAGGAACTATCACAAACATGAAGCTCACACCATCTGCAAGGCCGTCCTTTGTCTCTGACCCAGAAGTCTCACGCCTCCTGCGAGCATTGGTGAAACCGAGGCAAGCTAAGCAGTTAGCCTGCGAGAAGGTAAAGCCTCTGAGCCTTCACAGTTCTTGGTACTTGAACTAGGACTAGAGAGACGGCGAAGGTCTAAGATATGTGTGTGGGGTGGAGATTGGAATCAAAGATGATTCCCAGGGCCTCCCTGGTGGCGCAGTGGTTGGGAGTCCGCCTGCCGATGCAGGGGACATGGGTTCGTGCCCCGGTCCGGGAAGATGAGCCATGGCCGCTGAGCCTGCGCGTCCGCAGCCTGTGCTCCGCAACGGGAGAGGCCACAACAGTGAGAGGCCCTCGTACCGCAAAAAAAAAAAAAAAGATGATTCCCAAATGTCTGCGCTGGGAGACAGGGCAGTGGCGACGTGAACTGAGAGCAGGAACAAAGGAGGAGCAGCCTCCTGTAAAGGAACGTGAGCTGGGCTGAGGTGCTTAGGGACCTTGAGGAGACGTCCAGGGGGCACTTCCTCATTCCAGCTGAGCCTTCACTGCAGGTGCTGCTCCACACACAGATGGAGCCCCTCAGCCCACAGCCCTCCCTTCAGCGCTTCCTAATTCACATGGCATTGTGTCACATCGGAGTCCCCAAGAGACACCAACAGACCCCTCTAAGAAAAGAAAAAGGGGTGATTTACCCAAAACTTACAGAATCAAATCTTTGGAGCTGGAGCCTGGGCATCTGAAGTCCTTAAAGCTCCAAAGGTGATTTCCGATCTGCAGCCAGAATGGAAAAGCATTGTTCTATTAGAATGAAGGGCAAGCAAACGTTCCTTGAAGTCCTGAGAGAGAGGCTGACCTAGCCAACAAAAGGGTCATCATCCTATTTGGGCAAGCAGGTGGCCGTTTACTGCATCAGTAACCCAGGATTACTATTCTACTTCCATCCTTTTTGAGGCCCCTCATTTCTGACCCAGGGACCCATTATCACTTGCCAAGTAAACTGCTGCACTTAGAGCAAGCCAACTTCCTGAGCTGTTCAACTCCAGATGTGGTCTATGGTAGACATCTCCCAGAATGGTACCCTGAACTACCTGGAATCTATGCTGCCTGACACATCCTCTGGAGAAATCACCTGGATACCCTCACGCTTGCTTAGTCTTACTGGGCACAGCCCGGAAACAACCATCCACCACAGCAGCCTGTCCTCCATCACCCTGATGGAAGGCCCGGGCGTCAGGAGCCTCTTGCTGATAGTCTGGGGCCCTGAGCAGCTAGAGAAGGCAAAGGGAGTTGCTGCATTCCTGAGGGGCACAGAGCCTTCCTCATAAGCTTTCCATGTGTCCAGGTGAGCCTGACAGCCTTACAGTCATGGCTGACTCATGACTTCCGCTTGTCTTGGAAAGCTTGGTCTCCCTTTGCCCTGCAGGACATGAAGGGTAGCCACCTACTCCAGCACATACACCTTTTTTTAAAAAAAATTATTTTTGGCTGCATTGGGTCTTCGTTGCTGTGCGCGGGCTTTCTCTAGTTGCGGCGAGTGGGGGCTACTCTTCGTTGTGGTGCGCGGGCTTCTCATTGCAGTGGCTTCTCTTGTTGCGTTGCATGGGTTCTAGGCATGCGGGCTTCAGTAGTTGTGGCTTACGGGCTCAGTAGTTGTGGCTCACAGGCTCTAGAGCGCAGGCTCAGTAGTTGTGGCTCACGGGCTTAGTTGCTCCATGGCATGTGGGATCTTCCTGGACCAGGGACCGAACCTGTGTCCCGTTCACTGGCAGGAGGATACTTAACCCCTGCGCCACCAGGGAAGTCCTCCAGCACATACACTCTTACTACTGGTTGAACGTAAAAGCATGAGATTCATGAGGGTCTCAATTCAGTCTGGCAATCCTGCACGAGTTTTTCTCAGCTTAACTGTGATCCCACCTCCTGGCAACATAGCTCTTTCAAAAAATGTTGAGTTCAGAAATCCTGCAAGCCTGGAAAAAACTCAGAATTCATTAGCAAAATAATGTCTTCCAAGGCTTAATCCTCACCCACCTTTGCCTTTCCTGTTTGATGCTTAAATAGGATTGGTGGGCGGGGGAGATGGAGGTGCCCTGGGAGGATTAGGCACTTGCTGTACTCAGTGCACAGCCCTGAGCCCATCCAGGGTTGGCTGACAGATGCCAGGGTCAGTTCCTCTTTGAAAAAGCCATATTACAGGAAAAGAGAAATAGTTTTCTTTTTCAGAATAAAAGTCCATCCGTTAGGTGAGCACATACTCTCTACACAGAAACAAAGGTATGCTCATCCCCTTTGGCTTGCTCAAAGCAGTAGCCTGGTCTGGGTGCTAGAGACATAGAGGTTCCTGATTCCACGGAAAAGAGATGCCAATCAGGTAAGTTCTTCCAGAGAGGATGCTGCAGGAGCACATCTTGGTGTGGAGAGGAGGGGGCTATTGGAGCTCCCTGAGAAAGCTGATTTAGGTGAGATCTGAAGCATGAATGGGATTTGGGGAAGAAGGGCAGTTCAACACTTTTCATCTTTGCAACGTCCCTGTGGTATAGGCATGACTATCTCCATCTCATGAGGGAGGCTCTGAGGATAGGAGAAAGTCACATGTCTAAGGTCACACCCACACTATAACCAGTGGCTAAGCTCTGAGTCCAACCAGCACACACACTGTCTGTGACTTTCTTACTTTGCCACGCATGGGTTTCCTTTGCTAAAGCAACCTGAGGAGCTTTTTCACTGAGTACAGATTGTACGATATTCTTCAGGCTTAGTGACTGACCAGCCTCCTAGGTTCTCCCCAGAGACTGAGTCATTAAGGCATTTGTTCCCATGTCCAGCTTGACTCCAGGTCTTTCCATGACAGAGTCAATAAAGGAATCAAATCTACTCCAGCCTTTGCTCTGCACTGCAGTGAAAGGAGTAAGCCCTGCCTTACTCTTCGTTCTGGTTTTAGTACCTCCCGCTCTTCCCTCTCTCGCTCTAGAACTTAGTAGAATGTTTGATATACGTGAGGCTCAAAAAATGTGCACTAAGCTTGAGAAACAGCAGACACAGGGAGGGCTCTGGGACTCCCCCTTTCTACCTAAAAGCAGGACATGAAATTTCCCCTGAGAAAGGTGCCCTCCCTGTACCAGGAAGAACATTCATATCACCAGAGACTGGGAGGCAATGCTGAAATGCACCTGTACAAACACACCTACTAAAATGACCTTCCATTCGTTTCCCGCATTTAGCTGCTAGTGACTGTCCCACAATATACTGCTCATAGCACCAGCCCCTCTGTCTTGTCACATCCCCACAATTTATTGTTCGCTGTGTAACGAGGTATTTAAGCTTTTGGTCCTAATGACTTCTGGTCTTCATTTTCCTGTTGAAGACTCCCATGTACATGCAAAAAAATTAAATTTGTATGCTTTTTTTCTTGTTTTAAAAAAAAAAGTGTGCTAAGAGTCCTCATTACCAATTAGCATCAGTAGAAATTAAATTAGAACATGAAGCCAGAGTCCTGAGATGATCTTTCCTAAAATGGCCTGACAGAACCTTGAGAGCCATTTTCTCATTTAAGTTCTCACACTCCAAGCAGAAGACAGGGGTAGAGCATGCAGCTCTGCACTCCAGACACCACAATGGTAATTAAATACCTCCATGGCAACAGGTCTGGGTTTGTGGTGTAACTGGAATTCTATTTTTGTTACGTAAACAAAAATGCTGATCTGGAGACACTAATCTTTCCTCTTGATTTGGGTGCAAATCTTGACTTAAACAATTTTCACTTTAAAATTTAAATGTCTACGGTAAGGCATTCATTTAGTGCCACAAATGAGATGTTTTTAATCCTTTGATCCAGTCATTCCACTACTAGGGCTCTATCAATGTGCAAAGTATAAGAAATATATAAGAAAGTTCACTGTGGAGACTGGTTCAAGATGGTGGAGTAAAAGGATGTGCACTCACTCCCTCCTGAGAGACACTGGAATCACAACTAACTGCTGAACAATCATCAAAAGGAAGGCACTGGAACTCACCAAAAAGATACCCCACATCCAAAGACAAAGGAGAAACCACAATGAGATGGTAGGAGGGGCGCAATCACAATAAAATCAAATCCCATAACTGCTGGGTGGGTGTCTCACAAACTGGAGAACAATTATACCACAGAAGTGAAGGTTCTGAGCCCTGCATCAGGCTTACTGACCTGGGGGTCTGGCAATGGGAGGGGGAATTCCCAGAGAATCAGACTTTGAAGGCTAGCAGGATTTGACTGCAGGATTTTGACAGGTCTGGGGGAAACAAAGACTCCACTATTGGAGGGCACACACAAAGTAGTGTGCACATCAGGACCCATAGGATACTGAACCAGACCTACCTGTTAGCGTTGGAGGGTCTCCTGCAGAAGCAGGGGATGACTGTGGCTCACCGCGGGGACAAGGACACTGGCAGCAGAAGTTCTGGGAAGTACTCCTTGCTGTGACCCCATTAGCCCCACCAAAGTGTCTGTGGGCTCCAGTGCTGGGTCACCCAGGCCAAGCAACCAACAGGTAAGGAACTCAGCCCCACCCATCAGCAGACAAGCGGATTAGAGTTTTACTTAGCTCTGCCTACCAGAAAAACACCTAGCTCTACCCACTACCAGTCCCTCCTAACAGTAAGCTTGCACAAGCCTCTTAGATAGCCTCATCCACCAGAGGGCAGACAGCAGAAGCAAGAAGAACTACAATCCTGCAGCCTGTGGAATGAAAACCACATTCACAGAAAGATAGACAAAATGAAAAGGCAGAGGACTATGTACCAGATGAAGGAACAAGATAAAATGCCAGAAAAACAAATAAATGAAGTGGAGATAGGCAACCTTCCAGAAAAAGAATTCAGAATAATGACAGTGAAGATGATCCAGGACCTCAGAAAAAGAATGGAAGCAAAGACCAAGAAGATGCAAGAAATGTTTAAAAAAGACCTAGAAGAATTAAGGAACAAACACCTAGAAGCACTAAAGAACAAACAAACAGAAATGAACAATACAATAACTGAAATGAAAAATACACTACAAGAATCAATAGCAGAAGAACTGAGGCAGAAGAACAGATAAGTGATCTGTAAAACAGAATGGTGGAATTCACTGCCACAGAAGAGAATAAAGAAAAAAGAATGAAAAGCAATGAAGACAGCCTAACAGACCTCTGGGACTACTTTAAATGCACCAACATTTGCATTATAGGGGTCCCAGAAGGAGAAGAGAGAGAGAAAGGAGCTGAGAAAATATTTGAAGAGATTATAGTTGAAAACTTCCCTAACATGGGAAAGGAAACAGCCACCCAGGTCCAGGAAGCGCAGAGTCCCAGGCAGGATACCCTAGGAGAAACACACTGAGACACATAGTGATCAAATTGAAAAAAATTAAACACAAAGAAAAATTATTAAAAGCAACAAGGGAAAAATGACAAATAATATACAAGGGAATTCCCATAAGGTTAACAGCTGATTTCTCAGCAGAAACTCTACAAGCCAGAAGGGAGTGACATGATATACTTAAAGTGATAAAAGGGAAGAGCCTACAACCAAGATGACTCAACCTGGCAAGGATCTCATTCAGATTCAATGGAGAAATCAAAAGCTTTACAGACAAGCAAAAGCTAAGAGAATTCAGCATCACCAAACCAGCTCTACAACAAATGCTAAAGGAACTTCTCTAAGTGGGAAACACAAGAGAAGAAAAGGACCTACAAAAACAAAAACAAAACAATTAAGAAAATGGGAATAGGAACATACATATCGATAATTACCTGAAATGTGAATGGATTAAATGCTCCAACCAAAAGACAAAGGCTTGATGAATGGATACAAAAACAGGACCCATATGTATGCTGTCTACAAGAGACCCACTTCAGACCTAAGGACACATACAGACTGAAAGTGAGGGGATGGAAAAAGATATTCCATGCAAATGGAAATCAAAAGAAAGCTAGAGTAGCAATGCTCATATCGGACCAAATGGACTTTAAGATAAAGAATGTTACAAGAAACAAGGAAGGACACTACATAATGATCAAGGGATCAATCCAAGAAGAAGATATAACAATTATAAATATATATGCACCCAACACAGGAGCACCTCAATACATAAGGCAAATGCTAACAGCTATAAAAGAGGAAATCGACAGTAACACAACAATAGTGGAGGACTTAACACCTCCTTACACCAATGGACAGAGCATCCAGACAGAAAATGAATAAGGAAACACAAGCTTTAAGTGACACAATAGACCAGACAGATTTAATTGATATTTATAGGACAGTCCATCTGAAAACAGCAGATTACACTTTTTTCTCAAGTGCACATGGAACATTCTCCAGGATAGATCACATCTTGGGTCACAAATCAAGCCTTGGTAAATTTAAGAAAATTGAAATTATATCAATTTTCTTACCACAACACTATGAGATTAGAAATAAATTAGAGGGAAAAAAACGTAAAAAGACACAAACGCATGGAGGCTAAACAATACGTTACTCAGTAACAAAGAGATCACTGAAAAATCAAAGAGGAAATCAAAAACTACGTAGAGACAAATGACAATGAAAGTACGATGATCCAAAACCTATGGGATGCAGCAAAAGCAGTTCAAAGAGGGACGTTTATAGCAATACAATCCTACCTCAGGAAACAAGAAAAATCTCAAATAAAAAATCCAAGCTTACGCCTAAAGGAACTAAAGAAATATGAACAAAAAAACCCCAAAGTTAGTAGAAGGAAAGACATCATGAAGATCAAAGCAGAAATAAATGAAATAGAAACAAAGAAAACAACAGCAAAAATCAATAAAACTAAAAGCTTGTTCCCTGAGATGATAAACAAAATTGATAAACCTTTAGCCAGACTCATCAAGAAAAAGAGGGAGAGGACTCAAATCAATAAAATTAGAAATGAAAAATGAGAAGTTACAACGGACACTGCAGAAATACAAAGCATCATAAAAGACTACTACAAGCAACTCTATGCCAATAAAATGGACAACCTGGAAGAAATGGACAAATTCTTAGAAAGGTATAACCTTCCAAGACTGAACAAGTAAGAAGTAGAAAATATGAACAGACCAATCACAAGTAATGAAATTGAAACTGGGATTGAAAATCTTCCAACAGGGCTTCCCTAGTGGTGCAGTGGTTAAGAATCCACCTGCCAATGCAGGGGACACAGCTTTGACCCCTGGTCTGGGAAGATCCCACATGCCGCCGAGCAACTTAGCCCGTGTGTGACAACTACTCAGTCTGCCATCTAGAGCCCACGAGCCACAACTACTGAAACCCTCGTGCCTAGAGCCCGTGCTCTACAACAAGAGAAGCCACGACAATAAGAAGCCTGCATACCACAACGAAGAGTAGCCCCCACTCACCACAACTAGAGAGAGCCCACGCACAGCAAAGAAAAACCAATACAGACAAAAATAAAAAATCAAATAAATAAATTTATTTAAAAAATCTTCCAACAAACAAAAATCCAGGACCACATGGCTTCACAGGTGAATTCTATCAAATATTTAGAGAAGAGCTAACACCCATCCTTCTCAAACTCTTCCAAAAAATTGCAGAGGAAGGAACACACCCACACTCATTCTACAAGGCCACTATCACCCTGATACCACAAACGGACAAAGAAACTACAAAAAAAGAAAATTACTAATATCACTGATGAATATAGATGCAAAAATTCTCAAAAAAAATACTAGCAAACAGAATCCAACAACACATTAAAAGGATCATACACCATGATAAATCAGGATTTATCCCAGGGATGCAAGGATCCCTCAATATACACAAATCACTCAATGTGATACACCATATTAACAAATTGAAGAATAAAAACCATATGATCATCTCAATAGATGTAGAAAAACTTTTGACAAAATCCAACACCCATTTATGATAAAAACTCTCCAGAAAGTGGGCATAGAGAGAACCTACCTCAACATAATAAAGGCCATATACGACAAAGCCACAGCAAACATCATTCTCAATGCTGAAAAACTGAAAGCATTTCCTCTACAATCAGGAACAGGACAAGTATGCCCACTCTTGCCACTATTATTCAACATAGTTTTGGAAGTCCTAGCCACGCCAATCAGAGAAGAAAAAGAAATAAAAGGAATAGAAGTTGGAAAAGAAGAAGTAAAACTGTCATTGTTTGCAGATGACATGATACTATATGTAGAGAATCCTAAAGATGCTACCAGAAAACTACTAGAGCTAATCAATGAATTTGGTAAATTTGCAGGCTACAAAATTAATGCAAAGAAATTTCTTGCATTCCTGTACACTAAAAACCAAAGATCAGAAAGAGAAATTAAGGAAACAATCCCATTCACCGTTGCAACAAAAAGAATAAAATACATAGGAATAACCCTATCTGAGGAGGTAAGAACCTGTATGCAGAAAACTATAAGACACTGATGAAAGAAATCAAAGATCACACAGATGGAGAGATATACCATGTTCTTGGATTGGAAAAATCAATACTGTGAAAATGATTATACTGCCCAAAGCAATGTACAGATTCAATGCAATCGCTATCAAAATACCAATGACATTTTTTACAGAACTAGAACAAAAATTCTTAAAATCTGTAGTGAGACACAAAAGACCCCAAATAGCCAAAGCCATCTTGAGGGAAAAAACTGAGCTGGAGGAATGAGACTCCCTGACTTCAGACAATACTACAAAGCTACAGTAATCAAGACAGTATAGTACTGGCACAAAAACAGAAATATAGATCAATGGAACAGGATAGAAAGCCCAGAGATAAACCCACACACCTATGGTCAACTAATCTATGACAAAGGAGGCAAGAATATAAAATGGAGAAAAGACAGTCTCTTCAATAAGTAGTTGTGGGAAAACTAGACAGCTACATGTAAAAATATGAAATTAGAACACTTTCTAACACCATACACAAAAGTAAACTCAAAATGGATTAAAGACCTAAATGTAAGACCAGACACTATAAAACTCTTAGAGGAAAACATAGGAAGAACACTCTTTGACATAAAGCACAGCAAGATCTTTTTTGACCCACTTCCTAAAGTAATGGAAATAAAAACAAAAATAAACCAATGGGACCTAATGAAACTTTAAAGCTTTTGCACAGCAAAGGAAACTATAAACAATATGAAAAGACAACCTTCAGAATGGGAGAAAATATTTGCAAGCAAATCAATGGACAAAGGATTAATCTCCAAAAAATATATGCAGCTCAATGTTAAAAACACAAACAACCCAGTCTAAAAATGGGCAGAAGACCTAAATAGACATTTCTCCAAAGAAGACATACAGATGGCCAAGAAGCACATGAGAAGCTGCTCAACATCACTAATTATTAGAGAAATGCAAATCAAAACTACAATGAGGTATCACCTCACACCAGTTAGAATGGACATCATCAGAAAATCTACAAACAACAAATGCTGGAGAGGGTGTGGAGAAAAGGGAACCCTCTTGCACTGTTGATGGGAATGTAAATTGATACAGCCACTATGGAGAACAGTATGGAGGTTCCTTAAAAAACTACAAATAGAATTACCATATGATCCAGCAATCCCACTACTGGGCATATACCCAGAGTAAACCATAATTCAAAAGGACACATGCACCCCAATGTTCATTGCAGTACTATTTACAACAGCCAGGTCACGGAAGCAACCTAAATACCCATCGACAGACGAATGGATAAAGAAGATTTGGTACATATATACAATGGAATATTACTCAGGTATAAAAAGGAACGAAATTGGATCATTTGTAGAGATGTGGATGGACCTAGAGACTGTCATACAGAGTGAAGTCAGGAAGAGAAAAACAGATATTGTATATTAACGCATATATGTGGAATCTAGAAAAATGGTACAGATGAACTGGTTTGAAAGGCAGAAATAGAGACACAGATGTAGAGAACAAACGTATGGACACCAAGGGGGGAAAGCAGGTGGGTGGCTGGTGGTGGGATGAATTGGGAGATTGGGATTGACATATATACACTAATATTTATAAAATAGATAACTAATAACCTGCTGTATAAAAAAATAACAAAATTCAAAAAAAAAGTTATTTAATGGGGAAGAGCCTAAATTTCTAATAGTGATGGGTTGGTTAATTAAATTATAGTTTATCTACACCAGGAGTTCCCAAACTTTTTGGTCTCAGGACCCCTTTACACTTTGAACAATGACTGAAGCCCCTAAACAACTTTTGTGTATGTGGGTTATTTGTATGAGTATTTCCTATATCAGAAATTAAAAGGGAGAAATACTTAAACACAGAAACGTTCAATACACACACATTCCATTAGCTGTCAGAGTGATGATATCACGTCATCGTGTAGTCTCTGAAAAACACCACTGTACACTCAGAAAGAATGGTATCAAAAAAGGGAAATAATGTCTTACAACATTATGAAATAATTTTGAGCTTATGGACTATCTGAGAGGGTCTTGGGAAACCCCAAAATTCCCTTGTCCACATTTCCACATTTTGAGGACCCCTGATCTATGCAATAGAATACTATGTGACCACAAATTTTTATTGTGTAGAATATTCACTGACATTGAACACGTTCTGTTTTGAAAAAGAAAAAAAAAAGAGCAGACTACAGAACGTTATAAACAGTACTATACAATTTAAAACAATCAAAAAAGTAATGGAAAGACACACACGAACATACCCCTAGATGATGTATACCAGCATAGGCCTCTAGATGGTGAAAATACATGTTATTTCTCTTTCTGTTTTCCTGTGTTTTCTGCATTAAGCACATTTTTCTTTTGTAATCAAAATAAAATGTATCTAACAAACATATACCCATTGCCTATTTATAATCACCCTGTATTTTCTTACCCAGACTTGAAAATTTCAGCTTAGTAGTTTTAGGAAAGGTATCACCCAGAAGTGTCAATAAGGTATTAATTTTGCACGGTTCTAAATAAGGCCTACCTGTAGATTGTCCTTGCCTCTCAAACTGTGTTCTGCAGATGACATCAGTGTCACCTGGGAGCCTGCTGGAGCCTCAGACTCTCCAGCTCCGCTTAAGACTGGCTAAATCAGACCCAGATAATTTAAAGTGAAATATGACCCAGGTGAATTAAGACCCAGGCAATTTATATATATTGAAGTTTGAGAAACCCTGGTGGCACATTAGAATTACCTGGAAGCTTTAAAAGGGGGTGGGGGGGGGGGGGAAGGGCTGCACAGTGGTTTGTTTGTGTAATGCTCCCGGGTGATTCTCATGGGCATCTAGAGCTGAGAACCACTGTCAAACGCAAGGACCTGGTCACCTCCAACCTCTACCTGCTTCAGGGCAATGTCCCCTGCTGCAACATGGTGAGCTCCATGCCAGCCCCCAGATCACAGAAATTTCAGAGGCACACTGGAACTGGGTGGGGAAAAAAGTGGATTCCAGAACAAGGATACAACACAGCATTTCCTGCGGCCTGTAAAGTTATGGTGACTTCTTTAGAAGGCCTGGGGTGTGGCAACTGGCACTTTGCCTTCCACAGAATGCTTTGATAGACAATTCCGGCAGACTTTTTGGAATGATTTTTTAAATATTCCCAGATGGCAGGGGGGTTGCACCTGCAGACACTGACCAGCTTTACCCTAATTTCTACTTTGCATCAGTCACCTCTTCATTCATACCCATCACCTCAATTATCTCAACTCATCATTCAGCAAGTTTTTGAGTGCTTGGCATGGGCCAGAGACTGGCCACAACTCCAGCACTCTCTGTACCTGAACTTCTCATGGCTTACCTGCACTTCTCCCCACTCCTGCATTGTGGAAGCTCTGGGGCCTCCCCATCTCCCCAGTGGCACTCACCTCCTCATTCCTCCACTCTCCCTGAGGGCCCAGGTCAGGCCTCTCTTCTTCCTCCAGGCCTTCTTCCATTACCCGTGATCCTCCCATCTCAGCCAGCACCACTTTGGAGAACATGCTCTTGGTGAAGTTTATATTTTCCACGAGTGTGGGTTTTTTCTCTCCTGCAGTTTACATTTCCTCAAAAATGTATGCAGAGTGCTTATAGCACAGTGCCTGGAACACAGTAAACTTTCAGTGAATGTTACCTGTTATGTCAAGGGATGGATGATGCATTCACCTCTGGTAGCTGGCTTGCAGCAGGGGTTGGTGAAGTAGTGGAGTGATTCGGTCACAAACTAACAAGACTAAAGGAAGCAGAGTCATGGAAATTAGCTGTTTTATTTGTAAGACTTTAATCACTCACACAAGTTGCATTTAAGATGATTTACTTCAAAGAAATACATACTGCACTGTGACCATTTTTTTTTAAGTTTTATATATTTTATTTGTTCAGTGCCAAATTGTTTTTTTTAACATCTTTATTGCAGTATAATTGCTTTACAGTGTTGTGTTAGTTCCTGCTGTATAACAAAGTGAATCAGCTATATACATACATATATCCCCATAACCCCTCCCTCGTGTCTCCCTCCCACCCCTCTAGGTAGTCACAAAGCACCGAGCTGATCTCCCTGTGCTATGCAGCTGCTTCCCACTAGCTATCTATTTTACATTTGGTAGTGTATATATGTCACTGCTACTCTCTCACTTCATCCCAGCTTACCCTTCCCCCTCCCCGTGTCCTCAAGTCCATTCTCTTTATTCCTGTCCTGCCGCTAGGTTCTTCATAACCTTTTTTTTTAAGATTCCATATATATGTGTTAGCATACAGTATTTGTTTTTCTCTTTCTGACTTAATTCACTCTGTATGACAGACTCTAGGTCCATCCACCTCACTACAAATAACTTAGTTTCATTTCTTTTTATCGCTGAGTAATATTCCATTGTATATATATGCCACATCTTCTTTATCCATTCATCTGTCGATGGACATTTAGGTTGCTTCCATGTCCTGGCTACTGTAAATTGTGCTGCAGTGAACACTGTGGTACATGACTCTTTTTGAATTATGGTTTTCTCAGGGTACATGCCCAGTAGTGGAATTGCTGGGTCATATCGTAGTTCTATTTTTAGTTTCCTAAGGAACCTCCATACTGTTCTCCACAGTGGATGTATCAATTTACAATCACACCGATGGTGCAAGAGGGTCTCCTTTTCTCCACACCGTCTCCAGCATTTATTGTTGGTAGATTTTTTGATGATGGCCATTCTGAATGGTGTGAGTTGGTACCTCACTGTAGTTTTGATTGGAATTTCTCTAATGATTAGTGATGTTGAGTATCTTTTCATGTGTTTGTTGGCAATCTGTATATCTCCTTTGGAGAAATGTCTATTTAGGTCTTCTGCCCATTTTTGGATTGGGTTGTTCGTTTTTTTGATATTGAGCTACATGAGCTGCTTGTATATTTTGGAGATTAATCCTTTGTCAGTTGCTTCATTTGCAAATATTTTTTCCAACTCTGAGGGTTGTCTTTTCGTCTTGTTTATGGTTTCCTTTGCTGTGCAAAAGCTTTTAAGTTTCATTAGGTCCCATTTGTTTATTTTTGTTTTTATTTTCATTACTCCAGGAGGAGGGTCAAAAAGGATCTTGCTGTGATTTATGTCATAGAGTGTTCTGCCTATGTTTTCCTCTAAGAGTTTTATAGTGTCTGGCCTTACATTTAGGTCTTTAATCCATTTTGAGTTTACTTCTGTGTGTGGTATTAGGAAGTGTTCTAATTTCATGCTTTTACATGTAGCTGTCCAGTTTTCCGAGCACCACATATTGAAGAGACTGTCTTTTCCCCATTGTACACTCTTACCTCCTTTATCAAAGATAAGGTGACCATATGTGTGTGGGTTTATATCTGGGCTTTCTATCCTGTTCCATTGATCTATATTTCTGTTTTTCTGCCAGCATCATACTGTCTTGATTACTGTAGCTTTGTTTTATAGTCTGAAGTCAGGGAGCCTGATTCCTCCATCTCCGTTTTCCTTTCCCAAGATTGCTTTGGCTATTTGAGGTCTTTTGTGTTTCCATACAAATTGTGAAATTTTTTGCTCTAGTCCTGTGAAAAATGCCATTGGTAGTTTGATAGGGATTGCACTGAATCTGTAGATCGCTTTGCATAGTACAGTCATTTTCACAATGTTGATTCTTCCAATGCAAGAACATAATATACCTCTCCATCTGTTTGTATCATCTTTAATTTCATTCATCAGTGTCTTATAGTTTTCTGCATACAGGTCTTTTGTCTCCTTCGGTAGGTTTATTCCTAGGTATTTTATTCTTTCTGTTGCAATGGTAAATGGGAGTGTTTCCTTAATTTCTCTTTCAGATGTTTCAACATTAGTGTATAGGAATGCAAGAGATTTCTGTGCATTAATTTTGTAGCCTGCTACTCTACCAAATTCATTGACTAGCTCTAGTAGTTTTCTGGTAGTATCTTTAGGATTCTCTATGTACAGTATCATGTCATCTGCAAACATTGACAGTTTTACTTCTTTTCCGATTTGGATTCCTTTTATTTATTTTTCTTCTCTGATTGGTGTGCCTAAAAGTTCCAAAACTATATTGAATAATAGTGGTGAGAGTGGGCATCCTTGTCTTGTTCCTGATTGTAGAGGAAATGCTTTCAGTTTTTCACCATTGAGAATGATGTTGGCTGTGGGTTTGTCATATATAGCCTTTATTATGTTGAGGTAGGTTCCCTCTATGCCTACTTTCTGGAGAGTTTTTATCTTAAACGGGTGTTGAATTTTGTCAAAAGCTTTTGTCTGCATCTATTGAGATGATCATATGGTTTTTATTCTTCAATTTGTTAATATGGTGTATCACATTGATTGATTTGCGTATATTGAAGAATGCTTGCATTCCTGGGATAAACCCCACTTGATCATAGTGTATGATCCTTTTAATGTGCTGTTGGATTCTGTTTCCCAGTATTTTGTTGAGGAATTTTGCAACTATGTTAATCAGTGATATTGACCTGTAGTTTTCTTTTTTTGTAACATCTTTGTCTGGTTTTGCTATCAGGGTGATGGCAGCCTTGTAGAATGAGTTTGGGAGTGTTCCTCCCTCTGCTATATATATATATATTTTTTTTGCGGTAAGCGGGCCTCTCACTGCTGTGGCCTCTTCCACTGCAGAGCACAGGCTGCGGACGCGCAGGCCCAGCGGCCATGGCCCATGGGCCTAGCCGTTCCGCAGCATGTGGGATCCTCCCGGACTGGGGCACGAACCCGCGTCCCCTGCATCAGCAGGCGGACTCCCAACCACTGCGCCACCAGGGAAGCCCCTCTGCTATATTTTGGAAGAGTTTGAGAAGGATAGGTGTTACGTCTTCTCTAAATGTTTGATAGAATTCTCCTGTGAAGCCATCTGCTCCTGGGCTTTTGTTCGTTGGAAGATTTTTAATCACAGTTTCATTTTCAGTGCTTGTGATTGGTCTGTTCATATTTTCTATTTCTTCCTGGTTCAGTCTCAGAAGGTTGTGCATTTCTAAGAACTTGTCCATTTCTTCCAGGTTGTCCATTTTATTGGCATAGTTGCTTGTAGTAATCTCTCACGATCCTTTGTATTTCTGCAGTGTCAGTTGTTACTTCTCCTTTTTCATTTCTAATTCTGTTGATTTGAGTCTTCTTTTTGTGCTTGATGAGTCTGGCTAATGGTTTATCAATATTGTTCACCTTCTCAAAGAACCAGCCTTTAGTATTATTGATCTTTGCTACTGTTTCCCTCATTTCTTTTTCATTTATTTCTGATCTGATCTTTATGACTTCTTTCCTTCTGCTAACTTTGGGGTTTTTGTTGTTGTTGTTGTTGTTGTTTTTCTAATTGCTTTAGGTGGAAGGTTAGGTTGCTTATTTGAGATGTTCCTTGTTTCTTGAGGTAGGATTGCATTGCTATAAACTTCCCTCTTAGAACTCCTTTTGCTGCATCCCATAGGTTGTGGGTCATCATGTTTTCATTGTCATTTGTTTCTAGGTATTTTTTGATTTCTTCTTTGATTTCTTCAGTGATCTCTTGATTATTTAATAGTGTATTGTTTAGCCTCCATCTGTTTGTATTTTTTACAGATTTTTTTCCTGTAATTGGTATCTAGTCTCATAGCATTGTGGTCAAAAAAGATACTTGATACAATTTCAATTTTCTTAAATCTAAAAAGGCTTGATCTGTGACCCAAATATGATCTATCCTGGAGAATGTTCCATGAACACTTGAGAAGAAAGTGTATTCTGTTGTTTTTGGATGGAATGTCCTAGAAACATCAATTAAGTCCATCTTGTTTAATGTATCATTTAAAGCTTGTGTTTCCTTATTTATTTTCATTTTGGATGATCTGTCCATTGGTGAAAGTGGGGTGTTAAATTCCCCTGTTATGATTGTGTTACTGTCGATTTCCCCTTTTAATGGCTGTTAGCATTTGCCTTAGGTATTGAGGTGCTCCTATGTTGGGTGCATAAATATTTACAATTGTTATATCTTCTTCTTGGATTGATCCCTTGATCATTATGTAGGGTCCTTCTTTGTCTCTTGTAATAGTCTTTATTTTAAAGTCTATTTTGTCTGATATGAGAATTGCTACTCCAGCTTACTTTTGATTTCCATTTGCATGGAATCTCTTTTTCCATCCCCTCACTTTCAGTCTGTACGTGTCCTTAGATCTGAAGTGGGTCTCTTGTAGACAGCACATATACGGGTCTTGATTTTGTATCCATTCAGCCAATCTATGCCTTTTGGTTGGAACACTTAATCCATTTACATTTAAGGTAATTATCAATAGGTATGTTCCTATCACCATTTTCTCAATTGTTTTGGGTTTGTTTTTGTACGTCTTTTCCTTTTCTTGTGTTTCCTGCCTAGAGAAGTTCCTTTAGCATTTGTTGTAAAGCTGGTTGGGTGGTGCTGAATTCTCTTAGCTTTTGCTTATCTGTAAAGGTTTTAATTTCTCCATCAAATCTGAATGAGATCCTTGCTGGGTAGAGTAATCTTAGTTGTAGTTTTTTCCCTTTCATCACTTTAAATATGTCCTGCCACTCCCTTCTGGCTTGCAGAGTTCCTACTGAAAAATCAGCTGTTAACCTTATGGGGATTCCCTTGTATGTTATTTTTCCCTTGCTGTTTTCATATTTTTTCTTTGTATTTAATTTTTGATAGTTTGATTAATATGTGTCTTGGCATGTTTCTCTTTGTGTTTATCCTGTGTGGGACTCTCTGTGCTTCCTGGACTTGATTGACTATTTCGTTTCCCAAGTTAGGGAAGTTTTCGACTATAATCTTTTCAAATATTTTCTCAGACCTTTTCTTTTTCTCTTCTTCTTCTGGAACCCCTATAATTCGAATGTTGGTGTGTTTAATGTTGCGCCAGAGGTCTCTGAGACTGTCCTGAATTCTTTTCCTTCTTTTTTCTTTATTCTGCTCCCTCTCAGTTATTTGCAGCATTTCGTCTTCCGTTCTTCTTTACTTATCCGTTCTTTTGCCTCAGTTATTCTGTTATTGGTTCCTTCTAGAGCATTTTTATTTTCAGTAATTGTGTTGTTCATCACTGTTTCCTCTGTTGTTCTTCTAGATTTTTGTTAAATGTTTCTTGTATTTTCTCCTTTCTGCTTCCGAGATTTTGGATCATCTTTACTATCATTACTCTGAATTCTTTTTCAGGTAGGTTGCCTATTTCCTCTTCATTTATTTGGTCTTATAGGTTTTTACCTTGCTCTTTCATCTGTAACATATTATTTTGTTGTTTCAATTTTTTTTTTTTTTTTTTTTTGATGAGTGGTGCTGTATTCCTGTCTTACTGCTTGCTTGGCCTGAGACATCCAGCACTGGAGTTTGCAGGCAGTTGGATAGAGCCAGGTCTTGGTGCTGAGATGAGGACCTCCGGAAGGCCTCACTCGATTGATATTCTCTGGGGTCTGAGGTTCTCTGTTAGTCCAGCGGTTTGGACTTGGACGTCTTCCCACTGGAGCTCGGGCCCGACATCCGGCCTGGGAACCAAGATCCCGCAAGCTTTGTGGAGCGGTAAATTAAAAAAAAAAAAAAAAAAAAGGAAGAAAGAAAAAAAAAGGAGCAGTACAATATCGAGGAATAAAAAACTAAATACAAGTAGAAAAATTTACAATATATTAGGAACAATAAAACTATAATCGAAACAACTGCAACAAGGTAAAATAAAACTACAACAGAGAAAAGAAACAAAAAAGGGTGAGGGGACAAGCCAAAAGGAGGGAGCAATAACAAATTATAGAGAATAAAATAAAATTAGAAAAATAAAAGATTTGTTAGGAAAAATAAAAAATTTAAAAGAATCAACAAGGTAAAACAGAACCCCAATCTAAAACAGGAACAAGAAAAAAAAAAAAAAAAAAACCTTGGCTATGGGGGGGGGGGTTAGGCGGGGGGGGGGGAACTTGGGCGGGGGCGGGGTTTGGGGGGGGGCGGGACCCAGGCGGGGCGACATTCAAGCGTGGGGCGGGGCCTCTGCTTAGGACCTCCGGAAGGGGAGAGGCAGCACCTGGAAAGGAGGGCCTCTGAGGTGTGGAGGTCCAGACTTTGGAGGTAGGACCCTGAGTGAGGGTGTGTGGGTGGGGTTTAGGCCCAGCGCCTTGGAGGGGGTCTCCAAGTGAAGAGGTGGGGCCCTGGGTGGGGGTGTAAGGGTGGAGCTTGGGCTCTGCGTGGCAGGAGGGAGGCTCCGAGGGCAGAGGATTAGGCCCAGGAGCCAAACAGGCTCCCTGGTGCCTAAGTGGACAGGGAAAGCACAGGAAAGCACCACGTTCCCTTCTGTTCCTTCGCATCCCTCCCCCACTGTCTCCCACAGGGTCTCCCCTGTCCCCACTGGACCCCTAACCATGGGTGGGTCCCGCTGGGTGTAGGAACTCCTCCCCTGCCCCAGCCACCCCTCAGAGGCGCCAGTCCCATCCCTCCTCCACTTCTCCTCCCCCCTCACTCCCCCCACGCCCCACATCCTACCCGGTAGCTGGGGGTTCCTCCTGTCCCCTTAGGTGTCCGTGGTCCCCCACTGGTGCCTGGTAGGTGCCCTCGTTGGAAGGAGACGCAAATTCTGCATCCTCCTAGTACAGCGTCTTGACTCCACCCCAGTGTGACCATTTTTAATCATCATGTAATAAAGCATCCCTTGTTTTAAATGCCCCACAAAACGTATCAAGGCTGTTTTCAAAGAGCTGAAAGCAGATACAGAGAGCAAGTCCTTAGCCATGTTTGGGTGCATCCACTCAAATAATAAGAGCCACATACACATTCTACCAGCTAAAAGCAGCACATGGTCCTACCATTTCCAGCCTGAAAGCCAGCAATAGCTGCTCAAACTCTATTAGGTTCCTAATAAGCCACAATGTAGATGGCTTAAGGCACAGAAATTTATTGTTTCATAATTCTGGAGGCTAAAAGTTCAGGGTTGGCTCCTTCTGGAGGCTCTGGGGGAGGGTCGATTCCATGACTCTCTCCTGGCTTCTGGTGACCCATTCGCAGTCTTTCGCATTCCTTGCCTTACAGACGCATCGCCTGATCTCTGCCTTCACGTTCATATGGCTTTCTCCCTGTGTGCATGTCTGCGTCCAAGTTTCCCCTTTTTATAAGGACAATAATCTACTGGAGTAGGAACCCACCCAGTATGACCTCATTGTAATTACGTCTGCAACAACGCTATTTCCAAATAAGGTCACATTCTGAGGTCCTGGAGGTTAGGACTTCACATGAATTTTTGGAAGACGCAATGCAACCTATAACAAACTCCTAAAACACAAGTTACAGTCAGGAACACTCTACCAGTCTTCACAGCCTTTAAAATCAAGGTTGCAAATTCTCAGATCAAAGCACACTCCACAGGGGTGCTTTTAGAGGGAATACAAGGAATAGCTAATCTTTGTTTCAGGAGACTTGCTTGTCTTGAAGAGGAATACAGATGCAGATCAGGACACTGGGGCCTTGTGTCACAGAAGCCTCCAGAGTGCCAGTGGAGAGTAGGGGCGAGCTGGGAGGGAAAGTGTAAAAGGTCAGTGCACCTCCCCTCCTCGTTGGGCATTTTGACCGAGGCAGTGCCTCTTGCCTGGCAGATTAGCAGTTTCAGACTGTCTCCAGCCCTTCTAGAAACTTCGTCTGAGCCTAGGCAGGAGGGCAGGGCCCAGCTTCAACCTGTACACATTGCTTCAGTGACCTGGAAAGTCCCAGCCATAAGATTGGGACTTAGATGGTGAAGGGAGCTTAACACCTGCTCCCTAACTTTCCAAAACAAACTGTCATTTTTCAGGAGCGTCAAAGGAATAAAACAGCTACCCACCCTAAGCAAGCAACATACAGCTGTACACCCTCAAGTTTCTCCAAAGAGCAAGGCCCTCTGAATAGACTGTAGTGACTCTTCCAACTCAAGTCAGGAGTGGTTCTACAAGGTCGCCACTAGAGGGCAGGCTGTTAAAACGTTCCTTTCAAACCAGTCGTTCTGCAAAAGCAAAAGCTAATACAAGCTGACAAGCTCCAGGTTTAAAAGGCGGCTTTCTAGCTGGTCCTCTCCTACACGTAGTTCAGTGGAGCGCAACACCATGCGAAGCACCACCTTGTTTGCATGCTACCATTTTCTTTTCAGAGTAAATTTACAGGGTAAAGCCCAGGAACGAACCTGCTCTTCCTTCAGCTTTCCTTCTGTTGGGGGTTCCTGGAAGTGAAGGAATTACTGGCCAGGGCAGGTCCTGAGGAGTTTGGTTTAGGTTAAAGGATACCAGGATGAACTCACTCAGGCACCCATCCTCTCCTTGGTGCCAAGCTTACAAGAGTACTACTCAGCATGAACACTCCCCAAAGGAAACTCTATTTAATTCCTCAAAGAAGTCTTAAAAACCATAATTTTATAAACTCTTCTGTCACAAACTCTTCCAAAAAAAGAAACGCTCAAGTCTACAGATGGCTTCGGTCCCGTGCAGAATTTGGCTTCCCTTCTCTGTCCCCTACCCACACCTAGATACATCTGTCTTGTCTGTTGTCATGTATAGACTTTATCATGTCACCATGATAAGGCCCAAACTAAAGTATTTCCAAACAGTGCATTTTCCTTCTCATTCAAAGACTAGGCCTCCTACTGCTGAAAGGGCATCACTTAGAAACAGCCCCCCGGCCTCCCTGGAGAGAGCTGGCCACCAACCTCATTGGCCAGCGTTTATGGAGAGCTTCCCAGTTCTTCCTTGGAGGTCTCAACAGGATTTCCCTAGAGGAGAAGGGCTTCGTGGAATAAATGACAAAGAGCTGGGGAAGGCCTGCCAGGTCGCTGGGCTCAGGCTCCTCATTGTTCAGCCCACCGGCTTCCCAGGGCTCTGGTCCAAGGCCGCAGAACCAGGAAACTGCAGAATTAGTGCATCCACCCACCCCCTACACACACACACACACACACACACACACACACACACACACACGCACACACGGCACGGAGGAGGGAACAGTCTGCATAAGAAGAAGAAGCCAAGAGACACTTCTCAGCACCCCCTTGAGAGAAGGCTGACTGAGACCTGGGGCGGGAAGAAAGCTGCAAGAGAAGCAGAGGTTTATTCTTTGCGAGGAGGAGGGAGGACAAGGAAAGGCACTTCTATTTCAAGTGCTTCATGACACGAAATTCTGCTTTTGAATTCCTGCATTCATTTCAAAAAAAAAAACTATCAGATATTTTTAAATCATAGAAACCAATGATGTTTGTGGGAGCTGGTCAAACAACGGAGATAGAGAAATTTAATAATCATCCCCTTCTAAATATGGAAGAAACCTCCTGTAAGTTCTGAGTTTTGTAGACAAAGCACCTTGTTACCTCTGAGCTGTAACATTTCTCCTTTGTTGGCCCAGAGTTTGCTCTGAACAAGGAGGGCCAATTACCTCACGTGCACAGATCATCTCTATAGCACAGCTAAGAAAACTCAAGAAATAGGGATTAGTTACCTCCAGTTACCCCTGATAAATTTCCTTATAGTCAAAATAACATTTCTGTCTTAAATATCCAGGAAAGTGAGGCACATTGTTTCTCAAACAAGTATTGAGACATAGTGTCAGGGTCTGAGAATACTATGTGAACCATAACATTTTGTTTTCTTTTGATCTTTGAAAATAGTCTTTAATAGTTTGAAAGAGGCTTCTGAGGTGATAGTTCACAAAGAAAGGACATTTACATTGGCATTTTAATCTTAAAAACTTAGATTTTTAAGATTCCTGTTCTGAGACTGCTAGAAATTATTTTCTCATAAAAGGCCTGTGAATATTATTAAGATTTACCTAGGTCCACGGGTCCTAAATCTCACTGTGCATTAAATTTTCACGGGAACTTCTTAAAAATACAGTCTCTGGCTCTCCCACTCCAGAATTGCTCGGGGCAAGGTCTGATCTGTATTCTACGTGGTGCCCAGGTGATTGTGACCAGCAGACAATGATTTCAGAGACAGAGGTTTTCCTCCATCCCCAGCTCTGCCCCCGTCTCTCATCAGTCCGTGTCCAGCAGCACAAAGGGACCTTCCCCTCCCCAGCCACAAAATGTCCCCTCTCCTTTTCCCCTCTGAGAGAACCTGATCAGAACGGTGCCTTTCCAAGTGTCCTTCCCAGACAAGGAGCAACGGCGTCACCTGGAAACGTGTCAGCAATGCACATTCCGTTCTCAAGCTCCACCCAAGACTTACTAAATTAGAAATTCTGGGGATGGGCAGACCCAGTAACCTGTGTTTTAACAAGCTTTCCAGGTGATTCCAATGCACACTTAAGTTTGATCACCACTGGATTGGAGAATTTCACAACTGCAAGAGAGAATGAAGACAGACATAACTCCACGTAAGGTAGAACCAAGTTTATTAATGACAACCTTTAATTACAACCACTCTCAAGTGTAAAAAATAAAGGGTGATTAATTAAAATTTAGAACTCACTTGGACTTGCTGTTTGGCCTTTCACTGGATGTGCCAAAGGGTGGGAAGCTCGCCTGATTCTTAATCAACTGGTCAGGTGGAGTTCACTGGAGAATGAGGTAACAAACAAGACAAGAGTGCCAACTGGAGAGCTCAAGTCTTCTCCATGTTGGAATGACAATACGGAATGACAACAGTGGTGGGGGCAGAGATGAAACAAAATAATCTTACAGCCAGAATATGGAACGAACATCTCTAACTACAAAGAGACACAGAAACACACACATGCAGAGTCATACACACCTTAACTCTGGAGCCTAGATTTTCAAAGAATTTTTGTCCTTTCTCTGAGCAGATGGACACATTCATCAGCCACAGCGATGCAACATGGGGCTGAAATGGAAAACCTTGCTAAGTTTCCACCAACTATGCTAGCTGGCTGCCCAGTTCTGTGTTGGTAAGTGTGTCATCACCGTAAAATACACCTGTGGTCTTCCCAGTGTTCCACAGACTAACATCTCCTCCCCAGGGGGTGCAACATCTGGTGGACCTGGATGATTAAAATCTGGGGGCAAAACTCGTCCCTCCCACCTGGAATGGGGGCAGGTGGCAGTCTCTGGAAGTGTTTCCCACCTTGTGTCACAGAACACTCGCCCCATCAATGCTCTCCCCTCCAAAGAGTTTGTGCTTTGTTACCATCCTGAAGGTGAGTCTGTACTAAGAAAAGAAGGAGCTCTGGCCATGCACGCTGGGTTTTTTTTTGTTTTTGTTTTCATTTGTTTTTAATAAAAACGAACTAAAACCAGAAGAAAGAAACCATCAGAAGCTTTGATTGTGTCCACATCATTTCAGAATTGGGTTTAATTCCCTTCAAAGAGAAAGACGGGGAGGCTGCAGAAGAGGCCACGATGATCAACCGACACGGTTCAGAGAGTGTTGAGTCCACAGAAGCATTTGCGATGGCCCAGATGGATCCTTCGCAGACAGGGAGGACACATCTCTAAAGGCTGTGAACCCACGAAATCAATGCTGACCGAATAATGTTTTTAAAGGTTTGTAGAAAAGACGGCAGGTAAAGGAGTTGGTGGATTGATTCACAGGTCATGCAGGGAGATTATATAAAAAATTAATATTCGAGCTGAGTAAAAAAAAAAAATCTTTAAAATTTAAGAAACTGTATCATAGCTTTCACTTTTGGAAGAAAACAAAAACAAAAAAACACCCACAACAAAACGAAACCCATAGTATTCCAGAGTTTCCAAAGAATCCAACGACTAATTTGGTAGGCTGCAGTATTTACTACCTCTTCATTAACCTCATTTTCTCCTTGGATTTCACTGATAAATAAAGCTCAGGCCTACTCAGAAGAGAGATCTGTCCTGCTAAAATTCAGCATCATGAAGTGTTCCAGAGCCCTGCTCAGCACACAAGGAATATCCAACTTCTCTTACGAGGAGAAACTTCAGGAGAGACCAGACGTGCCCACACAAGTTCCTTGTTGAACGCGGTCACAAAATCTGAACCCAAAGGCAAGCTGTTTTCTTCTTGGGACCATGGTTGTAGCAGTTCCTTGAAATGAAACCACAGCCCTCCCAGGTAAGGGGCTGAGTTTTAGAAAAGACGCACTTCCTCAGGCCATGGCACAGGAGGCAGCCCTCCAACTACCGAAGCAGAGAACAAGCCTTTTCCACAAATTCAGTGCATCTGGGTCCCCCACCCTCCCTTTTTTTCTCATTTGGTAAGTATCCAACCGTCCAGAAATTCATGGCTACAATAGAGATTCACGGCGCAACGACTTTCATACTGGTTAATTTTTTTTTTTTTTAATTCTGTCAGTGAGCAGCATTTCCCGGTTCTACCCCCCCAAAAACTAAGTTCTGATGGCAGCTCCATCAGGTGGGATCGCAGGATGCCTCTGTGATTAGGGTCCGTGCAGCATGGGTATCAGTTGGGCGCAATGGAGGGTCAGGAAGGCGGGGTCTGTCCAGTGTCTGGAGGCAGCTGTTGCAGGCGCTCTACCAGCTAGCCCTGACAGCTTCAATATCACTCACCAGGTTCTGGGCCAGGCAGATCCCAAAAATCTGGGCAAGGAAGGAAAAGACAGTCAAACAGTAGAACTTTTAACTTTAGATTAGGCTTTTCTTTGGCCACTGAATTCCATTTTTTAAAAACCTTTGATTTTTAAAAATTGAGATCGAATTCACATCCCACAAAATTCATCCTTTTACAGTGTATAATTTATAGTGATTTTCGGTATATTCGTGAGGATGTGCAACTATCACCGCTATCTAAACCCAGAACATGTTCGTTACCCCAAAAAGAAACTCTGTACCCATGAGCAGTCATCCAGACCCCACCCCCATCCCGACAGGCCTGGCAACCACTAAGCCACATTCTATTGCTACGGACTGGCCTATTCTGGACATTTAATATAAACAGGATCATATAATATATGGCCTTTTGGGTTGGTCTGCTTTCACGTAGCAAAATGTTTTCAAGGTTCGTCCATGTTGCAACGGTAGTTCAGTCTCTTCGATGGCTGAATAACATTCCGTTATACGGATACACCACATTTTGTTTATCCATTCATCAGATGATGGACATTTAGATGGTTTTCACTTTTTGGCTATTGCAAATAATGCTGCTCTGAACATCTGTGTACTTTTTGGGTGAACATGTTTTCAGTACTTTTGGGCACATACCTAGGAGTAGAATTGCTGGGTCATATGGTCACTCTGTTTAATTTTCTCATGAACTGACAAATTGTTTTCCAAAGAGACTGCATCATTTTCATTCCCTTCAGCAATGTATGAGGGTTCCAATTTCTCCACCTCCTAACCAGCTCTTGTTATTGGTTTGTCTTTTTTATTATAGCCATCTTGATATGTTTGAAGTGGTATGTCATCGTGCTTTTGATTTGAATTTCCCTCACAGTTAACGATGTCATTACGAATAGCGAATGTGTATTTTCTTTGGAGAAATGTCTATTCAAATCCTTTGCCCACCTTTAAATTGCGTTTGTCCCCTTTTATTGTTGAGTTGTTCTTCATATGTTCTATATACAGGATCCTTAACAGATGTACTGATGTGCAAATATTTTCTCCCATTTTGTGGGTTGTCTTTTCACTTTCTTGATAGAATCATTTTCAGCACAGAAGTTTTTAATTTTGAAGAAGCCCAATCTGTCCACTCTTCCTTTGGTTGCTTGTGCTTTTGGTATCATATCTAAGAAAACACTGCCTAATTCAAGGTCACGAAGATTTACACCTTTACTTTCTTCTAAAACTTTTATAGCTTCACCTTTTACATTTAGGTCTTTGATCTGTTTTGAGTTAATTTTTATTTTTTGGCCAAACCATGAGGCTAGCAGGATCTTAGCGCCCCCCATCCCCAACCAGGAATCAAACCCAGGCCCCCTGCCGTGGAAGCACAGAGTCCCAATCACTGGACCGCCAGGGAATTTTGAGTTAATTTTTAAAAATTTTTTTTTTTTTTCTTTTTTGCGGTACGCGGGCCTCTCACCGTTGTGGCCTCTCCCGTTGCGGAGCACAGGCTCCGGACGCGCAGTCCCAGCGGCCATGGCTCACGGGCCCAGCCGCTCCGCGGCACGTGGGATCCTCCCGGACCGGGGCACGAACCCGCGTCCCCTGCATCGGCAGGCGGACTCTCAACCACTGCGCCACCAGGGAAGCCCTTGAGTTAATTTTTATATGTGATGTGAGTTAGGGGTCCAAATACAATCTTTTGCATATAGATATCCAGTTGGTCCAGCACCGTTTGTTGAAAAGACTATTGTTTCTCCATTGAATGGTCTTGATTTCCTGGTCAAAATATCAGCTGACCATAGATACAGAGGCTTTTTTGAACTTTCAGTTCCATTCCACTAATCTGTAGGTCCAACCTTATGCCAGTACGCTCTATCTTGATCACGGTAGCTTTGTAGTAAGTTTTGAATTGGGAAGTGTGGATTCTCCAACTTTGTGCTTGTTAAAGTTTGTTTTGCTATTCTGGGTCCCTTGAATTTCCATATGAATGGTAGGATCAGCTTGTCCATTTCTGCAAAAAAGGCAGTTGTAATTTTGGTAGGGGTTGCACTGAATCTGTACATCAATTTCGGGAGTACTGTCACCTTAACAATATTAAGTCTTCCGATCCGTGAATGCGAATGGCTTTCCATTCATTTAGGTCTTCTTTAATTTCTTTCAACCATGGCGCCTCATTTGTGACCCTCTAAGTTAAAGGTATCACATCACCATAAGATGCAAAGCCTAGCTCTTGGGACTTCCCAGGAGGAAAAGTAGGTGCTCTCTTCCCTCACAGCACTTTGGCAAGGTGGCCCAGAGAGAGAAAGGAGCAGAGCGTATCTGTGAAACTCCAAAAAGCCTTAGCCTTGCCACTGGGCAAGGCTCTACATCTGACCATTCCTGTCTGACCGGCTGTCACAATGCCACGTTACTGAGCCCATGGCAATGTTGGAATGCCAGCAGGCAAATACTGACCCAGTCAATTTCTCTTTCTTGAAAAGGAAAAAAAAAAAAAAAAAAAAGGTTTCCTAAAGTCTTTCAGGACAGTAGCATCTAAAATCAGAGCTTCAATAAAATACAAACCAAATATAGTTGAGGTCTGTTCCCCAGCCCTCCAATGTGTCTTAAAAACTGTGAAATGATGGTGAATAAGCAAAGCTCCTGTCCTGGTGAGCGCTCTCCCAGGGCATCATTTCCCTGCGACATCCATCTTACCTGTAGCAATGCAATGCCTATGAAAATACCAGCCACAATGGTTAAGTTGTCCTGCAACCACTTCTCAAACTGGGGCACACAGCCTTTCGTGTAGATTACAATCTGCTGATCGACTTCCTTCAGAAGGGAAGAGGAGAGCACAGCATCACTAAGCAAGTTCAAAAGCTCCTCCAACACCCTTCGTGCTAAGCGACAAGATGAGTTTCCACTTACTGGTTTTTGCCTGGCATCATAGCCACACTGAGTGTTGATGACATCTTCCTGGTGGAGAAAAGAAACAGAAGAGTGAAATTCACTCTTGTCAGAGAGAAAGCCCACCTAGGGGTCAGCAGAAGACCCCTGTTAAGTGCTGGTCAGAAAATGTTTATTTGGGCACACAGACGTCCCAGGCACCATGTTAAACACCTTTACACATAATTCCATGGAATTATTATAACCATCCTCAGAAGTAGGTATTAAATATCCCTTCCTTTCCAAATGAGGAAAACTGAGACTCAGGAAATATCAGAAAGACTAGTAATTCCATTATGTGGAAGGCTCTAGATTCAAAGTTGATAATCTCAAGAAGCTTATGGGTTTAGGAAACTGGAGACATAAAAACCACAGTTAAAGGTTTCTTATAATTACTTTCATAATGACTATCTTCACTTATGATCTTTTGGGGGGAATTCTACTTTTGAATCTATATACTTGTATGTGATTTAAATGATTTTTCAATGAGAATGAATTATGTTGATAATTAAAAATGATACCCTGACCACACAGCACATGGACAGATGCCCTGAATCTTACAGGCCTGATCAGAAACGCGGGTTCCGCTGCTCTAGGTTTGTTTATGTTTCCCCTCTGGAGGGTATGGGGTGGATTTTATTAGCTTAGCATTTATGGAATGAGATATCTCTACCCAGAGGATCTGTCGTTGAAAGGGGGACACAACACCTAAGAATCTTCAGAATTCTTCTGATGGAACGGTAACTCAGGGCAGGGGCTGGAGACGGAGAGAGCAGGGCTTGCATCTACTGCCTGGGTGGGCGCCCTGGGCTCTGTGCTGGGCGCTCTCTTGCCTCCCAGCCTCCTCAGAGGAAAGGAGAAGTGAGCTAGTGGGAAAGGCTGGCGTTGCCGCTGAGGGCTCAGAGCAGGGCAGCGCAGTCCTCACCGACTCTGTCCCCTTCAGACCACCTCTGGTGGGCAGCCTACGAGAAGCTGTGCTTTGCTACCTCAGACCACTGTCCCCTCTTCTCTCTCTCTCTTTTTTTTTTAAATCGAAGTGTAGTAGATTTGCAATATTGTATTAGCTTCAGGGGTACAGCATAATGATTCAGTATCCTTACAGATGAACCACGCCCCCTTTTAAAGAGCCCCGCACCCCCCCTACCTTGCAGGGGAAAATCGGCCATGAACTCATCAGCGCCCACTCGGCTCTGCTCCTTGTGGGGAAGGGCGGGTCTGGGAGAGGACACCTGGGGACTGACCAGCCAGAGAGAGGCTGAAGAGGGCGGAAGGGCCAGGGGCACCTTCTCTCTCACATTCATTGTTCTAACCCTCAATTCTGGCTTTTAACTTACAGCAGGGGTGCTGCATTTTAAGCTGTTCTACCTACCAGGCACATGATTTGACTCAAAATACAATCAAACCTGTGGTAAAGAGGGTGGCTTGTGAACAGGTTTTATGTTTTTGTTTCCGTTTTTTTAAAAAAAAGAATGACTGTAGTCATTCTGGCCCAGAGTCTGGGCAGCTGCAGTCTTCCTGCAAGTGGTCTCGTCCTATCTTGTCTCAAACTCTTCTGCTATTCCTAGGATTCCTTCGGAGCTAAGTCAGCAAGAAAAGGGTTACTAACCCCAAGCAATGCAGAGAGCTTCCACACAAGCCCATCCTTCTCGCAAAGAAGGAATCACAGGCAACAGAGGCAGCTGCCTGAGTCTAAGCTCGGTTCCATCACTTGCCAGCAATGTGAGCTTGGGAAAGTGACTTAAACTCCACGGGCCTTGATTTCACCTGAAAAGGGAAGATAATGGTGGCATCTGCCAGCAGGGATGTTCCAAACTCAAGCCAACACACAAAAAGGCTTAGAATAGGAACCAGCACGTACTGCTAAATTAATGTCAGGGATGATTACTCCTACTGGGAAGATCTGAGCACTAACCCCCCTACAGGAGCTACAGTTAGGAATAAGAGGGTAAGAAGAGGTTTCCAGAAAAAACCCACTCTGCTCATCCCACACACGCTCTCGGTGTGACGCGCGGAGCAGGCCAACGGGTTGCTGGCAGCCACTTACTGCGGGGTCTTTAGTACAGCAGGAGAAGGGCACGCCGCATCGCTCTCGACTTGCATTGGAATCTGTGCAATTGAAGTAAATATTTAGGTTCCAATCATCAGCTCCAAAAGCCCCACAGCACTGCCACTAGAGCAAACAGGAGAGAATTAGAACATCTCGACTTGGAGGCGACCAGGTGCCTACACTTGCACCCGCCAGGACGACCCACACCCAGCTTCTGCCAGCTCTAACCTTCTCTGTAACTCAGAACTTATTTTTAAACCAACTGAACCTAAAGGGCTCCTGTAAAAGCTTCCAAGGTAAGGCTGAAGGTTTGTAAGGATGTGTTGGCGTGAGACTTAGAAAACAATTGATGAGACCCGTGGTGTTAGGTGGAAGACGGGCAGAGCCCGAGTTGTACAGCAGGGCCCAGTTAGAGATAAGCAAGACAGAAAACAGCGGTAGTGTCTGAAGGAGGCAGCTGGGGTTGTGGGTAGGAGATCTAGAGGCTTACTTTTTTTTAAATTTCCATCTCTACACCTGAACGTTTTTTTTAAAAATCCATTTTATTGAGGTGTAATTGACATACAATAAACTGCACATATTTAAAGTATACAATTTTACAAGTTTTGACACACTTATACATCATAAAACCATCACCACAAGCAAGACAGTGAACATACTCGTTACCTTCCCCCAAGTTTTAGAGGCTTACTTTTCATTCTATATCTGTTTCTACTCTGAATGTTTATAAAAAAGAGCGTGGATTTACATTTTCAACCTGAAAAAAATGCAATCATCTAATTAAAATATAATCCAACAAGATGTTCAATTCAGTGGGTCTTAAATGAGGCCTGATTCAAGGGCTGCTCCATCATAAGCACCTTTGACACTCCCCATGCTGGACTAGCCCTGCTTCTCCAAGTTAAAGAAACATCAAGCCTTGACCATTTGAAGGGTTTCAAGACCAAAAGCTACTTCAAAGTATTAAAGGCCATGAGAGAAAAGTGAAATCCCATGAAATAACAGAATCTCCATATAAAGCTGACAGCATCTCAAGAGAACGTGTATCTGCACAGTCTTCCGACTCATCGAGTCCTCCGAGGGCTTGGGCTGTGCATCTCCAGTTTGCCTACAACGCTCCATCAGATTTGTCACGCAAACTAGTCAGCAGTAATACTTGGCAAGGTGTGAGCCTGCATCCATTATGACCCAACAGAACAGTGAAGCCTGCTGAGGAGACGAAACAGGGCTTAATTTCACACCCGAGGGACAGCAGGCTCCAGGACAGTCGTTGCTGTCACCGAACAAAGGCAACACAATTCAGCTCACTTCCGAGCACCTAAGGAGGGCAGGGGGCCTCCCTCACGGCGAGCGCCGATGCAGCCCTCTCCTCCCTTTATCAAAGGGACCCCAGCTCACTCTGGAAAACTGTCCAACCAAGAGACAGCCACTGGTCCGCTGAGTTTCTGTGTGCCCTCCAGTTCTGCCATATACGTGAACGTCACGGACACGGCTCTCCAGGTCTGCTCACCTTATCCCGTTTCTCAGTGCGTGCAAATAAAGGCCTGTCAGTGTGTAGGACGATAACACCTGAAGCCTGATATAAAACCATGTACGTCTTATGAGAGTGGCATGATATCCCCATGAGTTAAGTAGTTGCTACTATTATTCCCATTTTACTCTTGGGGAAATAGCTCAAGGTCCTATTAGCCCAAGGTCACTTAGCTAATCAGATTCTGGCACTAGCTGTGTCTTCCGAACCCTTGTTTATACCATCCTGCGTTGTGAGTGGGACAGGGCATCCGCTACTTCGTTCGCATCGCAGGGGCTGTCACGTCGTAATGTTGAGAAACCTGAGTGGGATGGCTCTACTCCACAGGTTCTTCACTTGTGAGAAGCCACCAAGGCTTGACTTTCAGTTTTAGCTGCGGGAGCTATAATAATATTTGGATAGGCACAATTCTAGGAACTTTGTGGATAAACATTCTATCGACTAAGTATATCATTATGAGCTATGAAGTGTGGAGAATGATCAAAAAGGGGGCCAAGGATAGGAAAGAACCCACATCTAACACCAAAGAACAGGGTTAAACCTACAGCAAAACAATCGTCTTCAAATGTCCATAGGAATGGGCACCTTTGACTCTAACCTTTTTGCCTAAGAGTTTTCTTCCTTGTTCTTAGTAGAAATTGAGGTAAGTGAAAATAAGACATTTCCCATTAGGGTACATATCGTGTACGCCCTAGAACAAGTCAGAAAATGAGAAATACACAAGCAAACAGGCAAAAACCCATGCAGAAAAGTCAGAGGTAGGTTCCAGCTGGCAGGTGCAGAAGCCAGGAGGAGTTTTCATTGGGGTCATCCTTCCGAGAAGGCTTTCAACTTGAAAATAAACCAAATTTAAACTTACATATTCCTGGGTGAAGTCTATGAGGTTTTGCAAATCAATGTCATCCCTGTACGCTCTGATGTTGTTGTTTATAAAGAAATACAGCTGGTCTTTGATCCAGTCTTTGAAAACGAATGCCAGAACCCCGGCAGTGAGCTCCAGGAAGAAAATGATTCCCAGGAAGACAGAAAACTAAAACAAAAGGCACACAGACAACAGTTATAGGGCTATTTTGATCCTATACAGTCAAATGCTTCCTTCTAAAAAGCTGTATAATACCATTGGGTTGTTACCCACGGCCCAAGCAGATAACCTTCAGTTTCTTAAGATTCATTAATAGAATATTACACTCCGAGAAAGGATTTTTAAAAATCACTTCATAATCACATCTTAGGGGCTCTGGTGTTCCATTTGGTAATTAACCAACAAAGCCCGTAAGCAGACGTGGATACTAGGAATTCCTCATTAGACCCACATTAAGGCCTAATGAATTTCTCCTGATGAATGCATTCGTCAGACGCCTGAACAACGACCTGCTCCTACCTCTAGTAAGCTTTTGGAACGCTGAAAGATAAATTAGCCCAGTATTTTAAGATCGCCTGTCATTTGTTACTGTGGCCTTGATTCTGTATGCAATACAGTCCTTTTCCGGATTCAGATACCGTGTTAACTCCCCTTTGCACCTGCGACACGGGGCAAAACAGCAGATGGGTTCATTTTAGGTGAAGAGGTCAAAGAGGAACTGGGTGGGAAGGAGGGGGCAGCTGTGACATGAAAATAATTTCCCATGATGCAAACAAAATGAAACCACTGGGCTGAGGGCTTTCTTGGGACAGCAAGCTGTGCTGGCTTTCCTTTGTGAAGCACCAGGCCCAGAATACTTTAAATAGCATCAACGCGCAGCCAGAGGAAGACTTCGGGCTGACGCAGACAACAGGAATTTAAAAGGAAGGCCGGAGACCATGGGTTGCAAGGTAAATTGCCCATAAATCTGCAGAAATTTCCCTTTCATCTAGAAGACCCAGAAGTGTCTCATCTTAGTCATATCAACGTCCCGCTCACGCCCATGGTTCTTTCCACTTCCTCCCACCCCCATGTTCTCACCCTTTTCAAACTATTTTGCTCAAGCCATTTACGAGAAATGAGGCTGTGAAGGACCAGAGGGTAAACGGCAGGCAAACTTCTGTGGACAAGGGCAGGAAGGGTGGCACTGGGGCCACCTGCTGAGCCGAGCTCCTGAGGGCTCCTGCCACCCAGGGAGAGGCTGGGGAGGTAGAGGGGCTACGGTCTGCGGTGCCTACATTCAGCGAGCAGACAGCATGCAGCCAACCAAGAGGAAAATATATTGGCGACGGGTGCAAAGGAAGCTACAGCTACTTACGAAAATAAAAGACAAAAATGGTTTATGCACTCAGCAAACACCTACTGAATGGCCCACAAGAGATCAGGCTCGGGCCTAGGTGGGCTTTGCAGAGGCAAGGATAAGTAGGACCACAGCTCTGCCTCCAAAGAGCCCACAGTCTTATGTGAGGGTAGGAAAGGACCGGGGGGTCAGGTCTTTCCACGTTAGATGTCAGTACATCTGGCAGTGTTTATCCAGGGTGCCAAGTGCCATTCTGGGAGGATGGCCATGAGGGAAGGGGTGGAAGGAAGAAAGAAATGCCTGCCAAAGTCTAGGACCCCAAGGTCTAGGTCCCAATTCCAGACGCTCCAGCTCAGCCCCTCAGGTTCCACAGAGCTCCTGGTCATCTGTCCTTGATGAGTTCACTTTAGAAATAGAATCTAAACAGTTCTTAACAATCATCAGTAGTACCCATAATTTCAAAGTGAGCTTTCCTCAATCTAGAAAAAAGGAAAGAAGAAAAATCCTATCACTTTCACACAATGCCTACCCCCCCGCATAAAACGACTCCCTCCTTTATCGGGTACTACTCTACACATGTAAATACGACAGTTATCACACTGTAGAAATGAGAGAATCATAGCTAGTTCACAGGCGCGCACATGCGAAGTAGCAAAACACAGGTCAGGCAAAGGTTTTAATTAGATTTTTGTTCTCACCTCTATCAAGGTGAGGCCCAGTCACCCTGGTAAGTTTTCTCATAATGTTACATAATACATGTATCAGAAATTGAGTCCAAATTAAATTCTTATCAAATATTTGGCAGAAATCAGCATCCTTCGGGTCCTATGAGCTAATTTCCCCCGTTTCTGAAGGTGCAGAGACTGACTCCCAGGCTTCATCCAAGGGCCTCAGTCAGTCAGGAAGCTCCCGGATTTCCCCCCAGCAGTTCTCTTAGCCTTATGACATCAGATGTTTGAAGCTGTTTGGAGCCATGTTGACATTACTTCCTACTTCCTTCATAGCTCCTGCTTCAAAGCATATTCTAGGCCAGTTTTGACTGTTTGTACTAAATGGAGAGAGAGGGCATTTAAAATATTCTCCAAGACTTAAAAAAGCCAAGAAACAACACAGTTCTCTTCATTTCCAATGTGGGACTTCATAAATTAAGATGCCAATCTAGAGAAATGTATGTATTTCTGCCTGTTCAGTTAACTCTGGTATCTTCAACTACAAAAATCATCAACTATATTAAACAGGCTACCCTTATAAACGAAACTATATGCAATTAAGTCACATTAAAGGGGAGCAAGGAGACTAACGCTGATAAAGTAGTGGCCAGTAGGAAGTATGATCTGTGGCCCAATGAGGCTACAGAAACGCTGAGTGAGGTGAGCTCAAGCATTTGGAAGTATCTCACACCAAGACGACTGGCAGGTTGGTAGGTCACAATCAGGGACAAAGCTCTCCTGAGGGCTCCAGAGATCAAGACTAGGTGAGGAATGAAGTAATTGTGTGTGTGTGTGTGTGTGTAAGACAAATGGAGTCTTGGAAAACTATTCCCAACACAGACCTATGTATAAAGAACAGAGAACCAACTGCTCATTGAATTGTACACAGCACCAAGCATCCCTTGGTTTTCCCTGTTAGCATGAGTCACATGAACTTTCAGAACAGCCTCCAGAACCTTGTCGGAGGCAGAGCCGCCCAAATGCAAAATGAGCTATAGCCCAGGGGGCCAGTGAGGGGACAGCGTCTGCTCTTAGGGCGATTCAAGAAAAGATGCCAGAGGAGATGCGGCAGAAGTGCTGGGGAAGGGAATCACATAGGGCAGGGCCGTTGGGACTAGTTCTCAAATGAAAATGCCATTAGATGATGATGTGTCAGCCGAGGTAGAGAATGACCCTAGGAACAGGGGATATAACGCTAAGGCTGTTCTTCCAAAGTCCCACCGTCTTGCCTCCCCACAGGATGGTGGGGTTTTGAAAAATCATTTTTCTGTTCTTGGAGAGGGGCGTGGATGCTGTCGTACATGGGGCTGTGAGACAGACGCTCACCAGAATGCCAAGCTCGAGACAGACAGGCACACTTAGCTGAAGGTGACCACTGGCTACACCTACCAAACTGATTTCAAACACACACAAGTAAACACAGGCCATTTTGATATCTTGAGGAAGGAATCTCCAAAGGAAAAGGCTTTTAGTTTTCATTCTCGACTTTTTTTTTTTTGCAGTTCGCGGGCCTCTCACTGTTGTGGCCTCTCCCATTGTGGAGCACAGGCTCCAGATGCGCAGGCTCAGCGGCCACGGCTCACGGGCCCAGCCAGTCCGCGGCACGTGGGATCCTCCCGGACCGGGGCAAGAACCCGCGCCCCCCGCATCAGCAGGTGGACTCCCAACCACTGGGCCACCAGGGAAGCCCATTCTCGACTTTTAATACTTACCTACCCCCTGGTTAAACTCCTCCTCCAAAAATATTCATGCTAACAATGATCACACCAAATACCCCACAAGGGATCTAAAAATTATGCTGGTCACACAAAGGAGGCCTTTGCGCTGGCAGAGGACACAGGAGATATGCATTTACTGTTTCTCTTTATTCACCAGAACCTACTGCTTAACAGATTTAATCTGGACATGTCACAGACACTGTGCTTAGGTCTGGTTTCTCTAAACCAACTACCTAAACGGCTTTCTATTGACTATGTGCTTAAAAGAGGGGGCAAAAAATCATTCAAAAGAAGAAAACTAAGTGCCTAGATAGACCTACCTTAGTCCTAAAGCGATTTTAGGGATTGGAATGCAAACTCATGATATCCATGTAAAAAGCCTCCATGGATGGCATGGGGAGGGGCCAGTGCTGATATTATTAAGGAGGCAGAGGCAGGGGCAGAGGAGGATGGAGGGTGGGTATCTAGAAAGCCCTCCTAAAAGAAAAGCATTACCCAGGCCACATGCTCGCCAGTGCCTTCGGTACGGCTCACTCTTGCTGGTAGACAGGGTGTCCTTTTGATGTGAGATGAGAGTTTGGCTCTCAACCTGAGAGCAGAGTGCGGTACTTACAAACTTGAGAAGGAAAGTGTTTTCCCGTAGAGCTCCAATGCACCCAGCAAATCCCAGAATGAACATCACTCCTCCTACCACGAGGAAGAGCCAAACTGGGTCAAAGCCGCCAAGATCGGTGATGGAAGAGATGTTGGATAGAACTCCCTGGAAGCGGAAAAGAACACACAACAGGGTGCCAGGAGGCGGGGTCAGTTTTCTATCATGAAAAGATGACTGCCACTGTCTTTCCCCACCCCACCCTAAGAAAACCTTGAGAGGTATCTGACTGCCACATCACATCAAGAAACACCGCCTTGGGCTTCCCTGGTGGCGCAGTGGTTGAGAGTCCGCCTGCCGATGCAGGGGACACGGGTTCGTGCCCCGGTCCAGGAAGATCCCACATGCCACGGAGCGGCTGGACCCGTGAGCCATGGCCGCTGGGCCTGCGCGTCCGGAGCCTGTGCTCC